>NW_012117154.1:1997748-2120965 GCF_000951035.1 Colobus angolensis palliatus
TTTTTTAGGCAGAGTCTTGTTCTGTCACCCAGGCTAGAGTGCAGTGCCATGATCTCAGCTCATTGCAACCTCTGCCTCCCACGTTCAAGTGATCCTCCTGTCTCAGCCTCCTGGGTAGCTGGGACTACAGGCGCCTGCCACCATGCCCAGCTAATTTTTGTATTTTTTGTAGAGATGGGGTTTCACCATCTTGGCCAGGCTGGTCTCGAACTCCTGACCTCAAGTGTTCTGCCCACCTCAGCCTCCCAAAGGGCTGGGATTACAAGTGCGAGCCACCTGCACCCGACCAGCTTTGCTTAACTCTTAATCCATCTCCATTGAAGCTAACACAGTACATGATGCAGATTAAACACCAAATAAATGTTGGTTTCATGCAGCATTTGTCAACTTCAACACTATTGCCACTTGGAGCCAGATCACTCTTTGGACAGGTTGGGGTAGGGGCTGGCAGGGGTGCTACCCTGAGTACTGCAGGATGTCCCTGGCCACCAGATACCAGTAACACCTCCCAGCTGTGACCAGCAAAAATATAAGCATTGGCAAATGCCTCTGGGGGCAACATCATGCTGGTTGAGAACCACTGGGCTAAGGAATTAAGATCCACTGAGCTCACGCAAGGAGGCAAGAGCCTCTTGTTTTACCTGGTGTTTATTAGAGGGAAGTTCCTGTCCCCAGTGTCTGGGGTGATGCTTAAAAGGGGCCCTTAAAGAGGCCTCTGTGCTCATGAGTATTCCTAGTTATGGTTTGTCCATACCTCGTTTGGGGTACATTCTCCAAGCCTTGGCCCATCCTCACTTCCTCTTTTCCTCATGCCATATGTCCAACCCATCAGCAAAGCATGTTAATTCCACCTTCCAACTGTACCCAGGATGCGATTGCCTCTCCCACTCTCATGCAGACTTCTCCCATCCCACACCCAGATTTTCACAGGAAGGCTTCAACACAGGAGTCAGAGAGGCCCTGCAAAATCTAAGTAACACTATATCCCTCCTTTGCCTAAAGTCCCCTAATGGTTTCTGAGCTCGCCTGAAAGTGAAAGTCAAAGTCTGGCAATGGCCCCACAGCCTCTCCAAACTCATCATCTATTACTCTTCTTCTTGGACACTAAACAGCAGCCATGATGGCCTTGTTGTCCTTGAACACGTCAAGCTGACCTCAGGGCCTTTGCATTTAGTATTCCCTCGTCTTGGAATCTTTTCTGCTGTTTAACCACGGGCCTTCTCCCTCAGTGCCTTTGCGGCTTTACTCAAACATCGCTTTTTTGTGATCTTCTCCAGCCACCTTCTTTATTGCTGCCATCCCCTCACAGCTTTATTTTTCTCCTTAGCATTGACCACGATCTAACCTGCTGTGTGTTTTCATAAGTGATCTGATGTCATGACCACCTTCACTGCTAGAAAGCGAACTTAGTGAGGCAAAACATTTTTGTATATTTTATTACTCTATCCCAAGTGCCTAGAAAAGTGACTGCACATAGTAGGTGCTCAATAAATATTCATTGAATGAATGACTGACTGTATGCATCAACAGTATGTCTAAGGCTCAGACAGACCCAGCAGGTAAACCCTACTTTTTCTCACCTCCATCACACTACAAGTGGCATGTTTTTAAAATAACATCTATAAAGCATCTTGCTATCTGACCCGAGGCTGGAATTATTCACGGCACACAATGAATCTCCGTCCCAGAGAGAGGCAAGGCCCAGACAGCATCGTCTCTTGCTGCACAGGCTCAGCTGGGCAAAGCATCAATGTAGTGGGAGGGAAGGAGGTATTTCTCAACTCAGGCAAGGACTTCTGGGGAACAACCCCGCCTCCACGTGGATTCTCCCAGATCATTCGCTGGGTGGGCCACCTTCACCCAGAAGTTAGGCATTTTCGTTTTTCATCTCCTTGAATCGTGCAACAGAGCTGTGGTCCTCAGACTACCAGGCAGCAGAATCCTGCAGAGGGCTCCTTCAAACACAGAGTGCTAGACTGCCAACCAAGGCTCCTGGATTCTAGGGCAGGACCTGAGAAGCCGCGTCTCAAACAAGCTCCCAGGGCAAGGTGATGCTGCTGGTCCCGGAGCCCACGTTGAGAACCACCACACCAGGGGAAACTTCACTCAACAGAATCGAACATGGCAATGGCTCCAGGTGGCCTGCAGACTGGGCTGAGGGAGGACTCACAGCACGGCACATAATTTCACTGAGTTCCACCTGCAGTGAGCCTCCAGGTGGGACTCACAAAATCACCATCGCCCGTGGAAAGGGGAAGGTGCCGCTTAGCGTAAGCTGCCTGTGATCTGGCTGGCCTGAGCTGGGGATGCTGAGATAGAGGAAAAGCAGCCTGCTTTGCACAGACCTGCCAGCCTGCTCAAGTGAAGACAGTTTGCTTGTGGACCATGAGTGAGCAGGTGTTACCTCTTGGCTTACCCTGCCAGTCTATCACGACTTGAGCTTTAGGGATCTCACAGCGAATTCAGGGCATTGGTAGGGAGCTCACGAGAGGCTGAGCAGGCACCGATACTCCCAGCTGGGCCCTTGGTGTGGATGCCACTGGAAAACAGCTGGTTTTAGTTTGGCCGCACACTGACAGTTCTCCATTGTGGCTTTCTGGTGCGTGAGGCTAGAGTGAAGAAAGGGAGAGCGTGGCTGTGGACCACCGAAGCTGAGAAATGATGTCCTGTGTCTACACAATGTGCAATGAGATTAGTGTCTGCAAGAATTCTGCCGTTTGATCTGGCAGTGGCCAAGCCAAACCCACAAGGACGTCCCAGTTGGCTCGCAAAGCAGTGGTTCCTTTCTCTCCTGTTTTTCTTTTATTATGTTTTACAGAAGCTCTATTATAATGGCAACAGATCTCATTCCACCACTTGTATTTCATTTCAGGAGCTTGTAAGCACGTTAGGGCTGAGGTTTTCTAGATTTCCACTATTCGGTTGGGAACTAAGTCCTTCCTTCCTCTCAAAGCACATGGCCTTTTTCTCCGTGGGTACTGGATGGATAGGGATGGACAGAGGGCATCATTCCCAAGCTGGATATTCTATGCAGAAGGAGGTGGGCCATGTTCTTGCAAGACCTACGCTGCAGAGAGTGCACTTCTCCCATGGAGGTGTTTGCAAGATAGTCAGGGGCCACAAAGGTAACAGCCCACAAGTTCTAGCCAAAGAGTAGTATTTGACTTATGTAACTTCCCCTTGGACTTGACTTCAAGAGGCACGTGCACTACAGGAAAGCCCATTATGCATAAGCTAAGAGGAGGGACAATTAGAAGAAGCTACTGGGCCAGGGGCCAGGAGATGGGCTAACTCCCTGGCACAGGTGGCCTGGGGCTTCGGAGTCTGGAAGGATGCAGGTGCAGGCAGTGGAGCGTTCAGGAGCTGCATTCCCAGCACGGCTCCTCTGGAGTCGGGGGGCCACACACAACTCTGCAGCATCTCTGCTGTGAGCCCCTCCGTGGCAGAATCTGCATCTCCATGAACTCTACCTCTGCCCCGGCCCCTCAAGCTGGGCTAACACAGCCCAGTGCTGGTTCACGGTGTCCAAAATAAAGCAGAGTGAATCACGCCCATGTTCCTTTTTATGGAGCTGCGCCTGACATTCGTAAAGAGCCCATAGTGAGGCCGGGCATGGTGGTTCATGCTTGTAATCCCAGCATTTTGGGAGGCTGAGGTGGGTGGATCACCTGAGGTAAGGAGTTCGAGACCAGGCTGGACAACATGGTGAAACCCTATCTCTGCTAAAAATATGAAAACTAGCCACTCGGGAGGCTGAGGCAGGAGAATCACTTGAACTCGGGAGGCAGAGGTTGCAGTGAGCCTAGATCGTGCCATTGCATTCCAGCCTGGGTGACAAGAGCAAAACTCTGTCTCAAAAAAAAAAAAACAAAAACAAAAAAAACAAAACCACAGTGAGTCAGCAAAGCCTGCGGATTGGATCCCAGGCAGCCCAGTGTCTGCCCCAAGGCCGCCTCCAACCTCTGGCTGAGATGAGTCTTAGCTCCACTGACAACCTTTCAGCTTTCTTTTCCCCCAGTCCCCTTCAGGAAGCCCGTTGGATTCTTAATAGCAGGACACTGACTCACCACTTGCATTTCAGCTCTTTCAGGTCACTGAGCTTGAGCAGTCCCCTAGGGAACCTCTGACCTGACACGCCACCAGCCAGGCTGAGTTCCAGCAGTAGCACTGAACTGACCCCCCAGAGCACACTGGTTTGGAGATCTAAAAAGTACAATGGGCCACCAGTCACTGATCAGTGCAGCATCCCTGGAAGCCAGGTGTGGGGGTCGGTTTCCTGGGTCAATTTGGCCAGGCTGTAGCACCCAGTGACTTAATCAAACGCTAACTGAGGTGGTACTGGGAAGGCATTTTGCTCGGGTAACTCAGTCAGTTGAACTTGACTAAAGGAGATTATGTTGGATGATGTGAGTGGGCCTCATCTATCAGCTGAAGGCCTTAAGAACAAAGCCTGTGGTTTCCAGAGAAGAAGAAATTCTGCCTGAAGACCGTAACACAGAAATCCTGCCTAGTTTCCAGCCTGCCAGCCTCCCCTGCAGATCTCAGACCTGCCCACTCCCACAACTGCATTAGTCAATTCCTTCCAATAAATATCTTAAAATATTAAATATCCTATAGGTTCTATTTCTCTAGAGAATCCCAACTGATACACCAGGCCAGCACCCAGACACAATGCCAGGAGACACACTGAGCTCTGGGGGAGACGGGCATGAGCTCTGTATCTTTCTCTTCTACAAAGAGGATTAGTGTCAGCCACTCCTCTCCCTCCCCCTGGAACATCTTTGGGGGTGGGGCACGATGACACTTGGTGACTGGTTGACATCTGTACACTGCCAGATGCCTCAAAGCTGAGGCGGCCTCTGCAGCCAGCATTCCTCCCCTGCCTATTTCAACCCAGCTGCCCTTTTCCTCAGAGGAGGCACGTAGGCCTGGACTGAAAGCAGATGGGGTCCACCTTGCTCTCTTCATGAATCCACCAGAGGACCTGGAGGATGAAGAGGATGACATGATGGTCTTCACTCAGTATTCACCCATCAAAACACATCACCGATGCTTCAAGAGCTGGAACAGCATTGAAAGTTTATGACGGGAGCAATGAGAAGTCTGTGAGCCCCGAGAGAGGAAGCTCTTAAAGTTCCCATCGTCTCCTTGAAAGAAAATGTCCAGGCCAGGTGCGGTGGCTCACACCTGTAATCCCAGCAATCTGAGAGGCCGAGGCGGGTGGATGGAGTTCGAGACCAGCCTGGCCAACATGGTGAAACCCCGTCTGTACTAAAAATACAAAATTCAGCCAGGCATGGTGGTGCATGCCTATAATCACAGCTACTCAGGAAGCTGAGGCAGGGGAGTCCCTTGAACCCGGCGGGTGGAGGTTGCAGTGAGCTGAGATCGTGCCACTTCCCTCCAACCTGGGTAAAAAAGAGCAAAACTCCAACCAAAAGAAAAAAAAAAAGAAAATGTCCAGTTCCCCTGAAAAAGATCTCCCAGAAAGAGACCCTCAGTTCAGCACCAGCCTTTCACTTGCCTGACAGAATAACCACCCAGGAGCTTTCCCCAGTCTGCTGTGCTGAGGGCCCTGGGAGAAATGCCCTGGTGTCTTTCTTATGGACTGAAGCCCCTGGTGAAGCCCCTGGTGTCTTTTTTTCTTACGGACTGAAGCCCCTTGCCTGTGGCTCAGGGTTGCCCCAAACTCCCAACCTGCACCCTTGGGTCACAACATAGGCTGGAAAAGCAGCCCCATGCCTGGCCAGGCGGGAGAGGAGACAGCAGCTACCAAGCGGAATCACAGGCCCACGCTAAGGAAAACAGTGTTTGCACTTCTCCCACAAACAGAATGCTTATTTTATTTTAAATTCGGGAATAACACAGTGAGAACAGCAGAAACTTTCATTTCTGGAGCACTGTTCTCGCCTCCTCACTCAGTCTCCCTTTGGAGGCTTGCTGAATCCAGACTGGCCCCAGGCCAGACTCTCAAACAAGGGCCAGGACATGGCTCACTCTGCCTGTTGTCCATCGGAAATCATCTCAGTGCCCCTTTGTCTGAGGTGTTTCCTTCCTCTCTCTCCGCTTTCCAACATCCCCCACCTCCCTGCAGGTGAATTGCCCATAGGTAGAAATTAGCCTCTGCGGAAGAAAAGCTTTAGAAATATGTCCCAGTCTTAGTGTCTCTGCCGTGATCACGCTGGCGTATATGGGATCATATGACTCCACCCAAAACAGAATTCATTCAGTGTTCCCAGGCTGTGTTCCACCAACTGATCTCCTGCATAAACACTGCTGCATTCTTTAGTACATGATTACCCTGCATTCTTCTGTGTTTCAGAAATATATACAGTTAATGATCAGCAGAAACACTGTATCAAACGTATAGGATTTATGGATAAAAAATACTTAGATGTAATCATTAACTTCTCACAACTTTGGTGCCCTGGACCCATCACTGCATTTTCTACCCATGTCCTTCCATAACTCCTGGAAGGAATCTCTTGATGAGATCCAAGATGGGCCTGCCTCGAGCTCTACTTAAAGGACCAGTGTGGTGGCAATATTCAGCATCAGAGCCAGTGCCCTTTCAGGAAGCTAGATGCACAGACGTGAACTGACTTCTCGGAGTGCAGGAGCGTTCTGGCATCTCCCATCTCCCCATCTGGCACGTCCAGCCTTGCTGTTGACATTCCCTCTAGGACACTGTGACTTGGCACCTTCATTAACACCACACTAGGAATTGACGCAACCGTTTCCAGACTTATAAACTATGACGCTTATAATAAACCTTTTTAGCGTTCAAACATGTATGTAACAAAAAGGCCCCATTACAGCTTCAACCGAGTGGAAAATGCTCAGGGTGTGGAGTCAAACGCTCCTGGTTTAAATCCAAATTCTGATTCCATTTAAGTGGTGATTTGGGGTCAGATTGGAAATGCCTGATCACAGGTTTCTTCATCCATCAAATAGGGTCAAGTGTGCTTCATCAGGGGCTGCTTGGAGGACTGAGGGGCTATTGGATATAAAAGAGCTTTGTACACAGTAAAGTGTCTGAAAATGTGAGCTGTTCTTATGATCGGATGGTAGATTATGCAACATTTAAAAGAAATAATCTGTTCTTTATCCTAAGATTTGATATTCTTTTTCCTGAATACATATGGGGTATTAGGTAATAATTAAAATTAATTTTACTTTTCAAAACTACACATAATTCAATGCTTTTTGAGGGCCAGGGACAGTTCTGCATTTGGTAATACATTTTACATGACAGTCACATGTTCGTGACAAACTCAGGGAAGCTAATAATTACGGGAGACACCGGAGCGGGCTTTGCCTGTAAGCTAAGAGGAGAAAATAAAATAGCAGGCATTAAGAGAAGAGGACCGCAGGGATCGGAGGGTGGGGTGAGGGTGGAGGGCAGATAATGGAGATCCACTAGCAAATTCAAATGGCTTGGACATACGCTGCACCGCCTGGCCACTAGCTGACACTCTCCCTTTGTGAAAACGTAAGACAGCATTATTTTACAGGCAATCAAACCTCAGATGAATTCCACCATATGTGGGCAAGGCTCCCCTCCCACAGAGCCCTCGTGCCTGGGAAATAGAATTGAACACATCTTCAAAGAGAGTTCTTGGTAAATATACTACTGATTTTACAAACTCCATCCTCTACACAAACCACTGGAGAACACATTTTCCCAGCACTGCCCAACGTCACCGTTCAATGGCTTTTCTTTCTTCCTTCTTTTTTTTCTTATTTTTTTGTTAGCCAGAGTCTTGCTCTGTCGCCCAGGCTGGAATGCAGTGGCATGATCCCGGCTCACTGCAACCTCTGCCTCCTGGATTCAAGCGATCCTCCTGCCTCAGGCTCCCGAGTAGCTGAGACTACTGACACAGTGGCCTTGTTTTCTAAGTCAATCTTTGGAGAAGCATGACTCACTTCCACCTTGTCTTTCTAAAGGATAGGAAAATGGGAGGTCGGGGAGAGAAAGGGGCGGAAGTTTCCTTACCTTGAGCCATTCACCTGGCTAGGGTTACATTCCATTTTGATGGTGACCCTGGCTGGGGGTTGAGACAGCCAGTCCTGCTGAGGGACGCGTGGGCTCATCTTGGAAGTCTGTCCATAGTCGCTGGAGGAGGACGCGGTCATCTCCGTCTTAGCCAGGTGTGGCGTTCCGTAGGCACACTCAAACAACGACTGGTCCTCACTCACAACTGATAAGGCTTCCTGAATGCCCAAAGAAACACATAATTGAAGACACTCTAACAGACAGTCACGTTTCAAAAAGTTGTTGATTTCAGAGTCCTTTCTAACTGGGACCACATTTTAGATAGTTTTTACAGTCTCCATTTCTACCTTTCAGAAGAAAAAAGTAGCTTGTTTTTCTTTCCTCCAGACAATAAGAGTTAGAAATGCCAGCCTAGAAAAACTTTTATGCAGGTCTCGAAGCATCCCAGGCTTGACTGCGGCAGGGCAGCAGAATATCCACTTTAATCTCAACTTAAGGAAGTTGAATTTCAAAGGTCTTAGAAGACACCCAATTGCATGTGTCATTATTTGACAAATGCAATCTATAATTCAAGCAGACAGGGTACAGAGCGGTCATGAAGATTAAAAAAAGAAATCTGAAGGCCAACACCTAAGCATCTGGCAAAATTGCCACATTCCCGGGGATTCTGAGGAAGAGGGACTTAGAGGAAGACAGAGGGATCAATGGAGCACCAAAGGGCAACCAACCAAAGATACAAACGTTTCCACTCTAAGTTATTAGCTGAAGTAGAGTTTCAAGTGGTGATTCCATGATGGTGAACATCTGGATGATAAATGAACCAAAAAAAAAAAAAAAAAATGCTGTGAAGTATCCAGATGCTTCCAAACACCACGATGTTTAAAATATCTGGATCACTGACAAGCTCTTTTTTCCCCTTACTTTCGATTAATATCTTCGCTCTTTTGCATGACTTGGTGAGAAGAAACAGCCATTTGTCATTGCTGGATCAATCATTTTTCACGGTTTTAAGTCAAACAAGTAGTTAGCCAATGGCTATGTTTATATTCTACAGCCAAGTTTGGGAAATTTCAACGACTTAAATGTGCCTTCTGCTGCAATCACACAGAGCTGCTGTGATACAATCCCATTTTGGTTCTTATAACAGACAAAAAAAAATCCATATGAATGCTCATTTTTATATTAGTCTTTTGGCATCTTCAGTGTTGACATCAACTAGTGAGAAGCAAAGGCTAGTTGGGCCATACATTTTTATTTAAAAAAAAAAAAAAAGAAAAAAGACCTTTGGGGCCAGAGCAGGGGAAGCAGGGGAGTGTGGGCTTTGCAGACCCTTCCAGTCCAAACTTCTCATCTCCAAATGAGAAATCTGAGACCCAGAAAGGTCCAGAGCTAATCTTGAATGAGCTGGCCATGATCAACTAGGGGATTAGTGACGGGAATGACTTGTGAATTACCATCTGCCTTCTCCTTGCCCCCACAGCCCTATGATGCCCTTTGTGACATGTTTTTTCATTTGGGACATGTGTTTAAATTAGCACTCTCTTCCCCTTCTTTGAATTGGCCTTTAAATAAATAAGGTGCTTCCCATCAGTGATCGCATCCTAGAAGCAGCCCTGCTGAGATGGAGAGCTCCCTCCCCACCCAGAAGGATCAGAATCTTTAGGAAACAATTACCCCAACCCCACATCTACTCTGTCACTCGATCCTCCACCTGCCCCAGGACCAAGTATTTTCCTTAGCATCCCAAGTGCACAAAATTCTTTGCTAGACGCACTGCACTGAGAATCAGCAAGGAGGAAGAATCAAAAGAAACTCGAACCTCTGTCTCTTAAAGTGGTGGTCAGGTGTCTGTGCATATGCAAAAGTGCCTTTCCTGGACTCCATTAGAACCTGCAGAATTACAGCTCTGTGACACCCTGGGAAAGACTAAGCCTGGTGTTCCAAGAGTGATGCAAAATGTACCAAAAAGTCAGTTATGCCAGACAGAGAACCAGAATCAGGCATGAGGGAAAAAAATCATCTTGAATAGATAGCAAAATCAAACTCACCAACAATCAAAAATAATACGAGACAGTGACACAGAGGTTGACAGTACAGAAACGGCATCCCAGATGTTAGGGAACCTGAAATTCATGGCTTTCTCTTCCAGTCACAATTGAGTGGCCAAATCAAGGAGTCTAAACACATAGATGTGGGTTTCAAAGTAAAATCAGCACCATAGACTTAGTGTAGTCATGCTAATTCAGACAAAAATTAGACCCTCTTAAAAATTTTTGCAAAACAGATACTCCCTTCCCATGGTGGCACTGGGTAGTGTGTTTTACAGGCTCAGAACAGGAAACAGAGCTGATGGCTGCTGCCTCTCTCCTTCCTGGGCCTGAGCCTCAACCAAGGCTCGCAGGGGAATAACACACTATGTAATGTTAGCTTTGGCTCACCCATGATGAGAAACATGAACGAATGTGTGATTTATATCAGAAATTGGCAAAAACAGGTTATATATATAAGAAACAGGCTAAATTTAAAATTACAAACTAAAAAGAAAACAGCTGCAACAACAACAAACAAGCAATAACTTTAAAGTATTAGTATCTCTCCAAGATAAAGTAAGATACTCTTGCAAACAAAGCCAACAGCTACATAAATGTAGCGTAAGATTGAATAAGAAAAAAAATACCAAAATATTAGAACTCAAATGAAGTTTAAGTGTGTGTTTGTAGGGGAAGGAATCCATTCTCACATCTGGCAAAGCATTATTTCAGCACATGGTTTTCTAAAGAAAGAAATCAAAGTTAATTGAGATCGATTTAGGAAGGAAAAAATCCCTTAGAAATGCTAGAGATACGGGAGGCACGCCTTCTTTCTTTGCATCTTAAAATTCTTCTCACAGTTAATATTGCACCAAAATGAGAAAGGGAATATAATTCAGAATATTGTAAGCAAACCCTCAGTTGCTTTTGCTCATTAGAAGGGAAAAACTTTGAAAATAAGGAAGCTTCAGGGTAAACATTTCAAAAGGGGTGAAATACTCTCCACATTTTGAAAAGACAGAGCAACCCAAACTATGCCCCCAAATGATTCCAAATGAAACAAAGACCGTTGAACACCTAGAATGAAGTACAGCTCAGGAAAAGGAAACAAATGAATGAAGAAAACCTCTCTCACACACACATTCGGGGAGTAAGAAGCAGCTGAGGGTAGTGTTCACAGACCCACTTCCACAAGAGTGGTCACTAACGTTAAGTGCTGTTCTTCGAAAGCAAACCAAGCCACAGCCCCGCCACATCTTTGTCCTCCCATTTGACTTGGCTGTTGGCAGGTTTCATCATCCCTTTGGTTAAAGCTTGAATGGACACAGGCTGCTGCATAGGACCCTCCCTGCCTGGCACCCCTGTGACTTCAAAGGGGAGACAGGATCTAGCCCAGGAGGATTAAAACCAGAAAAAGAGTGCTGAACACAAGCTGCTAACCAGGACCACATGAGTTCCTTAACTCCAGCTCTAGGAGAGACTTCCTGGCCTTGACTGACATGTCCCTTCTTCCCTGCAGCCTGGCTCCTCCTCTTTATAGCTAGGAGATCTCACCTACCTGCTTACCTGCCTGCCTACCTGCCGGCGGGGGTAGGCTGCTGCCTTAGTTAACATGTATAGATTGTTATTGCAGAAACTCTGGCCAGCCACAGGGCTTGGAATCTGCTTTGGTGGCTTTCTAACAGAGAATATTTTAAACATCAAAATCTGGCAGATACGTGGCATAATAATTTCATATGCCTACTTCTACATTACCATAAAAAGACCTGAACTTTAGATTGGTGTTTGCCAATGTGTGGGGTGTTTTTTTCTGTAGCTCCAGGAAAGTTGGGATATTCCCATCAGGCAAATGGCAGGCTACCAAGGCCATTTTTAAAGAACTTATGAGAAACACATAATTCTAAGCAAATTACCCCCAAACAAAAGGTACCGCTGTGTTGGTACTACAGTGTTTATTATTTCATTTCAATACAGAATATACCAATAACATATGAGGACCATTCCTTTGGATTGGGGTCATGGGATAAATTCCAGAAATGAGGGGAGGTCCCACCAGGTGGTATTTCATATTATAACACTAAAATGTGCATTTATTTTCAAGTAACTAGAGTATAAAAAAGGATCCAAACTACTTAGATTAAAACACTAAGAAAGAAAGCTAACAAAATTGAAAGCATACTGACATTTTCAGCAAAATATTTCAGGAATCCTGAGGCCTTTCTATAACAGATGAATATTTTGCAAGATGCATATTTCTCAACCAAAGTATTAGAAAATAAGGGCCCAAATTGATTCTAATTTGTGATCCCTATAGCTCATAAAAATATTACATTGTTAATACAGAGAATCCATCATACTTAAACTCTTGAAAATCTCAAAGTGTTGAAACTGAGAAAATCTTAAAGAATGGTCAACTGAATTTCACCTCTGGAGTAAACAAAGGTATTCAGGGAAATGGTCCTTTCATGGTTTTCAAAAATTAGGAAGATGGCCAGAATTAGACCTCCAGAGAATTGGATAATCAAATTCATCTTCAATGTTTCCAAGTCTTCTATGTGATAATTATTTTATAATTATGAAAAACAAATGGAACAACTAAGTGGAACAAGAATTTTATGATCATGATCATGCTTAAAAAAAAAAAATCTTGGGTGGGCCATGGTGGCTCACTGCCATAATCCAAGCACTTTGAGAGGCCAAGGTGGGTGGATCACGAGGTCAGGAGATCGAGACCATCCTGGTTAACATGGTAAAACCCTGTCTCTACTAAAAATACAAAAAAAAAAAAAAAAAATTAGCCGGGCATGGTGGCAGGTGCCTGTAGTCCCAGCTATTCGGGAGGGTGAGGCAGGAGAATTGCTTGAACTGGAGAAGTGGAGGCTGCAGTGAGCCGGGATCACATCACTGCACTCCAGGCAGGGTGACAGGGTGAGACTCCGTCTCAAAAATAAATAAATAAATAAAATAAAAACTAAAACAATCTGAAAGAAGTCCTTGCTGCTATCACAATACAGTGTGGAGATCATTCATTTAGGGAGCCAATATCATCTTAAATCAATAGCCTGCTTTTTCTGTCAGTTTTAATCTCATTTCAATCCAATACAAAATCCTTCCTTAAATTTCTCTTGCATATAAACAAGCAGAATTTGGTACATCACTTAACTCTCTATACTGCCATGTATAAGATATCTTTTAACCACTTTCATAAATCGCTTACCCACCAAATAAACCAGGTTACCTTGTTAAGCACTTTGCACGCAATATCCTCTTAAATTCAATTTTGTTGATTATAAGATATACTACTTTTCACATTTTATCAACTCTGAAATATGAAAATGAAAGGCCTACCCTAGGTATTAGGCAGCATTTCTTCTTCTCTGATGGCAGATAAAAAATGGGACATTGCATAACCAATGATGTCTTACATTTTATGAAAAATGATCATTTAATCCTTACAACTGTCCTATAAGGTCAGCTGTGATTCTTGCCCACCCATCAGAAAGTGGGATTAGAGAAGTAACATCAACAGTGAGGACGAGGTAGAAACAGGGTTTGTGTCTCTGAATGGAATCATTCCCCAGGGCTGTACACTGGCCACTACCTGGGTGTTACTGGAAGGAAGAAGTTGGATTAAGGAAAGTCACATGGTGGAGTGTTTTGGTGCCTGCTCTTGCCATGAGAGATGGAAACACCTAGATAGAGACAGAGAGAGAAAGGCTGGTAGAGGCAAGAGACAGAAGAAGGACGAAGGGATAAATGTCCAGAATCCCTGGATCTAGGATGGAACAAAGGATCTGGACCGTAAATGGAGAGTGTTGGAAACCAGTAAGGACTTCTCTAGGCATACCACTCTCTTCTATGAGCCTAGGGATGTGTAGCAATGGACCCCGCATCCAGTTAATTATTTCTTTTGCAATGGCTTAAATCAACAACCCTGTTCTTTTCTTTGATGAATCAGATTATTCAGACACAAAGACACGACCAGGTGTTGGGATGTGTTCACTGCAGGTGGATGCCTGCCTTCTCTTAATGAGTACTATGCAGGAAAACTAAGACAGGTAGGAGAACCATTTATAAATATGCTGGAGCCTGTGCCACTTTGGGTGGCCTTTAATGGATGTCTGCAGACCTAAGGATACTGGAAAACTATTTATTAGGCTGTCGCAGGCTCTATTGTTTAGAGTTTCTCTTTAAGGCAGCATACATACAGTAGATGCTTCTAAAAGGTGTAGTATCTAATTGTATTTGCAGGAGGAAAAAGCAACACAAACAAAATAGGCAATGCACTTAGAAAAAGCTCTGCTCTCCCACCATAAGCCCGACGAAGATACGGCAGTCCTTCAGGAGGTTTTATTCTAAATGTGTGCACTTTTGCCATTCTGATGCCACCAGTATCTCATTAAGAAAGAATCTTCATCTGACCAGTGTGTCTTTTATTTACAACACACAAAAAAGCCAAACGTGGTAAGCGAAAGAAGCTTCGCCAAACTGGGGGTGATCATTTTTGCCCCTTCTTGATATGATTTTCTTTTTTTCTTAATTCTTCAGAGAAGGAAGCGTTAACATCTTATATTAAATGCAGTATCTAGCTTCGTGTTCACGTTTTTCTAATTTAACACATTGCTATTTTAGTCCTTCAAAAATATAAAAATATTCTTGGATTAACCTCAAAGGAAAAATGTATGTAGGCAAATGAAGTCCTTCTAAAGAGAGTATTTCTCCAATCTGGTATCACTTCAGTGTCAAACAATTTCACCACTCACAACGCTCATTCAGTGCTAAGAAAATGAGACCCAGAACTAGTGTCCAGATACATTTGCACATACATATATACAAACACACACGCATACATATGTACACATATACATGCGTGTGTGCATGCAAATACATACATACACAAATACATATATACATACACACACATATACAGATACGTATATGCATATATACAAATGCATATATAAGTGTATGCATATACGCTAATAGATGCCTATACAAATACATGCATATATACAATACATAATGTATATACAAATACATCATACATACATATATATATTACTAAATACATATTAAGATAATAAGGAGAGATGAAAATCTTTATCCTTATTATCTTTACTAATAGAACGCTTTAGAGGACTTTCAGACATTTTTTATCTTTAATCATATCCACTAGGGCAAATGCTGCCTAAAAGACACAGAGAACCTGGCTTCTTCCCATTTCACCTCTGCTCCTTCCTCTCTTATCCTAGACGGTGCTTTCCCCTACGCAACGCTCAGCACATCCCTTCAGAACAGACTTAGCTGGGGATCCATCCCCTCCATGCTCTTCAGCCGATTTTCCCTGCTCTGGACTCACTGGGTTTCTCAGGGCTCTGAGAAGGCCTGGCTGGTGCCAGCAATTCTTTTTGCCCACAGACTTCTCCCCTCGCCTTGCCTCGCCTTTATTAAAATATAAGCATTTTCAAGGCTGGCTCCTCTGTATGTCCGCTCCTAGAAATAAGACAATTTCTTAACCTCAGATGTTTGTTGGTGTTCATAATAACCCTAGCACTAAGTTATCAGGTGACATTACTGGTATCTTAGTCCCATCATAATGCTATAAATGGGGTCCACAAACTTCTATTACATCCAAATGAAGAGACATGTTTTTGTGAGATGAATGGGTTGTGTAGCCAATGGCCAGGAGTTCCAGGGAGTTTGGAAAATAATTGCCATTGGCAATATGTCTGCAGTCATATTACCAGAGAGTACATTATTGCAGAGTTTCACCTTAAATCCACATAGGCTTAAAGAGAGACTTCTTAGAGCTAAGCAACCTATGAGCAGAATAAGACTTACTGGAAAATGAACGTTTGCAAAAGAAGGAGGGAGCATTCAATCTGGAAATTAGAAACTCTAGAAATATTGTGAAAGATTGGAGCATTGTAGAAAAATGTGAAAGAAAGAATAGTTATGTCCACATAATGAAAACTAGATTTAAATGAGCCTTGGGAGATTAAGAATTTCAACCAACGTAATTTAAAAACAACTCTTTGTTTTCTCAGTGCCATGCAGAATAAACCCTGAATGCATTTGAAAGGCCAATGAACTGGGACTCTTCGCCCTGGCAAATGTCATTGAACTGTTTAACAAACAATGTGCCTGTGATGTTAATAGCTTCTTATTTTCTTCTTTAAAGAATCGCTTTTTTGGCTGGGCGCAGTGGCTCACTCACTCCAGTAATCCCAACATTTTGGCAGGCCAAGGCAGGTGGATCACCTGAGGTCAGAAGTTGAGAGCAGCCTGGCTAACGTGATGAAACCCTGTCTCTACTAAAAATACAAAAAGTTAGCTGGGTGTGGTGGTGCACACCTGCAATCTCAGCTACTCAGGAGGCTGAGGCAAGAGAATCGCTTGAACCCGGGACGGGGAGGTTGCAGTGAGCTGACATCGTGCCATGGCACTCCAGCCTGGGCAACAAAACTCCATCTCAAAAAAAAAAGAAGAAGAAGAATCACTTTTTCTTCCCAGTCGGCTTCTTTCCTTCTTTGGAGATAAGCAAAAAGTCTAAAAACATCTGTGGAAACCTCCTGTTTGTATGTTTTACGTGGGTGCAAAAAATGCACTCACTATTCGTTTAGGTTCTTCTAAGAGGGCTGGTTCTACTCTTGACACTCAAAACTTTTTATTTCTCTAATCACTGTCATCATATATTACTCATGAATATTCATCAAAACCCTTTTCCTTCTTTTTTCTCTAGTTTTAAATAATTTATTTGAGATAAAAAGAACTTTTTCTTTCCTTTTTTTTAATCACTCAGTGGAGGATGAACATGAAGCTACACCAATGGGTAGGAGACCGTCTGGTAGAGCACTGGAGCCAGGGATGGGGATCTGAAGATGGAAGATGTGAGTTTCAAACTGGGCTCTGCCCTTGCTCTGGGAATCACCTGGGTAAATCCTTTAACCCTTTCCTGCCCCAAGGGTGAGCTGACAGCTTGCCAGAAACGCAGATTCTGAGTCTCCAGCCCTGCTGAATCAGAATCCGCTTTGAAACAACTTCCCCAGGTGAGCTGGGTGCCTGCTCACTTCAAAAAATACTGCAATATCCTTTTTGGACTCTCAATTTCTTCAACTATAAAGGTGGTACTGATGGCAACCAGCTGCCAAGCAGTTCTCTCCCAGGGCAGTTAAATGGGCCAAATAAGCTTGTATGTGTAACAGGTTTCATAAATCTTAATACTGTATTTAAATTATCATCACATGACAGAAAGGTGATGTGACTGACTCCAGACCTCCACATGTGAACCATCAGAATCACCCATCTCTAGTCATACTATTCTAACAAGCCAGATGCAAGGAAAATCACAGTCTCGTGTGCAAATTATCACTTATTTTTTGTAAGTACTGGATTTTCAAACCATGTATCTACCTAACAGAGAGGAAGAGAGATCTAGCATCTTTTATTTCAAGAGCACATCTGCCACTTTGATTTAGCCTTTTTGGTCCCTGGTCCAGTTTTTTTGTGGGGTTTCCATTCAAATTCTACATTAGTTTGTTTAATGTCAATTAACTCAAAGCTTTGTACAGGAAGGAATGAATTTTGGTATGCCCCGCAGCGTGCTGCTGGTATTCTCTACACAACAAGACAATAAATGAATGAATACACCAGGGTCTTGTAACATAATGTTCTTTTTTTTTTTAACCTAGAATAGCACAAGGCAGATAGTTGATAGCCCTCAAACTTCTGAAGAAAAGGTTTTTCTTCTGGGATGTGGAATTCATAATGCTCATTACGGTAACTTTCCCTAAAACTCGTTGAAGTTTTCATAAACTTCTATGAGGAAGTGTGTGTGTGTGTGTGTTTTTTTTTTTTTTTTGAGACAGAGTCTCGCTCTGTCGCCCAGGCTGGAGTGCAGTGGCCGGATCTCAGCTCACTGCAAGCTCTACCTCCCGGGTTCATGCCATTCTCCTGCCTCAGTCTCCCGAGTAGCTGGGATTACAGGCGCCCACCACCTCGCCCGGCTAGTTTTTTGTATTTTTTTAGTAGAGACGGGGTTTCACCGTGTTCGCCAGGATGGTCTCGATCTTCTGACCTTGTGATCCGCCCGTCTCGGCCTCCCAAGGTGCTGGGATTACAGGCGTGAGCCACCGCGCCCGGCCCTGAGGAAGTGTTTTTATGGCAGTCTGGCTAAGAAGTTCACACCATCTTTCTGCCCCCCTGATTTTTGAAACGTACAAGCCCACGTTGAAACTCAGGTGATTCAGGGCTTGAGAAACACAAAGGCCAAGCTAAGGAGTAGCAAAGTTGCTTGCACTTTTTTTGCTACTGGTGCGGTCCTTCTCTGAACACCAGGGGAGGGACGGTGCCTCCTCTCACTCCTCTTCCGAAGGAGCTCCGTGAACACTCGGCAGTTTTATGCTTGGCCCTTTCAAAACACACAAAGGCTAAAAATACAGCATGCTACGCCTCTGGAATGTGTCTCATCTGTGAATCTCTGACACATGGATTCATTGTTTTCCATAAAATTCCAGGAATTTTATTCATGAGAAAATTCTGGCACAATGGAAAACCCTGGCAAGCACAAGATAGGGGCAGCAGATGTCCTGGCCTACGCCCACAACTCTGTCTCTGCTTTCAGCTAATTTTCATCAGGTGTCTCTCTCATGCCTTCAAACATTCAATCCAAAATTTCCCATAAGACGGGGGTGAGGGGTGGGGGTGTCAAAACAACCTTAAGTTTTTAAATAATTGGTGCGGCCCCCCCCGGCCCCCAGACAGGTGTGCCATACCGGGTTCAACACGCAAGTGCCAGGATGCAGGATGGGCACTTTAAGAAGGAGCCGCGAGAGCACAGGGCCACTGGCTCGAGATCCAGCTGCCCACGGAGCTCCACCACTCAGTTCCCCTCATGTCCCGAGTCTCCAAGCTCCTCATCTAAAACGAGGGTCTGGTCTATGGATGCTTTCTAAGGCTCCATTTTGCACCAAAGTGAAATCGATTTTGTTTAACTAGTAACAACCTCTTTCAGCCATAGCCAGCCTGCAGTCTCTACCTCCTCCATCTCTGAGCAGACGTGCAGATAAGGCAGAAATCTACCACGTATAGAGTTGCTAAAAAGTTTCTATGCATCCCAGTTAGATGCTAACTGCAGGGTCTTTCCCTGCCGCCCCCAGACTTTAATTTTCCTCGATCTTGTGGATATCTCCTTCTGTGCTAATGGTAATAAGAAGCTAGTCGGCACCCTGAGAGCTAGTGTCATGTTTTTAAGTATGGAAAGGATCTATGCTCTTGCATGGGAATATGGTATCTGTTCTACACATAAAGCACTTCAATAATAATAATAAACATGGCAACATGGTAATACCAACCAAAAGTCTTGCAGAAACTGGGGCTCTGGCAGAGAGAGGAGCACGTGAATAAGTCTCTACTATTCATGTGATGGTCCAGGGGCCTCCTTCCTTTGCTTTCTATCCCCGTCCCCAGATAATTGTTGGCATGGGCCACGCACTGTATAAGGCAGACATGAACACAGACGTTTTCTTTTTCTTAGACACTGACTTATGTAGAAAGAGTTAGTCTTCACTCGCTGTGAGGGTCCAATCCCTGCCAAGGTCTTTCTTCAGCTTGGTAAGTGATGATGTCTGACTCCCTGGGGCTGGGAGGCTAAGCCTGTGCTTTGCAGAAGATTTTCCAGCACATAAATATATCCTGGTTGCTGCACGGAAAGGGGACTAAGTAGCCAGGGCATCAGAGCCCTTTGCTAATGCTATACGCTGAGCTCATGCTTTTCCTGTGACATAGATGGGCACTGGGTAGACCCTGTCCTGGTAACACTTTTCATGCACCAACAAGTTGGTTGCCAGTGAGACTTGATTTTTATGACTCTGGGAGTGCTGACCTCAAAACCTAATACTTGTGAACTAGGAGAGCAATCTCTCTAACAATTTCGAACTACACATACATATATCACACCCACTAGGGCTCTTTTGCCATCTGGCTTGAGCCCCTCTATAAATATGTCTACTCTGAAAGTCACAAGGCTGAGCGAGGTGGCTCACACCTGTAATCCCAGGACTTTGGGAGGCCGAGGCAAGCGGACAACAAGGTCAGGAGATAGAGAACATCCTGGCTAACATGGTGAAACCCCATCTCTACTAAAAATATAAAAAATTAGCTGGGTGTGGTGGCACGTGCCTGTAGTCCCAGCTACTCAGGAGGCTGAGGCAGGAGTATCGCTTGAACCTGGGAGGCAGAGGTTGCAGTGAGCCAAGATCATGCCACTGCACTCTAGCCTGGGCTACAGAACAAGACTCTGTTTCAAAAACAAAAAAAAAGAAAGTCACAAATACTCTTTAAAAGTCCGTAGATTCATACCCAAATCATCAAGGCCTGCAGAACAGCCTGGCAACTTGAAATCTTGATGTGTGCACAGAGTCTAAACGTCAGTCTTTGCATTGCCTCCTTACTGGACCTCTTTACTTATTAAGATTCTTCCTTGTGGAAGAAGTGAGGTCATGGGTGTCCACATCTATCTTTCCCAGGAAGAAAAGGAAGCTTCAAGACCTGGGAAATGCTATGCACCATTGTGCAGGTTCCGAGCAGCACAGAGTCACCTGTTGGGGGGCAGGTAGGTGAGTAGTGGACATCTGACCACCCGGTACTGTGCAGGACTACCTCCTTGCAGAGCAGGTGGGGCCTTCCAAGTTGCCCGCTCATCCAACCTGCATAGTAAGCTGTATGAGAGTGTCATGGGCTATGCCTACTTCAAAGAGCAACTTAGCTAAAGGGAAAGAGAATTTGCACTTGCTCTCTTCCACTCCAGCAGACTTGCACTTGTCGCTATTTATTTGTGAACACAGATGCATTTTAGACGGACTTAACAAATAAAAAAAGGTGCAAAGAACAGGGCAGCTGAAAGTCAGGAAACCACTTCTGCCACTGCTGAATCTGAAGCCTTAAGCTCCTGAACTGGAAAACCAGCCGACTGGAGCACTGAGCTCCCTGGCCCCTGTAGAAGAATACGCCGGCCAGGTGTGGTGGCTCATGCCTGTAATCCCAGCACTTTTGGAGGCCGAGATGGGCGGATCATGAGGTCAGGAGTTCGAGACCAGCCTGGCCAACATGGTGAAACCCTGTCTCTACTAAAAACACAAACATTAGCCAGGTGTGGTGGCGCATGCCTGCAATCCCAGCTACTTGGGAGGCCGAGGCTGGAGAATTGCTTGAATCCAGGAGGTGGAAGTTGCAGTGAGCTGAGACTGAGCCACTGCCCTCTGAGCCACTGCCCTCCACCTTGGGTGACAGAGTGAGACTCTGGTTCAAAAAAAAAAAAAAGAAAATGCACCAAGTAGTGGCCAGACAGGTTCCCATGGGCCCTGACATGTGAGATGTGAGGCAGAATTTTTATTAATGAATCTGATGCTTATTCAGTATTTCTGCAATCACAATGCACTTTCACAATATTTATCCAAGCAATATTTATCCAACAAAAATATCCAATATTTATTTATCCAGGATCTCTCAAACGCTCAGTCTAGTTTCACTCACGTCAGTGTCTCTAACCTTCATACTTTGCTTTCAGGCAAGAGTAGACATGTGTCGGTCTGGGAGTCCGAAGGTGGGGGTGGAAGCTGGTGATGTAGGGAACCAAAAATTGGCCATCCTTACTTACTTAAGTATTTTACAGCTCTTTAACAGATTCTCATCTCCTGCTCTCTTCTCCAATCTTGCCATCTGGTGCTGACACTGTCCTGCCATGATTAGGAGTGAGCTATTGGGGGTTCCCTCAAACGTACACTCCCAGCTGGTCTCTTTGTCACCTACTCAAGAGCAGTTCATACTGTTGGCCACTCTCCCCTTTTCTAACCCTCTTTTCTTTGGCTTCCATATTGCTGCTGTTCCTCCTATTTGGTTGACAGTTCCATCCCCCATCTCTTTATGCCCTCCTTTTTCTCTCCTCATTCTCTAAATGTCAGTTTTCCTCCGTGCACTCTCCTGGGCCACTTCTCTACCAGCGTATCATTTCTTCCAAGCCATCACCTAGGAGCCACTCCAGTGGTCTCAGCGCTGCCAGGAAGCACAGCACATTTAATTTCAAGGGTGAAACTCCGTTGGAGGGATGGCAGGTGCATGTTTAATAAGTTGTTAGGTTTTATCCAATTTATTTCCCAAGGCCACGTAAGTGTAATTACTGGATGATAATAATCAGCTTAAGAGGGAAGGTTCTATGACAGAAAATGCAAGATTTCTAAACAGGTCTAAGACAGTTTTCCAACGTAAGATTTATTATGTAAGAGTTTTGAAGGCAGTGCCCGATTCCCTGCCTGTATCCTCCAGAACAATCTGAGGGCATGGCTGCCATTATAGTTTACTTTGGGGGATGATTTTATAGCACGTCTTCACAGACAACATGGCAAACATCTTTGCTTCTGCTACGCTGACAACCTGAAGTTAAAATTTCTGTGCCTATGTAGTCATTTTAATCACCCCCTGAACTGGTTATTCCATAGTCCAGGGGTGTGAGACTGAGTCAGATGGGCTAGAGATACCTTTATTCAGTGGATTTAGCAGTTTGCCTCAGAAAAAGGCCATTTCTAGTCTCCACTGGGATCACACATATCTTCCAGGACTAAGAATATTCTCTTACTCATAAGTTCAACAAATATGTACTGAACACCTTTTCTACCCTAGAAACTTGTCTAGCTGCTTCTAGGTTACATCCATGACCCAAAACCACAAAGACATCTATCTGCATAAGGCTTATATTCTAGCACTACAAGCCCTAGATAATTTTTGAAAATCACTTAATCAACCAATAATTGATAGGGTAAATTTATAACCTTGTTTTTCAAGCCTGATATCAGGATTAGAAGGTGGCAAGTGATAAAAGTGTGAAGAAACGGAAGGCAGAACTACAGACTCAGGAAAAGAGGCGTGAGCTGCTGCTTTTAATTTAGAGTGGTCAGGGTGGTCCTGAGAAAACGCGAAGGAGGGGAGAATGTGAGCCCCCATGCATTCATGAAGAATAGGCCTTCCAGCCTTGGCAACAGCTACAACAAGGCCAAAATGGACTGCGGGGGCTGCAAGTGGAACAACGGGACCAAGAACAGCCAGGGAGGAGGGGTTACCGGAAAGGAGAGAAAGAACCAGAAGGTGAACCAGGAAAGGCTGGGGGTGGTAGAGCCTTGCAAGCCATTGCAGGAACCTGGGTGTTGACTCAGAGAGAAGTGGAGTCTCTCTAGCCGTCTTGGCTAACAGCCCGGGAATTGTCTTCTTCTGTGTTGCACTAATGTTTTCCATCTCATAAGGGTTCTGCAAAGAAAATTCTTTATATCTTTAAAGTTTTATTATTTTCAAAACGAAATGTGATCAGAATGCATATATTGCACATGCCATGTGTACACCAAAAGCCACACCTAATAAAATGTTACAGCCATCCTTTGTCCCACATGCAATGGGAACTTCCATTCATCATCACATGCAGAAACTCTGGGAACTGAGAATCGGTGCTTTTCATTCAGAGTCTATAAGAGGTCATGGCCATTTTAAAAGGCTTTGACTCATACAGGAAATACCTCACTGAGGCTCCCGCCCATCCATCCTCTAATAGGGCAGCCTTTAGGGAAACTGACTTGTGGCAACTGAAGGGAATAATGGCACCAAAGTATTTCCCTGCCCTGAAATCTCTGTTTACCTGTGGACCGGTGATGGCTGTAGATTTTAATGAGCTCTGGATGGCAAGTGGCAGACAATGGTGTCACTTTCCTTCTGCTTAGGAAGGAGGCATTTGGAAAAACTGTTCACTTCTGTGTTTGCCTATGGAGAACTTGGATTCCCAGAGCTCTATCTGGTAGAATATGTCTCCGTATTAATAAACAGAGGATCCTCTTTTGCAGCTGAATTTTCCTCAAGGCAGCAGCGTGAGCCTTATTACTGTCTTAAACCCCAATTTCAATATTCAATACATAGTCTGTGTATTCATTTGCTATGGTTGCCAAGACAATGTACTTGCTATGCTTGCTATGGTTGCCAAGACTGAGGGGCTTAAACAACACACATTTATCCTCTCATGGTTCTGGAGGCTGGAAGTCAGACAGCAAGGTAGCAGCAGGGTTGACTCCTCCTGAGGACTCCCTCCCTAGCTTGTGGATGGTCATCTTCCCCCTCTCTCTTCATATCATCCTTCCTCTACACATGTCTGTTTCTGAGTCCAAATTACCTCTTCTTATAAGGACATCAGTCCCACTGAATTAAGGACCACCCTAAGGACCTCATTTTAATTGGATTACCTCTGTAAAGGCCCTACCTCCAAATAAGGTCCCATTCTGAGGTCCTGGGGGTTAGGACTTCAACATAACTACGGGAGCATTATTCAGCCCATACCATCCTCCAGGAAGGCAGAGAATGTGTCATTTTTCTTCATTGCTGTATCTCCCTGCCTAGCACAGTGCCAGGTACCACACTATGCTCTGTAGGTCAGTGATTCTCCTAAGCTTTGCAGGTCAGTCATTCTCAAAGTGTGGTCCAGGAACGCCCTGGGGTTCCCAGACCCCTCCAGGGGCAGGCACAAGCAGATCTGAGAATCCAGCTGCCTCTAGTTAGCCCAGACATTAAAGAGACTGCAAAAAATGCAAAACAATGCCACTTCTCATTAACATTTTTTTTGGAAAATAGAGTTACTTTTCATAAAAATATCTCATTTGTGTTAACATGCAATGAGTTTATTTATTTATTTTTATTTTTTGAGATGAAGTTTCACTCGTCGCCTAGGCTGGAATGCAATGGCGTGATCTCGGCTCACTGCAACCTCCGCCTCCTGGGTTCAGATGATTCTCCTGCCTCAGCCTCCTGGGTAGCTAGGATTACAGCTAATTATTAATCATGCCTGGATATTTTTTTCTTTTTTTGAGATGGAGTCTTGCTCTGTTGCCCAGGCTGGAGTACAGTGGCATGATCTCAGCTCACTGCAAGCTCTGCCTTTTGGGTTCATGCTATTCTCCTGCCTCAACCTCCCAAGTAGCTGGGACTATAGGTGCCCACCACTACACCTGGCTAATTTTTTTGTATTTTTAGTAGAGACAGGGTTTCACCATATTGGCCAGGCTGGTCTCAAACTCCTGACCTCAGGTGATCTGCCTGCTTCGGCCTCCCAAAGTGCTGGGATTACAGGCATGAGCCACCGCACCTGGCCTTATTATTGTTATTTTTAAATGAATTTATAAGTAAATGTTTCAAAATTTCTGTTTTCATTTCTACCAATAGATATAATGCATATAAACAATTTTTTTTTAGAATTCTCAACCAATTTTATGACTGTAAAAGGGTCCTGAGACAAAAAGATTGAGAATCACTGCTGCCGAGGATTTAAGCGTGGCTAGGACACAGTCTGTACTTACTGAAGTAACCCACAGTCTGATAGTAATAAGACACTTTATGAAGAACATATTTTTAGTAGCTGTCCTAGAAAAGGAAGCTTGCTAGCCATTCCCTCAAGTTGACAAGAGAGTCCTTAGTAAAATGATTTTTTAAAGCCAATATTGAGCCTTCCAAGACTGCACATGGTGATACATTACATTTGGAATTTACGCAACTTTAAAAACTGAGAGTTGGGGGTTGGCATTTTTATGCATCCTAACTGATAAGTGCTGCCCCAGGGCTCTCTAACACTGCACGCAGTCTGCTAAAGAAGCAGGTTGCCCATTATCACCCCCACCCATCAGCTGTACAGCACACATCTGCTTCTACATGAACCTTCTTGCAAGTAGCCTGTCTTAAGGCAAGATCGGGGGGCAGGCCTGTAAAGGAGACCAGGGAATGAGCAGCAACTGCAAACCACCAACCTGTTGCCAAACTAACTGTGCTTTTCCGGATCACAGGCAGCTGGAGACACTGGTGCCTGGGGCTGAGGGGCTACAGAGCCTGGGCACAGACTCTCTGCCTATCTCCCAGTGTGTCCATCTTGGTACCCCTGGTACATCTCTGGATTGACAAGTGACACTCCCCAATTAAAGTTAAGGGCCACTCGTTTTAAACATAACCAGATTATTTTAATTTTTAAATGTGTATCCTATACTTGGACACTGATAGTTCCTCCCTATTTACTTGCTTGCTGGGGGCTGTGCTGGGGTGTCTCATTTTATTATAAAACAGATTCTCAAAGGCATTTAATACAAAGAGCAAGTGGCTGGGCATCCACCACGTGCAGAGCAGGAGCCTGGTGGTGGTGCAGGCTCATTCTCCATGTGGATGACTCTAGGAATAACTCTAAGGGAAGAAATGCACTGGGAGAAAGGAACAGGAGATTCGTCAGGGCTGGGGGAATACAGGCTCCATGAGGGCAGAGACTTCTTTCCTTTTATCTTTCTCAGAGCCTGTAAGTGTCCACATATCACGCACACGCAGTGTGTATTTGTTGCGTGAGTTCCTAGTATGGAGGTGCCAAGGGTCATGCTAAGTGTGTTGACTGGATAACAGAAGAAGGAAGGAGGGATTGAAGGAATTGGTGTGCAATGGCCTGAGCCTTGAAGAATGGGGTGTACTGGGTAAATCGAAACGGTGGGGAGCATTTCTAGATGGAGAACCTGTGAGGAAAAGCACAGAAGCGGAGTCACCCCTTGAGAGCTGGGGAGGGCCCAGGGTGTGTGTCCTGGTTGCGGGGAAGCTGAAGCTGAGGAAATTCAGATTGGATCCATAGCCTGGTTTTGGTTTTCACAGGCCTGGAATGCCCCGTCCAGAGTTTGACTTTCATTCTGCCCATAATCCAGGCTTACGTATTCCCATTTCCCATATCCTCTCACTCCTTTTTCACACACCCTTTTTATCTATGATGCTACTGGGGTCATGGGTTAATAAGTCCTGTCCTCTAAGCAGCAAGAGTGCATCAAAGCAGGATTTTCTCCACTGATTCCAAGGTAGTGATTCAGAAATGGTAAAAACTTCGAACACTAGGATGAGAATTGCGGGTGGGTGCATGTTTTTTTCTATTTTTTTCTATTTTTTCTGAATTTTCTTAATAAATTCAGAATTTATTAAGAATTCCCTTGGCAAACCAAACTAAATATTAATTAAACAACTATTTGTTAATATGTTACTATTGATTCTATCTTAGAAAAGTGCAATTATGTGTAACTGAACTTGTTTTCTTGTGGTTGAACCCTGAATTACCATGTCTTCTGGTTTCCGTGTTTTTTTTCCTGTGGAATAGATCGTATTTCTTACTGCCAAAGCCCAGAAATAATAGCCTCACACATCTGTCCATAGTCCCAAAGGCTTTTCTGCCTAATACCCAGAGAGCAACAGCAGTGCTTCAAACTATTTGTGGACAAGAGGTCCTAAAACATCAGAGACACAATTTCATTTCATTAATACAATTCATAATTGTCTGCATGTATTTTACTGTCTAAATTCCAACTGCTAATCTATCATATCGACGAATTCTTCGAAGTTGCCTTTATTCCACAGGATATGTTCATTTTTTGACAATACATATTTTTTAATATACTTTAAGTTCTGGGATACATGTGCAGAACATGCAGGTTTGTTACATAGTTATACACATGCCATGGTAGTTTGCTGCACCCATCAACCCATCATCTACATTAGGTATTTCTCCTAATGCTATCCCTCCCCTAGCCCCCCACCTGCTGACAGGCCCTGGTGTGTGATGTTCCCCTCCGTGTGTCCATGTGTTCTCACTGATCACCTCCCAATTATGAGTGAGAACATGTGGTGTTTTGTTTTCTGTTCCTGTGTTAGTTTGCTGAGAATGATGGTTTCCAGCATCATCCATGTCCCTGCAAAGGACATGAACTCATCCTTTTTTATGACTGCATAGTATTCCATGGTGTATATGTGCCACATTTTCTTTATCCAGTCTATTGTTGATGAGCATTTGGGTTGGTTCTGGGTTCATGTTTTAAAATCTCAATTTGCTCCCTAGTCCTAAGAATGATCTTCTCCACCTCCAAGGAATGCAAGCCCCAGTGCAACATGGAATCTTCAGTTATAAGAGGCTAGACTCCAAATAATTTGTCCTGTTTTCGCTTGTGGGATGTTACAAGTGTACCCTGCTGTTTGTAAGTGTGTTTCTGAAGTGTTCTATGTAAGCAGGTTTTTGTTAGTTGAATTGTACTTTAAATGTACTT
The DNA here is from genome assembly GCF_000951035.1 of Colobus angolensis palliatus. NCBI lineage: Eukaryota > Metazoa > Chordata > Mammalia > Primates > Cercopithecidae > Colobus > Colobus angolensis. The sequence goes on from NW_012117154.1 coordinate 2,025,903, forward strand.
GTCAAGTTCCCCATGAAAAGAGATGGGCACAGAGACTTTTTGAAAAATTAAGCATCCCAAGAGAAAAGCCGATCTGAAAAGACTACATATTATATGATTCCAATTATATGACGTTCTGGAAGAGGCAAGACTACAGAGATACTGAAAGATCAGTCTTTGCCAAAGATTAGAGGGAGGGAGGGGTAAACAGGTGGAGCACTGAGGGTTGTTAGGGGAGTGAAACTATTCCATTTGATCCTATAATGCTGGATACAAGTAAATATACATTTGTCCAAACCCAAAGAATGTCCAGCACCACAAATGAACTCTAATGTAAACTACGGGCACTGGGTGATAACGACCTGTCAATGTAGATTCATCAACAGTAGCAAATGCTCTCTGATGGGGGATGCTGATAATGTGGGCAAGGCTATACAACTGTAGGGGCAGCAGGTATATGGAAATCACTGTATCTTCCTCTCAGGTTTGCTACGTACTAAAATTGCTCTAAGAAATAAAGTCTATTTTTTAAAAAATGAAGTATTCCAATGAATTTATAAGTTTTGCCACACATGCAATGACAGCCCTAACCACTTTACTTTAGTTGTCCAATACTGAATATGTCACTGTGAATATCTCATCCTCCTTGATCCTATCCCCATCAAAACTAGAAAGTGAAATAAGGAGACGAGATGGCCCTCCCTGACCGCCTTGTGTCTTTCAGAGGAGGTGCCTGGGCTGGAATGGCAAGAAGCTGAGGACTCCCGTGGGGTTCTGACACTGGATACGAAACCGTCTGCAACTAGCACAGTGTTGGAGAGGTGAGTGCTAGACTGTGTATGTCTGGAGACTAGTGATACATGCTCGTTATTATTTATATAATTTTAAAGCTACGTTTAAATTTGTCTCCAATACTAGAGACTTTAATGCTATGTTGAAATAATACATAACAGGATGCAAATAGTTACATTCTCGTCTTGTTGGTGTCCATATATCAATATTCTTGTATGAGTGAAACTAGAACCCTGAAGAAAATCCATCACTACAATAATGGTCCATACATTAAAATAGTTTAGGCTGTCTGATGGTCTGGTGTGTGTGTGTGATATATATAGATATGTATGATATATATATGATTTATATATATAAATTCTCTCATCTTGCTCAAAACAATATCACTCTTATTTAGGTAGGCACACTGGAATATGATTTTAATTAATTGAAAAGTACAGTTTGTTTTACATTTGAAGGAGTGGTTTAATTCCTACACAGTGTACTAAGATGGCCTCTCGTGGGCTCATGATCCTGGAAGATGTACTCCCAAAGTGAGGGAGGTCTATGTTGGAAGCAAAAATAAAAGGAATTTAAAGAATGACAGGTCTGGGAAATTATTCTTATGGATGGTCCGTTCTCCATATGGTAAAATGGTGATGACGAACCAAACAGGCGCAGTCTCATGCATGCACTGATCTGCATGAACCAACTTTACAGATAATTGATTTAATTGGTTGGAACTACAGTTTCTTCCAAATGTGGACAACTTACAACAGGGTGGGAGCCCCAAACTGTGAGGTCATGTGAGATCATGTGCAAACTGAAAAACAGGGTTTCTCTACTGGAATGATAATCCTACCATGTTACACTGTCCCCCAAAATGAAATCCAACATCTTTCACCTGGCCTAAGAAGTGCAACATGTTCTGGTCCCTAGAAACCCTTACATCCTGCAAAGAGGATGTTACTTTTATTAGCTACTCTTAAAGTCACAGAGGCAGGTTAATTTGGCCATGAACGGCTACAAATTCAAGAAATGTTTGGATGTGCTGAGAATTAGAATCCAATCTCGGCCCTCAAGTCATGGGTTAAAGACTTGGTTTTTTATCTAGATGAGGTCCCACCTTTCAAGCAGAAAGATGCAACAAACGAAAGCAGAACAACATTTGACAGCTCAAGTTGAAAAGCAAGAGGCTTTTCAATGCAAAACTCTTGTGCTGCAAATGTTTCAAGGGAAGTATCCATACTCTGAAGTGTGCACTTGAAAGAATGGCCTGATATTCTTGCACTGTTGCCTCAAACAAACCTCCCTCCTCCTAGCTAGCTCTGGATCTTTTACGCATCATACAGTACATCTTCCAAAAAAAGCAGGTGGAAACTAAAGTGTGCAAAACACATATTTTCCAAGAACAAATACATTATACTAGCAAGTTATGTGTGGTAGGGCTAGGTGCTTCTGTGGGTGTGGAGGAGGAGGAGAGAAAGAAGGGTCAGGAGGAAGTGTGTTGGGTACAGAGACCTGGAAGTAAGAAACAGGAACCCCGAAAGACGCACCCACAGAGGTTCTGTAACTGTACATGTGCTCTTGTTAAATCGCCAGTTTCAGAGGAATCAGATCCGAGGCCAGACAGAAACCTATTAATTTGCATCTTGACTTTGGGGCTTCCAGTAACAGTAAAGTATTTGTATTTCAGGATCCACTCAGCAGAAAGGCTATACATATTCAAGTCACATAACAAATCGGTGAATTCCAAGTGAAGTCTGAATACCAAAAAAGAAAACTGATTATGTGACTTTCTGGACTATGATGTAGAAATTACCTAACTAACAAAATGTACATGCACACTTACGGCACGTGCGCATGAGGGTGTCATCCATGTACACAGGTCATGGGCACATTCAACTCATGGCCACGCATGCTGTAGCCTGTTACCCACTCTGGGAGATATGTAAGCCTTTGTCTTTCTCCCTCCAGCTTCCGGCCTTCTTAAAACATTTCACTGATTGTCAACCAATGATTGGAGCTGGGTGCAGAAAAGGAGAGAAGGCAAAACTCCTCTTGGTCCACAAGGTGACTTGTTAGTGCTTCAATTGAAATGGCTGCGGTGGAGAGCCAGAGAGAGCCCTTCGGTGGAATGAGACTGTGGTTCCTACAGGTCGGCACCTTCCTCCTCACCCAGCAGGTCAGCTCATCAATTGCACTTATCTCCCAGCTGCCACAGCCTGCCTCACTCCTTTCTCTGTCCTGTTGGGCTGCTACCAGGCCTGGTAAACTATTCCGCAGCTCTGTGCAATAGAAAATAGATGTGTACTTCTCTGAATATGGAGAGGGAAATCGGGGTTCACCTGGAATGGATACCGTGAACTTACTTGTTTTCTGAAAGCAAAAATTAAACTTGAAAAGAGCAAAGTTTTTCAAATTTCCCATAATGCTGGCCTCAAATCCTAAAGATTTTTTTCCTTGACAAGAATCATGGGATGAATTGGAAGTTCTGGATGCTCCATTCACCCCAGGTGATGATGCTAAAACCCATGTCACAGCAGAGGCAAGAATCGAACATTCTAAAGTTCCCTCTGGCAACTGGAACGCCAGAGGAGCCTTCACTATATACCTCATCAAACCACCCCAAGAAACCTGCCATGTCAGTGAAAGGAGAGTGCTCACTATGAAAATGTGGCTTCAAGACCTGGCCTCTAGCCCTTTGTCCAAAAAAACCATAGCCCCCAAGACCACTGAAGGCCTTGATATGCCACTGGGGCTCCCCTGGTCTGTTTACATTATAGAAGCTCTTCTAAGAAGAATGGTTTCAGTCTGAGAATCCAAGCAACTTGTACTGAAGTCCAGCCCTATCCTCAGAACTCTGGTCATGCTTGTTTTTAACGCCATGTCTATCCATCTGCGACTCATTAATGCACTTAGCAAACACCAAGTGACTGACTACTGTATCTCTCCCTGTGATACAATTTAAATGCCTCTTACAACACCTGAGCAGTCTAGCTACCTGTTACTTGTATGCCATTTTTTGAAGAATTCCCATTTCTTTGGATGCAAATGTCACAGAAACTCTGCCACAAATGCTCACGAACACCATCACATGGGCTGGGCTCTAGTGTTTTGGAACATCCTACTTTCTTAGAAAAATCAGTGAGTACATATGAAAACCATTAGTTGCACCTTGCTTCCTGCAGAATCACCGTATTAACTGCTTTGGGCTATTCTCCTTCTTTCCTTTCAGGCAATATTAATTTGTAACAAACACATTTTATGATATAACAAATTATCTTTCATTTTTTACTATCAAATAAATGGAGAAGTAAAAAAACAAAAAACCCAGAACCTCTAGGCAGCTCTTAAACAAGTCTTCCTATTACCTGGAAAAGTAACAAGTCCACAGGTTTATTGTCTATGTTAATAAAGCTGTGTTGGAGTAATCATTATAATCTTCTACATTCCCTCCTGCTTACAGCTCACAGAATATGTTTACACATGTGATCTCATTCCGTTGTAACATGATCTGCATAAATTTTGGGTATTAACACTTGCCATATTTATTACAACGATTTCCCCAGCAATTTGTCTCCTTAATTGTATCATCTATATTGCACACAGATGTCTGCAGTTTGTACATGAGGCTATGTAGTCCTGTGGTTTATGCATCTATCTCAGGCCATTAAACTGTAAGCTCCTGGAAGGCAGGGATGTATCTGATTCATTTCTGTATCTCTGGAACCCACTGCACAGATGTGGATACACATCTAGTTACTTAAGCTCCGTGTCCTTCAGTTTCTTCATCTGTGAAATGGCTATAATGATTGCAGGAACCTGTCTTCTCTGTCCCAACTGTATTAAGCAAAACACCTAATACAATGTCTAGCATATAATAAGCACTCTGTAAGTGTTTCTTTATGATTGTTGTTATAATTATCTACAGTTAAGTGAATTCAAGTTCACAAAGATGAGCTAACTCATTTGGGGGAAGGTGATGAATAATTGGCAGAAAGAATGGAGTATCAGGGATCTTATATGCTGATCCTAGTTTTGTCTGATCTGCCAAGCTAAGTGGTAAGATTTTTCTCTTTTCAAAATTACTTCTGTTAAGCTAGTAAAAATTATTTACTTGTAAAGATTCCGTGTGCTTCCTTTTCTGTCATAATTGCATTTAGCTTACCAAATGCATATTGACCATCTACATAGTCGATAGCAGACGGGCCACAGAAAGGAGTAAAGTCTAACTCACTGTGCAGTGGTATCTGTTTTCTTCCATATTTACATTTTATAAATACATTTGTCCAACTGCTTCATATGCAAAGTCCTGGACCAAGAACCAAATAAAATTGACCCAGCTTTCCGACTATGGAAAACTAAAAGTTTTAATCAACTTTGGCACCATTAAATTCTGTCATTTGTTTTTTCCAAGATTCTATTAACGTTGCCATACAGAAGTAGAAGATTTAATCGAGTGTGTGCGTTTTGAGTTGAAAGCAGATACTAACAAGAAAAGCTAACCTGGAAGACATCTTGTAAACTGTTTCATCAGACTGGATCAGGAGCCAGGGGAGGGTCCAGGTGACTCGGGGCTGTTGGCAAAGCTGCAGAAATTGACACTGGGTTTCTCTGTCCTCTAGGTAACCTAGGCTGCATTGGCTCTCTGGCTTATTATTAATTACGGTTTAGTTCACCAGAGAGGTTGCCAGTGAGCAGTGCATAAGATTAGAGATTTTGTAAACATATGTTAATTTGTATGAAGACGAAAGTTAGACTATAGAGTTTGGTGATGAAAACGGACAGACAGTTCTGTCATTTGATTTAAATATTAAAATAAGAAAAGACAAAGTTTTCAAGGAAATTACCACTTCTTGATTCTCAACTAGAGGCAATGCCTCTTCTGTCCCAAGTAGACGGGTGTTTGGGAATATGTGGGGTGACTTGGGTTGCTGTGATAACGCAGGGGTTCAATCAGAGGGAGAGGGAGGGGTACCTTCAAAATGTGGTCCAGATCCGCATAATCAGAAAAGGCTGTTCACCTAAAACTCCCATAGCACCTCCTGTTGAGAAGGGCAACACTTACGGAGCTCATCAAAGAACGACAAATCACTGGAATAGTTCTTGAGACCAAAGTCTCATTCATTGTAGGACATATCCAGTTACATGAATCACTTATGTTTTATCCCATCTCTACTTTTCAAGAAACCCCGCCACACATTCATAGTGAGTATTAAAGCCAACAAAAGATCCTAAGCAACTGAGAAAATTATTCAATGACCAAACTCTAATTAGTTTTCTACAAGGGAAAAAATGTATTCAAATCATTGCTTAATTTTGTTTAATTTCCTCTTACCTGCACTTGACCATTAAGATCAAAAGTCTGAGAATTTGTGGCCAAAAAAGGTGAACATGATTCAAAGTCACATCTATTTGTTAAAAACCGAAAGTAATTCCTTTTCTAAGTACATGTGAAAATATTAGTATCCAACAAACCTATTTGTGGAAAACAGGGTTTAGGTTGGGAAGGTGAATTACTTTCAGATTCTTCAGTGTCCAAAATGCACCTCAGAACTAACAGGCTCAGATGAGGTCTTTATGAGATCACTGGATCCTCCCTCCAAAAGCTCCCCCTCCCCTGTTGACCTCTATTCCATATGCTGCTTCATTGGATCGTATAGTATGTACCATGAGCCTGAATGTGGGCATTGGTTGATCTGAGTATTACCTGAAACAACAGATACACCAGAATGTAAAACCCATGAGGGCAGAGACTGTTTTCCCAGAACCTAGAACAACTCCCGGCACATACCAGATGTAAAATCGTTGTAGAATGAAAGAAAGAATGAAGAAAGGAAGGAAGGAATGAAATGGCGCACTGTTGCATGCCACCCTAAGTTACTCATAGAAAATACTGCATGCTAGCACTGTATACAATGGGTGTTACACTAGCCATTATGTAAAGTCACTGATGGAAGTATACGCTGGGCACTTTAAAATTTAATAAACACCCTTCAATCAAACGGTCTCATTTGCTCCTCCATGCCACTCCACATAGTATACATGACATATTTTAGGATCACCAGTTTAGAGATAAAGACAGAGGTTGTGTCCCTAAAGTTTGCTTGTGAGTCTGGTATTTGTAACTTCTAAAACTCTAACTCTCCCCTGAAAACACGTCCTAAGAGCGGTGAGGCTCCCATGTGAGGCAGCAATATTGGTAACCCCCGCTGAGCTCATTCCATTGCGCAGGCCTCCCCAGAGCAGCTCACACTCTACGATAAGACAGATGAATCCCTGAGTCAGCAGGGAGAAAAAAGAAAATGAACGTTTTGAAAAGGGCATTCTCATATCACAGGAGCAGGGGAAGAAACGTGTCTCAGCTACTAAGTTTCTCTTTTCCATGACCCTCAAAGCAGAAAATGGCTGCACACGGGCAATTCGTGCGCTTGGAGCTCAGACCTGCAGAGTCTTGCAGTTTGCCTGCCCTGTCTTGGTGGATGCTGGGCCTGACTTTTTTGGTTTTCCATTTCGAGGAGCCCCAGCAGGGCCTGGAGGAAATGAGTTTTGCAGCCCATCTCGGCCCTTGAACTTGGCTCCTCGGCTGACCTCAGCTCCCCGCCTGCAGACCCGGCGTGAGGCAGGCAGCAGGCACTGCGGGGCAGAACTTCCTTCCGGGACCTGCAGACCAGTCCGCTGCCTTCTGTGACGTGGTTCTGAAGTGTAGCCAGTTTACATTTTCAGAGCATAAAACTGTCTACAAATACATACTTCAAAATGAAATGGAGGATGCGCTCAAAAAAAAAAAAAGAAAAAAAGGCTTAGAGATACATCAAAAGGACACAGGAGTGGAGCCACATCAAATAAATTCCCAAATTTGACTCATATCACTTCAGCCTCATCTGGACATTACTCACACTCTGCCTAGGCAGGCGAAGCTTCCGTGGGATCCTCTGTCTTTAGTGAACTCTTTCCTTTATCTTGTTCAGCTTTTCATGGCTATTTGGGTAACTGAGCCCATGGTTTTAAATCTTAATATGACCTTGCATGGAATTATATACATATATATATGTAACTGTTTTTTTAAAGACAACTTTAAATAAGAAAAAAATAATTATTTTAGATACCAGAGAGTGGCGAAGCAATAATGATTCAAACTTAATCCTTACTTCACGTAGGGGAAATTGACTCAAATCTGGGAGCATCAAAAATTAAGATGCATTTACAAATCCTAGGAGAAGATATCCTTTGTACTCCCAGAGCAAATAATTGAGAGGGAAGATTTTTTTTTGAAAGACATGGTTTGGGGATATTATTTTGTGAAATGAAGTTATACATAAATGTATGGTACAGACATTAAAGTTCACTTAAGTTCTATCTATATAAAGTATGTGATTTTGGATCTAAACAGGCATAAATATATATATGTGTGTGTGTGTGTCTGTGTGTGTACGTGTCTGTGTATGTATGTATGTACATATCTGTGTATGTGTGAGCATGTGTGTTGTATGTATGTGTGTATGTCTGTGTATATATGTATGTGTGTGTATAACAGAGAGGAAGTAAGTTGGAAAACATGAGCCAACTGATTTTTTTTCCTTTGACAGCTAAAGAAGAGTGGTTAAAAGTTTACTTACAAGTAAATCTATCTTTTAAGGAGTGTTTACTTCCCAGAAACAGCAATGAGATCTTGGAGGGACAATTCTTGCCAACTGTGCGTCATCAATGGAGTTTAACTGTGAGAGGCAAGACCCATTGTTGGTCCCGACTCCACCAACCCAAATGGTCATATCTGAGGACTTCCTGTGGTTCTCCCGCCCCCACTCTCTCCACGGCATTTACTGCTCCTGTATACCCTGGACTTCTCAACAGGAAATGGCAAATTCCTCAGTAGGAAGGCCAAGAAGTGGGAGGTCATGTGGAGACTGGAAGTTCATTGCGTGCAGCCCCTCCAGGTGACAGGCGACACCACCTCTGCACGTTGAGTGTCTTTGTGACACAGGATCTCCTTGTCTCGTGACCACAGGCAGCAGGGTTCTGATGGGCACCCAGGAGAGACTTGCCCTCCCACCCCTGGGTAACACAGAGTCTCAGAAGCCAGAGAGGTGCTGCACCAAAGGCTCAGACTTCCACCCTGCCTCTCTTCTCCTCAGCTCTTTGCCCTGAAAACCAAGTGCTTTGAGGGGATGATAAAAATCTCACTAAGCCACATGATGCCTATGGGGCAGACATAACCCTTGCTCTGAAAGGGTTACCAAAAAGTAATGAGATTCCTACCTATATGGAAGGTGGTGACTATATAGCCCTTGTATAAACAAACAAACACAGTGAAAGGCTTGGCTTCATTTTGTTTGGTCTGCTTGTTGTTTTTTGGAGAAAACATTGTGATAAGAAGCCTCTAGCCTACAAAAGTGTCTCTAGATTAATGATAATTTATCTCACTTTTCTCAGTGAAACAGATGAATCGAAGACAGTGAAGCCCTATAGACAATATAGGACCTTCCTGATGACATCTAACATTTAATGACAGGATCACAGCGTGGCAGGCTATAAAAGACATGCATATGTGAATTAATGCATCTAACCTGCACACTAACCTTTTGAAGTGGGAGCTACCATTATGCCCGTTTTAAAGATGAGGAAAACTAAGAATCCAAAAATTAAATAAGTTGCCTAGAGCATCTTGCCAGTTAATGCACGAGAATTCTAAGCCAGCTGCCTGGTTGCAAAGCACATGCCCATAAATGCTGAACATCCTGCACCAAATGGCCTAGGACTGAAATGACTGCAAAAACAACTCAAAATATAGGAAACTAGAGAATATCTAAAGCCACCTCCACCATAATCAGTGGCAAGGGATAGGAGATGGGAAGAAGGGAGAAGGGAAGGGAAGCTAAATAATTTAAGGTCTTCTCTGTGCCTTTAACTCCTGTCTCCTGAAAACGACATGCTCATTTTAGCAGCAACTGATGGCCAAGATGCATTCCCCAAGCTTTTCGCATCTGACAGAAAGGGACCAGGTGTCCAGGACTGTACCTGATTACAACCAAAGCAGATGGACCCTTCCTTAGGGTAGGTAGGGCTGTTCTTCTGACAGCCTCCTCTGTGAAACTAGATTACAAGAGGATGTGCTGTGCTCAGACACCCCCTGCCTGTCCCCGCCTTGGGGACCTTGCCTTTGCCATTCCCCTGGCCTGCATCACTCCTCCGTGGCATTTGCAAACCTTGTTCTCACCTCTTCTTTGGGTCTCTGCCTGACAGGTCTTGCCTGATCACCTTGTCTAAACTAGAGGTCCCGTCCCCCGCACCACCTGGCTCTATCACGTTCCCTACGTTCCCTCCTAAGGCTCGTGACTTCCTGCCATGCTGTCTTGGTTGAGCTGTGATCTATTTGTCAGTCTCCGCCATCTGCATCCCCTTGATTGACAGCACTGAGTGAGCCCAGCTGTCCTGCTGCTCATGCCCCTCAGCACCCATGACCCTAGTGGGTGCCCAATAAATCCTTAGTGAGTAAATGAATGAGTCAATTTCAACGCACCAAATCCCAAAGGGATAAGAGGACATCGCCTTTCTGCCATTTCTTGGAAGAAATTTTTGAGACAAAGTAAAGAAAGGAAGCTACTTGTTATTAAATTTTTAAAAATCTGCCCACCATTTTCAGGCAAATATGTCATGATGGCGTCTATGAAATCTCTGAAATGAAAGAGAAGCCTGATGTTTCACAGGAATTAAATGAAATTGCTGCACCACATGTGCTCACTGCCACAGAGCTCAGTGTGGCAGCAGCAAATGGAACTCCTTGCTGCTTAGGTGTAGTCCTTAGGAATGAAAATCTGAACCTAGTACATTAAAAAAAATCTTCAAAAGCAAACAAAGCCCTAAGTGTCGTTGTGTATTATCAGGGCAGGGTCCTCCTCAGAGAGAGGCGGGCTGCAATCGCTCCTACACCTTTCACCAAGTCCCTTGCTTCAGGGGTCCTATTGTCTCCACATTTATATTTAGGAGCCTCGCTCTTCGCTCTTCGTAACAGCAGCGAAACATGTTCTCCTAAATATGTTCCCTGAGATATGACACCACTGTGCATTGTTTCACCACATACCAGCATTAATATCCCAGAGTAATCCACCCTCCTTTTAACGGCTGATGACGGCTCCAATGGCCATGCAAAAATCAGTTGAAGGAAAGGGAAGTCTTGTCGGAAATGAGATTAATCTTGTAACGAGTGTTCAGCCCTGATAACCCATCTGGGCACAGAACTGCTTAAACTGGAGAGCAATTAACCTTCACCCGACAAGCTCTGTCCAACCGTTATAAACATTAAAGAGACAGAATCCTTCCCCTCTCCTTGTAGACTAAACAACCAGATTTGAATTCCACGTAAACGGCCTCTTTCTGCAGATGTGCACCAACAACAACATTCAGGGGGAAAAGGTGGGCAATGGCTAAGTTCATAACTCTGGTAACTTTTGGCCTTGGTGTGAGTGGGCTGAGGTTATTAGCGTAAAAATTAACTTGAGGTATTTCCAATAAAATCACCGGGTTTAGGGGAGTGGACAAAGTTACTTTCACGCAGAAACCCATGTCTCCTATAGGATCGCAACTTGATACTTGAGTTATTCTTTGTTCTTTTCTTTCTTTTTCTTTCTTTCTTTCTTTTTTTTTTTTGAGACAGAGTCTCACTCTGTTGCCCAGACTGGATTGCAGTGGTACAATCATGGCTCACTGTAACCTTAACTTCCCCAGGCTCAGGTGATCCTCCTACCTCCACCTCCCAAGTAGCTGGGACCATAGGTGCAGGCCACCATGCCCCACTAATTTTTCTACTTTTTGTAGAGACAAGGTTTCACCATGTTGCCCAGGTTTGTCTCACTCAAGCAATCCACCTACCCTGGCCTCCCAAAATGTTGGGATGACAGGTGTGAGCCACTGCGCCTCGACTTCTTTTTTCAGCAGTAGAAATATTTGCACTGGGCTAGACTCTCACTCACTCCCAATTCCTCTCTTCTGACATTTGCATGAGTGATGCTGCTTGTGGTCACAGAAGGGAGATTTTTTTTTTTTTAAATCTCTGAGAAGTTACTGGTCTTCATGAGGAGCAAACCTGTGATGTTGCCTTTATCAGCATATGCCGTAACCAGTCAAGTTAACCAAATTGGACCATGTGAAATACCGAGTGGTTAGAGAATCTACTACGAAACCTACTGTTAAAAATAACTTTCACAACCCTGAAGAGAAATAGCTGAGGTCATTTATCACTCAGGCATGGGCTTTCTTTAGCATCAGTTTATGCTGAGCCATTGGCTTGTTTATGGACATGACACTAACAATAAATAGGTAAAGGGTAAGGTCCCTATAACTTAGAAGTGGCTACAAACCAATGTGGGGGTGCATACTGTGCCTAGCATTTAAACAAGAAAAAAATGTTAAGTACATGCAGAAAGTCATATGAGGGAACCAAACCTTTAATGTTACTGACCTGATAATGTGACTGCAACTCGGATTTTTTTTTTAAATAGAAAGAAAAAAGGAAAACATGTATTTAGCATGTCCTAAACAAATTTATCTACCCAAGGTTTTAGTGTAATCTTCCTGATGGCCTGAGATAGCTCTCAAAATAGTCCATCCTAACATTCGATCTTATCTCTCCCTTGAGCTCAGTTTCTCTTTTTCCAGTAGGTAAATCATAATATTCAAGGTCTCAGAGATGTGTTTGCACACAACGAGGCTGAGTCTATCTCACTTATAAGGATGGTATATCTCACTCATGCTGGACTCCAGACCGGCCCCAATAACAGTTTTGGAGAGTGGTATGGTGGAGGCTGTGTGTTACATGGGAAGTACTACTGTACCCTGGGACAAGATATCCTGGCAACAGGTTTTGTTTTCATGGTTTGCATTTACAAGCTTAACTGTTCCTTTTCCTGCCTTTGTAAGACTAAGAAAATCCTTACTGTACAGAGAAGTAATTACCGTGAAAATAGAGCAAGTGGGACTGACTCTCACATTGCAGGAATATGCACCATCTCCATTTTCGCAGCCAGATTCGATGCAAGCCCAGGATTCCATTGGTCTGGCTCTCCCAGGAACACTGGGAGCTTCTTGGTGTCTTAGCTTGAGGTGAGGTGAAGATGGGCTATGGGCACCTGAGCTGAGCAATTTTTCATCCTGTGTGCATTGGACGTAGACAAGGGCACACACACACATGACAAGAACCCCTGACCTAGCCCCTAAGGTAAATCTTCTTTCCCAAGACAATCTTGCAGAGCCCTCATGGTCAGTGATAAGAGGAACTTCAATTTTTATTTGGAATCTGACCCGTTTCCTAAGCATGAGTAACACCTGAATATTTAGGTGCAGATATCAAAGACAGAAGAACAGAAGACAGAAAAGAAACCATAGTGCTTGACAATAATATTAGTATATGATGCTGTTTTATGAGTCCAGTCTTAGGACTGTGTAGGTGCAACATGAAGACTTTCCTGAAGACGGCCACATGAATAATTTTTCACAGGATGTAATCAGCACTGTTATCCATTAGTCCAGGCTTGGCACATAGAATGGGGGTGATTGGCTGCCTAGGTAGCAAACTCCTCACGTGTGCTTCTGACGAACTGTGTGGGCTGCCCTAAGCTTTGGCACGTCTCGACACTTACCAAGTAAAATGATGAGATAAGGAAAACCACAACATCATACTCAGTATCTTGTGAAACTGAAACGGTTGCAGAGTAAACACTTTGCCTTACAGTGATTTTATTTGGACTATTATGCTGGATTTAACCATACAATGGTTGACATCCATGCTATAAAGTCTTGTTTTTTCTTCAACAAACCTAATTGCATTGGCACTTTCAAAATGTTGTTTTCACATACATGATGTATACGTAAGTCTGAGCATAACCATCTTGCCATCAGGACTTCGTCTGTCAGGAGATATCGGTGAATGGAGCCCGGCTCTTCCAATGAGCAACTGACGTGCGTTGGCGAAACTGCCACCCTTGAGACCTGCCTGGTCTCCCACCCACCTGTAGTTGGCTAAGTAGTGTCTCCCCACAATTCATGTCCACCTGGAACCTCAGACTATTGCCTTATTTAGAAGTAGGATCTTTACAGATGTAATTAATGATTAAAATGAGATCACAGATTAGGGTAGGTTCTAAATCCAGTGAGAGCATCCTCATAAGAGGCTGAGCAGGACACACACAAACATACAGAAGAACGGTGTGGGATGACAAAAGCAGAGACTGTGCATCTACAGCAGTCTCCCCTTATCCACGGGAGACACACTGCAAGACTCCCAGGGGACGTCTGAAACCCCAGATAGTACTGAACCCAACTGCCATTCACTGGAACACTTTCTATTCCACCCACAAATGTAATGCCTTTTACCTCTTAACTAAGCACTTACTATCCACTGTGGTCATCAGTTTTGCGGTTTGAGGTGCAACGGCAAAACAAGCACAGATTTCTTTTTCTTTCTTCAAACTTCAAAGATGGAAGATTCATTCTTACTGTATATCTTAGCAACCACAGCATATGATCTTTTTCCTTGTAAGTAGAGAATTTTCACCTTTTCACTGAAAGAAAGCACTTCACGGTTTCTCTTTAACATGCCTGGAATTGCCAGGATCAGTCCTCTTGTGCCTTGGGGCTATTACTGAATAAAAGAAGGGCTACCTACACACAAGCACTATGGTACCACGACAGTCGATCTGATAACCGAGACGGCTACTTGGCGGCGACTAACAGGCAGGTACCATCTGTAGCATGGATACAGTGGACAAAAGGGGAATTCACGTCCTGGGTGGAGCAGGGCAGGATGGCACAAGATTTCATCATGCTACTTAGCATGGTGAGCAATTTAAAACGTATGATTCATTTATTTCTAGAAATGGCCATCTAATATTTTCAGACAGCAGATGAAACTGCCAGAAACCATGGAAAGTGGAATTGTGGAGAAGAGAGGACTACCGTCCAAGTCAAGGAACACAGGGCTTGCAGGTAACCCCAGGAGCTGGAGGAGGCACCAGATGCATCCTTCCTCACAGCCTCCAGATGGGACCAACCCAGCCAACACCTTGATTTTGGATTTCTGGACTCCTAAGCTGTAACAGAATAAATTTCTGTTGCTTTAAGTCACTAGGTTGTAATAATTTGTCACAGCTGTCCTGAGAAACTAGTATAGTACTTGTGGATGCTGTTTTTAACAAAAATTTTGTCACTTTAGGGCATTATATGGCTTTTTTTTTTTTTTTTTTGCCTTATAGAGTTAGGTCAATTTCCAAAAGTGCTGGAGTTTAATTGAGAATTAAACTCATTAAGAGATCACCAAGAATTAAGTGACTCCCTTGTTGCAGTGGCCAAATAGCCTGAAATTTTCCAAGTAATACTAATTTTGCAAAACTTTTCATGTAAACTCCTTTGCCTGACCATGCCCTAATTTTTCTGATTAGGAAAATCTGGCTCTTATCCCACTGGAGGAAAAGTGTCTAGTTCATATTCTAATGGAAATCATCACTTGGGAGGTGTTTTGACAAACATCTCTCAGTTTTTTTAAAAATTATGTTAGAAATTAAGAAAAATAACTAATGGAAAATAAAATCTAATTTTTAGTATATTTTCCTGCTAACATTTGTGGGCAAATTAGTTAAATTATGATTGTTTCATGCATACTTACTCCTCCAACAGAATCCTAGCTCTCTTAGGAGTTCCTTTTAATTATCCTAAAAACAGTTAAGAGTACACTGATTTAAAATATAATTAGGTTGAGAAACAATGAACTCCTAAATGACCAATCAAGTTTCTTTCCAACATTTTAATTCTCAAATAAAGGTCATTTCCTTTTATTTGACTCGTTAAAAACTAGATTATAGTTCTTCTAGGAGAGGAACCAAGTCAGATTTATTTTAATCACATACACTGCCAAATGCATGCTTCACTCAGGGACAGATTTCAATATGCATAATTTATTCGTGCATTCATTCATTCATTCATTCTGGAAATACTTACAGAGTAGCACTTTACATGCTGATACTGTGAAAACAATGGTGATATGAATTCTTAAATAATTAAAGAAACAGTCCATTAAAAATCTTATCAAGATAATAGACTACTTTAGATTTTACGAAAGATTACATTTTCATTGGCCTATATATAATGTTTTAACCAGTAAGGCTCACTAAGTTAAGTAATATGGTAGATAATTTTAAATTTACAGAATTTGGCTTGGATAAGCTGGCAGTTACTTGCTAAAATTAATCTTTATTATAAAGCAGATCATCTTGAAATTGAAACAAAAACAAACGTGGCTATTATTGAAAATGTTATGCTACCTCATAGCCATTACAGATGTTATTTATAAGTACTATCTTGTCATCTGTACAACATACAGATTGTATGTGTTGTACTGTGTTGTAATCTGCCTGATTCCAATGAATACAGAAACCTTCAGTGTGAATCAATACACTAGATACCAGCAGACATATTTAAAAGATTGCTACAGTTTCACTGAAATTTCAAAGGGATGACTGCAGGAACAAAAGAAGAAAGATGAATAGTCCCTATCATAGCAACATTAATACAATTTGTCACCAGTTCATGCCCAGAAAGACTTATTATATAATAGATTGCCAAAGTCGAACATTTCGATGATCCAATGCAAATCCTGGATAAATGCTGGTAGATGCTGCTGCTCAATGAAAATGAAAGTGGTATTTGGTTTTGCTTATCAAGGCAAGTGTCATGTAGCAAAATGCAGGCTATGAGTTGCCTGGAAACTGTATTTCTGCTTTTAATTTGCAAGTGAAACATTTCCATCCATAGCCTGGAAGGGACCATCATGTACTCAGCAGCACTCATTAGATTTTGGGCAGTCCCCTGGTCATCTGACCTTCCCAAACATTGGGAAAGGATGTGGACAGACATCTTCCCAAAAAGACATAAAAATGACCGATGGGTACATGACAAGGTGCCCAATATCCCTGATCATCAGGAAAATGCAAATCAAAGCCTCAATGAGGTATCACCTCACACCTGTTCCGATGGCTACAGTCAAAAAGACAAGAAATAGTAAGTGTTGGTGAGAATGTGAGAAAAGGGAATCCTTGCACACTGTTGGTGGGAACATGGAATGTTACAGACACTGTGGAAGAAAGTACGGAGGGTCCTAAAGAAATTAAAAATAGAACTACCACATGACCCAGCAATCCCTTTTCTGGGTATTTTCCCAGAGAAATGCAATCACTATCTCATAAAGATACCTGCAATGCTATGTTCATTGCAGCATTACTTGCAATAGCCAAGATATGAAAACAACCAAAGTGTCTGTCCATCAATGGATGAATACATAAAATAGTGGTAGATATATATAACGGAATATCATTTAGCACCCCCCCCCTTTTTTTTTTTTGAGATGGAATCTCACTCTGTTGCCCAGGCTGGAATGCAGTGGCACAATCTTGGTTCACTACAACCTCTGTCTCCCAGGTTCAAGTGATTCTCCTGCCTCAGCCTCCCACATAGCTGGGATTACAGGCACCCGCCACCACACCCCACTAATTATTATATTTTTAGTAAAGACGGGGTTTCACCATGTTGGCCAGGCTGGTCTCAAATTCCTGACCTCAAGTGATCCACCTACCTCGGCCTCGCAAAGTGTTGGGATTACAGGCGTGAGCCACCATGCCTGGCCCATCTAGCTTTCAAAAAAAGATTCTGCCAATCGCTGCATTATGGATGAATCTGGAGGACATTATGCTAAGTGAAATAAGCCAGACACAGAAAGACAAATACCGCATGATCTCACTTATATGTAAACTCTATAACAAACAAACAAACAAAGGCTGAATGGGGAAATGGGGAGATGTAGGTCAAAGAATATAAAGTAGCGAATATGCAGGGTGAACAAATTAGAAATCTAACGTATACCATAAGGGATGTGCCTAATAATACTGTGCTGCGCTGTACTTAGGATTTTTGCTTGAAGAGTAGATTTTAGGTGCTCTTGCCCCACAAAAGAAGAATGTATAATTATAAAAGATGAAGGATATGTTAATTTGCTTCACTATAGGAACCTTATCACCATCTTCATGTATATCAAAACATTATGTCGTACACCTTAAATATATAAAATAAAACTTTTAAAAACTAAATCACAAAATCATAGTTCAAACCACTCTTTTGGAAAAGTATGGATTTGTTAATGTAAGTGGTATATTACAATAGTGTATGCATCTGGGGAAAATGGACTCCATCTTTCATTATATAAAAAGCAATTCTCGGCCAGGCGTGGTGGCTCACGCCTATAATCCCAGCACTTTGGGAGGCTGAGGCGGGTGGATCACAAGGTCAGGAGATTGAGACCATCCTGGCTAACATGGTGAAACCCCGTCTCTGCTAAAAATATAGAAAAAAAAAAAAAAATTAGCCAGGCATGGTGGCCCATGTCTGTAGTCCCAACTACTCGGGAGGCTGAAGCAGGGGAATCTCTTGAACCCCGCGAGGGGGTGGATGTTGCAGTGAGCCAAGATCATGCCACTGCATTTCAGCCTGGGCAACAGAGCAAGACTCTGTCTCAAAAAAATAAAAATAAAAATAAATAAGCAATTCTCTGTGATTTAATATAGGGTGCCAGCCACTTCACGGATTCATGCACTCACTCATGCATTTGTCATCCAGGAAATTATTCATTCACTTATGAAATGGACATGTACTGATAGCCTGCTTCTTAATAGGCACCATGAGCATGAATGAAAGATTACATGACGACAGCCACAGAACTTAAGGCATAGAACTTTAACAACGCATGTTTTGAGCTTCTGGTCTTGACGCCCGGCTAATTTTTTGTATTTTAGCAGAGATGGGGTTCACTGTGTTGCCCTGGCTGGTCGTGAACCACTGAGCTCAGATAATCCGCCCGCCTCAGCCTCCCAAAGTGCTGGGATTACATGCGTGAGTCACCGCGCCAGGCCGAGGTTCTATAGATTCTTAATCACGATTAACCAGCAATATGATAATTCAGTAGATGCCCACTCACCTCCCCTAAAGAATATGCCACTCTAAGTAGCTGGCTCAAAATAGCTTGACTTCTTAACCTCTAGATCCACTCCAGAGAACAGTTGTCTCTCCCCATTGCACAAACACATTCATTTATTTAATGGCATCAACCAAAGCATAAGAATGGGAGGAAACAATGAATGTCTTTCATTTCTCCAACTTTGAATTATGAAAACTATTGATTTTCTGGGCTCACAAAAATGCAGTTGAGTTCAGCTGTTAAAAGTCTGGTTAACATGTCAGTTGAGCCACTAAATGGAGTAACAGCTGTTACTCTCTTGCGTTTTCTCTACTGTCCTCAAAGGAATAGCATGAGAACAAAGCAATTAGCATACATTCAGGAGTTGCATAATGATGTTTTGGACAATGACAGACTGCATACAGGAAGACGGTACCATAAGATTATAAGGGAGCTGAAAAATCCCTATGGTCTAGTGACATATAGCTGTAGTAACACTGTAGAACAATGCATTTCTCACATGTTTTTGGTGGTGCTGGTGTACAAACTTACTGTGTTGCCAGTTGTATAAAAGTATAACACATATAATTATGTACGGTACATAATAGTTGATAATGATAACAGTTGACCATGGTATTGGTTTACATATTTACTATACCATACTTTTTATCATTATTTTAGAGTGTACTTTTTCCATTTCAAAAAAAAAAAAAAGTTAACTGTAAAACAGCCTCAGGCAGGTCCTTCAGGAGGGATTCCAGAATAAGGCATTGTTATCATAGGAGATGACAGCTCCATGCAGGTTACTGTCCCTGAAGACGTTCCAGTGGCACAGGGACAAGATGTAGAGATGAAAAACAGTGATACTGATGATCCTGACTCTGTGTAGACCTACGCTAATGTGTGTGTTTGTGTCTTAGTTTTTAATAAAAAGTTTAGAAAGTTAAAAAAATAGAAAAAAACTTATTGAGTAAGGATATAAAGAATGAAAATATTTCTGTACAACTGAACCATGTATTTGTGTTTCAAGCTAAGTGAGTACAAAAGAGTCAAAAGGTTAAAAAATTAAGTTTAATAAGTAAAAAAAGTTATAGTAAGCTAAGATTAATTTACTATTGAAGAAAGAAACATTTTAAGAAATTTAGTGTAGTCTAAATACACAGTGTTTATAAGTCTACAGTAGTAGATAGTGATGTCCTCGGGCTTTCACATTCACTCACCACTCACTGATTCACCCCCCACAGCCACTTTCCGTCCTGCAAACTCCATTCATGGTAAGTGCCTTATACAGGTGTATAGCTGTACCATTTTTTCCTTCTTAATAATAGTGATTAGTAATAATATTTATTAGTAATAATCATTATTATTATTTTGAGACGGAGTTTTGCTCTGCTGCCCAGGCTGGAGTGCAGTGGCACGATCTCGGCTCACGGCAACCTCCGCCTCCCGGGTCCCAGCAATTCTGCCTCAGCCTCCTGACTAGCTGGGACTACAGGCACGTGCCACCATGCCCAGCTAATTTTTTGTATTTTTAGTAGAGATGAGATTTCACCGTGTTATCCAGGATGGTCTTGATCTCCTGACCTCGTGATCTGCCCGCCTCAGCCTCCCAAAGTGCTGGGATTACAGGCGTGAGCCACCACACCTGGCCTATACTGCATTATTACTGTACTTTTTCTACATTCTGATACATAAAAACCATTGTGTTAAGTGTCACAATTGCCTACAGTATGCAGCCTGGTCACATGCTGCACAGGTTTGTGCCTAGGAGCACGGACTACACCATATAGCCTATAGCCTACGTGTGTAGCAGGCTATGCCATCTACGTTTCTGTAAGTGCTCTTTGTGATGTTTGCACGATGAAATCATCTAACAACTCATTTCTCGGAACTGACCCGGCGTGGTGATGCATGACTGTGTAAGGAAATACTTTCATCCCTTTAGAAGAAGCTATAAATAACCAGGTATAAATGCAGGATTCCTTTCCAAAGACAAATACTGAAAACAAACACAATCAAGGAAGATAATTGATTACTTCAGAAAAAACAAATAAGATATGAGAGTAAATTAAATAAGAAGACCGTGACTAGGACAAGTACCCAGTAAGAGCCCAGAACAGCTAACATTATTATCGTCGTCGTTGTTATTATGAGATGAGGTCTTTCGCCAGGTTGCACAGGCTGACCTCAGATACCGAGGCTCAAGAGATCCTTTGCTTTGGCTTCCCGAGTAACTGAAGTTAAACTACAGGCAGCTGCCAGCATGCCTGGCCTGCAACTGACATCTTTTGTACGCTACAGCAGGTTACTGTTCAAAGCACATACATGTATTCAGTTGTTTAATCCTCGCAACACTACCGAGAAGTAGGAGTTGTTATCATGACTGACTCTCTTCTACAGATGAGGAAACGAGGCACAGGGAAGTGAAAAGTGTGGTGGGACAGAGACCTGCCCCCAGGCAGTCTGGATCTGCTTCATACAGAGAAACTGGATCCTTAAGAAGAAACATGGGCCTCAATTTCTAAATTGTAACAAGTTCAGCCCTCACTTCTCTTTTTTTTTTTTTTTTTCCACCATCCTGGAAAAAAAACGTGAATAGAAAGGTACTAATAAAAATGAGTTTAATTTCTCAAATTTTATTATTCTTTATAAAGAATACATTGGTATAGAAGTAAAGACAAAAAAAAATCAAAAAAGAATCGAGTATTAAAAGACCCTTGATGGTATAACATCAATTATTTTAATTTTGTTTTTAAAGTTTTATTTTCTAAACTCCTATAATTATTGTTTTTCAAATGGGGAAAATGAACAAAGTTTTTATTACTGCCTTTCTTTCTACAATATATTATTCAATGGAGATACTGAACCTGTATTTGCTACGGGTTAAAGGAAATAAAATAAAACAATCCCCAGCCAGGCAAGGGTGATTTTCAGAGAGGATACTAACAGGGTCCTATTCCATCAGGCATCCGTGACAAATCTGTATGCTGTCTGGTCCTGTAGCACCACCCAAATGTGGTTCAGGCAGCACTGCAAACAATACAGACTCAAGAGATCAGGGAAGTCATTTTGCAAAGAAGCAGAAATGTCAGGAGGTAGCACCTGTAAGGATGAATGCTGGAGCTGTCTCGCGGAGTTTCACAGAAAGGTGACAAGCTGCACAATGACTGTCTAGGGGCAACAGGTGCATAGGAGGAAAGCAGTCTTCATTCAGACAGGGTACTGAGATTGACAGTGTGTCTTCCAACAAGATAAGCAAAAGTATGTGAAGAAATGAGTCCCTAAAGGAAAATATCTCTTTGGGCATTTTCATTTCAATTTAATTTCATGTTAAATACAAAATACATATATTGAATATGTGGATAAAATCATCAGAATATATTCATGCATTACATATGTTTATTGCAGCACTATTCACAATAGCAAAGACTTGGAACCAACCCAAATGTCCATCAATGACAGACTGGATTAAGAAAATTTGGCACATATACGCCATGGAATACTATGCAGCCATAAAAATGGATGAGTTCATGTCCTTTGTAGGGACATGAATGCAGCTAGAAACCATCATTCTCAGCAAACTATCGCAAGAACAGAAAACCAAACACCGCATGTTCTCACTCATAGGTGGGAACTGAACAGTGAGATCACTTGAACACAGGAAGGGGAACATCACACACTGGGGCCTGTTGTGGGGGGGGGGGAGGGGGGTAGCATTAGGAGATATACCTAATGTAAATGACGAGTTAATGGGTGCAGCACACCAACATGGCACATGTATACATATGTAACAAATCTGCACGTTGTGCACATGTACCCTAGAACATAAAGTATTTTTTAAAAAGAATATATTCGTGCATTAACATCTACATGAGACATAACAGCATCTCACCATGTCTGGCAGTCTCTCAGGGTCAAATGCAATCTCTGCCCTGCACCGGGCCATCATCGACACTTATGGAATAGGCCAGGCAGAATGCTCTGTTAGATACTGCCTCCTTCCCTTTGCAATGCACTGTCCCAGATTTCCTGGGGTGAGAGAAGTGATTGTCTATGAGAGGCAGCTTGGAGCAAATGAAAACAGGTCCAGGAAGGATCCCTCAGCATTTAAGAGGCTCAGCATTTTCTGATCACCAAAGAGGGTACTTTACCATGAGGTGACCCAGCAATGAATGGCTGCTGAGTTCTCTGAGTATTTTAGGGACCTGCAGGAGATCTGGGTGGAGCTGTGGGTTTCCATGTGTAGAGCGTGTAAACATCACATCACCCTTTGGTGCTTCGCCAGTGCTTGAGGAGCTTCCAGGTGCTATTTATTTTGTTTAGTTTATTGTTCAGTGTTATTGTTTGTTGATTTGATCTATTTTTTTCCTCCTACAAAGGGGCCAGTCGGCAAGGACACATCCTGTAGACGGCTAATTGATGATGCCCTATTGTTCAGTGTGTGTGCACTGTGGTTTTATTTGCTTCGGTTCAAAGGACCTAAACAATGCATTCATTGGAATTTAGTAACTGCTGTAAAATCAGCCCAGAGAACAATCTGTGAGCTGATATTTTTTTGGACCCAAATCTGGTAATCTCTGCTTGACTAAAGAAAGCAAAATCTAAAATGACCTTTCAACTAAACACAGAAAAGGCCTTCCATTGAATCTCAAAGATACTTACTTTTCTACCAAATATAAAACATTCGAATCATGCATCATTTTCCATGATTCAAAGGAGACAGAGGTGCCTACAGGGTACGTTATTCATAGACAAGTCTATTCCAGTCTAATCACGTCCCCTTAAAAATCAGCAAGTAGATGACACCGAGGATGAGAACAAGGGACTGAAACCATTACTTTAGAAACTTTATATTTTTACCTGTTTCAAGACAGAATTCTCCTAGAAAATCTGGAGCGACAAGCTTATTCCCCTTGGAGAGGAGATAACGAATCATGGACGGCGCATTAGGAGAGAGGAAGTTTCCACTGGGGGCCCTTCCTGCATCAGTGCCTCTCTGGTTGGGCTGGCTATCTGTGTAGGAAGTGAACGCAGGAAGTATCTGTCTACAAACCCTTTATCCTCAAGGTAATTGCTGTAGCAGCATTTTACTGTTTACCAAAGCAGTAAACATGTGATCTAAAAAAAGATGTTTTCCATCTCCAGAAGAACAAGGCTTTAAAAAATGTATACATGTGCTTATTTTGTAACTAGCTTCTTATCAAAATTGGTTACAATAGGCATGGGCTTTCAACAGTGAGTCAATGAAAACAACTCTTGGGATGGACAGAGGTACCACAGGGATGCCCAAGAAACAAAGAAGGGGCTTCCTTCACTAGAATGCTACCCTAGCAACACGTATTTTACATCTTTTCTCCTAAGACCGGCTCAACCGAGTTCATACTGTTTGGCTTACAAAGAATAAAAGTCAACAAAACTATGTTAATTCAAGTTGGTAGAATAAGTAATTCAGAAAGTCCAATAACTCATAAAAGTCACTTACATTTGACCTTGGACAATATCTTACTTTTATGTGAATATAAATATGCTTCCAGTTTAGCAGTTCACACAAGATGAAGTAAAAAGTTAGAACTCAAAAGGAGATGTGTAGTGACTGCTTTTGCTGACTTTTGCCTGGCACAGGTCAAGCCTCCTGGTCCATCTTTTCCTTTGTTTTCTTTTCTTTTCTTTTATTTTTTTTTGAGACGGAGTCTCGCTCTGTTGCCCAGGCTGGAGGGCAGTGGTGCAATCTCGGCTCACTGCAAACTCTGCCTCCTAGATTCACGCCATTCTCTTGCCTCAGCCTCCCGAGTAACTGGGACTACAGGCGCCCACCACCATGCCCGGCTATTTTTTCGTATTTTTAGTAGAGACAGGGTTTCACTGTGTTAGCCAAGATGGTCTCGATCTCCTGACCTTGTGATCCGCCCGCCTCGGCCTCCCAAAGTGCTTCTTGGTTTTCTTTATTCCAGATCAAGCTTGCAAACCTGCACTGTCCCAGATTTCTTGGGGTGAGAGAAGTGATTGTCTATGAGAGGCAGTTTGGAATGAATGAAAAGAGAGGTCCAGGAAGGATCCCTCAGCATTTAAGAGGCCCAGGAGGGGTCCCCCTTATCATCATTGTTGTCCTTTGTGTTTTTCAAGCCTCCTTCCAGGTGGATAGTGATTGCAATGAGAAAGAGTATGGAAGGAGAATAAGAAGTATAGGGAGATGCAGAAGGTAACAACGCCCTGATTGTCTCCTTCCAGGACCTGCTGCGCATAGTGTCGGGTGAACTCACCAGTAAGCATTTCCCAGCCCTGTTTTAAGCAATCTCCATTGCAGATCAGGTGCTTGTGAATAACTGGGAGCGCACTGTTTCTGTCAGAGATCTCGCTTTATAATGAAGAGATAAAAACATGTTCATCACAGGAAAATGGACAAATTGGCTACTTGAAAACAAAATTCAATTCACAAACTGTTGGAGAAATTGAAAAATAAAAAGGTGGGGAGAAATGCTTTTCATAGATTCCCTAATTTTAGTCTTAGAAGAAAAATGTATTTGGCTTGAATGAACAGTAAAATTAACTAACTTTGGTTGAGGAGTTTATGTGTGCCATATACAGTTCTGGGGTCTTTCAACTTGGTGAATCTCACCATAACCCTGTGAAGTAGGAACTATCACTCTACCCATTGCACAGATGGAAAAGCCTGCCTCCTGTGAGGCTGTGGCTTGTCAGAGGTGAAACGGCTGGGAAGTAGAACAGCCAGGGTGTGAACCCCCAAAGCCAGGTGGGAGCCCATTTCCCCTGCCCACGGCAAGGGACCCTCCCCAGTTTCAGGATCCGATAGGGGCACTGCTGTTAGCTCCCCATGTCCTCACGGCAGCACAGTCGTCAGATGGTCACCGTGGAGAAGGCGGAGCGGACCACCTCCATTTTCCTATAAGGGAGCTATGGCCAGGAGAGGTGCGTTCACCTGGGAAAGTCCTGCAGCATCAAACTAAAGCTCCAGGCCACCCTCTCCCAGACGGGCCTCTTTCCACTTCCCCTTACCAGCGGCTGTATCTATGCCTCCCATCCGTTGCACAGAAGATAAGGCCAATCCCTTTTCCACAGAGGCTATTTTAAGGATGCCACGAAGAAATACACAGTACCAAGTGCCTCCTTGGGCCAAAGATAAAAGTGGGCTGTGCGCTCTGGGTTCAGCCTTCATGCTTTTGATGCTCTCTGGAAGGTCAGGGAAGGCATACATGTCGTATGTATCCAAAGAGGACTATGCAATGCAAAACCACATACTTTTTTTTTTTTTTTTTTAACTTGGAGCAATGTCTTGGGACATCTACCTCAAATTGAGACACAAACTAATTGTGTTGACAGATTCTGAAGGGTTGTTTCAACAGTTTCTTCTTCCTCAAAGGTGAGCATCATGTGCACACTATCAAAATTAAAAAAAAAAAAAAAAGATGCAATAAAACAAAAACCCAATGAAACCCAAAGAGCATGGAGATGAGAAACTCACTGCTGGCTGGTGATTTGAATGAATGGCCTTGGGGGCAATGTGAATGTGGAGGTAGGAGAAGGGTCCTGTCTTCAGTGTCAATACTTGGTAAATTTATAAAAAAAAAAAAAAGAAATCAACACATGATTTGCTATACTGTAATTTCATGACAGCAAGGGAGATTTTAAATCATCAAGGCAGAAGGATTTCAAAGTGGAATGTGTGACATGCAAGAGTGCGGGATCTTTGCATAATGTTATTATATTTTCAAAAATTCAACAAGCATTGTTTTTAACAAATGTGTTTAAAGTAACAGCCCTGACGTTAATGTTATGATTGGATTCTGATGTGGCACTTTAAAAATAAATCATTTTGCTTGGCCTTGGCATTTCTTTTCAAAATGTCTCTGTACTTATCTGTGTACAACAGCAGATGGCCATTCTTCCCAGAGTTTAATTCCATGAACACCCTGCTGAAAGACTTGTTAAGGCCTTATGGAAAACTCTGACCTGCGTGTTCATTATTGACGCCCAAGACGAGTGTAAGGAAGTTGATACTTGGGATGAGGAAATTTAAATCAGCAGCTGATCTGGAATCTGGAAGCACTGCCTCTTGGATCTCACCAAATATGGAAAGAATTCTTGTCACTGAGCAAATATAGAATTCAGTGCTAGAGTTTTACCTCTTGAATTTTCTAGAACTTTATTTTGATTAGCCACCTAGAGTGTAAGAACTGCTGTCTATGGGATTTTTCACAGAAGAGGAGCTAACATAAAGGACCCAGCAATAATAATTTTCATTCCCCAATTATTTAATGTGTCTCCATAACACTTAATACACCATGTTTCTCTGCACAGTAATTCGCTATTTACAGCTACGGTGAATAGCAGGAAAAAAGAGATCAGATGATGATAAAGAGAAGGGAGACAGATTTGTGTGACCTGTATAAGTCACTCGGCCTCTCTAATCCTTTGTCCTTATCTGTAAGAAAGCAGCAGTATCCAGGCTGCTGGGAGGATCACATGAGACACTGTGAGAGTTTAGCACAGCGCTTGGCACATAGCAAGCAGTTATTAGGATGGTGTTAGTTTGGATTATGAATTCAAGCTACTTTTTATACTTTCTTAAACATCAATTTAAGTCAATTTTAATTAATGTTATTTTACTAGGAGAAATGTCTCTAAAAACATAAGAATTCCATTTGAAGTCTACAATGATGATTACATTACTCTGATATCTTAATTTCAAATAATTAAAATTAAAATTTATGTTTTCAACAAGTGCTTATTGAACCTCTACCCGTTGCCAGTCACTGTTGAGGACACAGAAGAAATGGATAAGATATCACTAAAAACAGCTTCTGCGATGTCAGTGGGTACACATAAATTATTCACACTCAACAACAAACACCAGCGAAGCTGGGAGAATGTGCTGACAAGAAAGAAAATGAAGAGTGGGAGAGCGGACAGACGGGAATCAATGTTAAACTTTATAAAACATGTTTTGGCCAAGCTCAATAGGGGAAATATGTGGAAAGTAAGCTAGACCAAACAGGGAATAAAAGTATAAATAAGAAAACAAAATCCAGAGGTCACACTGGGCCACTAGCCAAAATGGGTTCACAGCAAACAAACAAACAAAAAAAATGTAATGAAATACTAAAATTAAAGAAGTACAAATAAAATGAGATTCTGTTCTTGCCTGTCAGAATGGCAAAGATTCAAAGAGTAAAATATTCAGAGTTGTTATGGGTGTAGTGTGGCAATGGTCTCACATGTGGCTAGAAAAAGGGGAAACTGGTATAATCCTTCCAGAGAATGATCTGGTAATTATTTGTTAAATTGGCAAATATTTAAATTTGGCAAAGACTTAAAAACTATGTATACCCATTGGCTCCATAATTCCTTTCTAGGCACCGATACTAATAAAAAGTATTCAAAAAATTAAATAGATGGTGTACTGCAATATAATTAGTGAAACATCGCAAGTAGCATCACTTTATACACTAGGATATTGGTTACAAAATATATAATACATATTTTAGATAGAATATAATGAAGCATAAAAATTCTGCTTATCAAAAAATTTTAGTAACATGGGGAAATGCTTGTAAAACAATGCTAACTGAGAAGAGCAGGACAGGTAAGTAGCTATAAGGCCAAACAGATACACATGGTGGAGAGACACATCCCAACTGTTAGGAATTTGCTGTGGTTGGTTAGGATCTGAACAATTTATATTGACTTTGTCATGACTTTTAAATATTTTCTCTACCATGAGAATTTTTTGTTTATAATTTATGCTAAAGAACAAGATGTATTTTTTGCAATTTGAGAATAAAGAGGCCAGTGGGGTATTCCAGGGTGCTGTTCCTGCCCTAACCAGGAACACGATGCAGCCGTAGGCCTCTGCCCTCCTTCAGCAGCCTCGGCTCAGAACAGGATGAAGCCAACCCTCTCTGACCAGCACTACCTCGGGCGACCCCTGGATGCTCCACCTGCCCCTGTGTGTGGTACCTGCCCTGCTACACCTTTAACAAGCACCCCTGCAAGCTCCCTCCTCCTTCCTTCCCTGTCCTGTGGCTGCCCAGGCCGAGATGTACCCTGTCTGGGTGTGGGAGGCCACACATCAGAGCAGTCTGTGGCTGTGGGCTTCACAGCTGAAGCGGGGCCCTGGGAAATGTTAAGAGGATTGAGTGCAGAGCCTGAAAGACAATATGGTAGAAAAGGTTACATCCACTGGGGGGCGTCTGATGGCATCTGCCATTTATTGAGGATTGGTGCAAGACAGGGTAGCCATTATGATCCCATTTTACAGGTGAGGAAACTGAGGTCAAACAGGCTAGCTACCTTGCCCAGGGTCACAACAGGAAGGAAGCAAATGCAAGTGTGTCTGTGGCCACGTAAGGTGAGAGAAGTGCGGTCAGGGGTGGTCTGACAGAATCCCCAGGCCAGGGCGCAGCTGTCCTCTATCCTGTGGGATTGAAGGGGGGGACAAGAAGGCTCTCCTGGAGCATTTGAGGTAGCTCCAAAGAAAAGACCCCGCCAGAGCAGAGTGTGCTACCAAACACTGGAACAGCCTGGAGACTGTCCCTGTCTCTTCTCTGAGGTTTCGCATTTCAGAGAAACTCTCATCCGTCTGGCTTCCCCGTGGCCTTTACTCTGTGATTCTCTTATGTATCAGCTGTTAAACCAATAAATCCGCCAAGTTGTTGGGATGCCAATAACAGCTTTGGGTCTCCACTCCCACAGAGAGAATCTTATTCTAAAGTTCTAACTGTATCGGTCATATTTTCCTGAAGATAACAGAAATGGTTGCTTCATTTACTTACTTTTATGTATGCTTTTTCAAGAGTTGTTAACCTGTGTTTGTGTTTAAATAAAGATCTGTTTTGTAAAACAGAAATGTTATGAGATAATCACTTATAAATGTAGATAATTAAGAAATGGTTCAGGCTCAGTACACTGTCTGAGAGCACTGCAGTCCTGCACTGTATTTCATGTGGAAACAGAAGGCCACAGATTGAGCCATTCTCACTCCTGCTTTCCGGGGTCACTGAGTCAGGGTGCCCGGCGTGCATGGGTGCATGCACATACATGCGGAAGGCTAGGGAGAAGTGTGCCGTGTCCACAGAGGGCAGCCTGGATCACAGAGCTGCCCATGACCAGGAGCAGTAAGTTGTTTTAAAGTAGTGGCCTATAAAGCCACTTTTCAGCAAGGACAGATACTCAGAGCATACTCTGAAATGACTTATGCAGAGCAAGGCAGCAGCATTTTGCCCCTGGCCTTCCTTCCATTCTCCCGGAATCCCCCCAAAGTAACAAGGACTGACGCAATTCATACTTCACTTAGCCAATGGGTTGATGAAAAATCATATATCTGTAGCTATTAAACTCATTAATCGCATCCATCAAAATTCTATGAGGAGTTAACTTTCTTCATATAACTCTTAGTCTTAATAAGTTTCCTTCACATGTGATAGCAAATGTTCAAGGAGTGCAAATGTGCAAACATGGAGTATATAATGCAAACTTTATGTCTTTAAATGAATAAAATCGAGTCCTATCAGGTCATGTTTCAATTACCATCAAATCTTCCAACCTCTGTTAATTCAAAGAAAGTAACTTCTTCAGGCAAGTCATGGAAATAGTACTAGGGTGCCCTCAGATCTCCACCAAGCCTTGTTAGTAACTTTCCACATCCTGATTTTTAAGATGCTTTCCCCTAACGCTGCTGCCGGCTGCTGGCTCTCTCCACATCCTTCAATGTCAGATCTCTGTGATGACGGAAAATCCCCCACATTCCCTTTTTACACAGTAAGGATCTTTCTAGGATCAGAACTTGCAACCTGGGGTTCATGTTCTCCTTAAAAGGTCCGGGGAGAGAACTGTATTTCTGTTGTAATTCTATGTATTTCTTTTTATGCACCTGAAAGTATTATTCTGAGAAAGGACTGTAGGCTTCATTAGACTTCCCAAATTGCAGATGGCATTGGAAAAAAAAAAAAAAAAGGAATCAGGAAAGTCTTTGGGAAATTAGGCTAAAACTCCTAACTGAAGCACAGTCAGGTTTTCAGGGCAACAGCAGGATTCCTGGAGTCTGTAGCAAACACGGAGCTGTTTGTGGGGACAGTGGAGCCGGTGAGGTTCAGCACCTGTCAATATTGTCAGATGTCACCAACGCCCAAGGGAAGCACCAAAACCGATCTGTGAATTGTCTGCAAACCATCAGCTTTGTTGCTTCCAAGTCTTTACTAGAACTCTTCAGCTGATGTTAAAATTCACAGACACTTAGACGTACATGAGCACTCTCACATAAGTTCCCAAAATTCCTTTACTTCTTCCAGTTGAAATATTTTGTTCCCAATTTCAAGTTGCCAAGGAAAAATGATGGTAAGAATCACAAAGACTGGATAAGAATATTTAGCTTTTCATAGTGTCTCCTAGGGTCTTACAAATGTGAATGCAAAAAAATAAAACCTCCACTCAAGTGCAGAAAACCAACAACAAATTCAGAGCATCTGATACCTAATTGACTAACGGATTTATTTACTGAAACAACAACAACAACAAAAAAAACAGAGTGCATTGGAGACTGGAAATTGCTTCTATGGGGGACTGTTTCCTAATTCCAGTGGACAGCCATAATTTTCCCTATGCTAATTTGGGCTTTGCACTAACGTAATTAAAACTGTAGTCAACAGACTCAGGACCTCCTTTTTCCACTCTATAAACAAGGCTGTAAAATCATCTCGTTACTTTACCCAGGAAATCTAACAGAAACATGTCTTAAAGGAAGTCACCTATAAAGAGGGACTATTTTAACAGAAGATTAAAAAAAAATTCACCTGCAGTCATTCAAAGGTTCACTTGGGTACATACAATAAACACATAATTCAATGGAATAAAATGTTAAATCAAGCATAGTATCTTAGACAAGTGTAAACTATTATTTCCAAAAAATCATTCAGAAAATCAAAAAATATTCAAACTTTCAAAATAGCTTCATGTATTCATAAATGTATATTTTAAATTAAACAGTATAACATATTTGGATGTTTTGCAAAATGTACCTACCTTCTAAAGGATAGTCTGTTATTTCAATGTCCTTTTTAATGCACTAATTTTTGGGGGAAAAAACACATAAGATTGTACCCAAGCTATTCAAGATTGACACAGAATATTTGATTTAACAAACACGAATATAAATAAGGATGAAAACAAGAACAAAAAAAGATAGCACTTTGTGTCACAAAATCAAGTAATTTCTATTCATGCAGCTAAAAGTAGGGCACATTAACCCTCAATTTTATAATTCCTTTCTATAGGAGCCATATTTCAGCAGATTCCAATCCTTGAAGCCAAAGAAAGAAAAGTCTCTATAAGGTGAAAGTTCCTGGTACACAGATTTTTATTACTGAACACACCTTGAGAAATAAAAGCTGAACTTCTGAAACACACTTTCTATGGTACATATGAGTCAAATCTAATACAAACATTTCAAATTATGAAAATACCAAACCAAAGAATATTTTTGAAAATGCCTTGGCCCAATTCTGGGCAAACTTCCATTTTCTTATGCACTTTCCAACGAACTGAAAGCCTCATGAAGCCTCATGAAAACACCACCAAATGCTTTTCACCTTCATGCAGCAAAACTAAAGACACGCAACAAATACAATTTTCTTTTTCCTCCATTCAGTATCTGCTTTTGCTGCTGATTTTTTACATTTCTACAAATGTCACGAAGATATGGTGGCCTTTAAAACAACGGAACAGACCCCTACTCAAGACTGCATGCCCCTAGACTTGCAGTCACCATTAAATTGGCTTCATTTCCAGGAATCAGGCCATATTTAGGACTGTACCTGTGCAGACTGACCTCCACGTTAATCTCTATATGCCATCAACTAAAAACTTAGGCAAGGAAACGCATCAGACCAAACACCCCAGAGCCCAGAGAACCGACCGGCCATTGCTTTCCAATCCCCGCAAACCTAACCATCGCTAGGAAGAAATCTTACTCACGGTGCACAGAGAGTAGGTATTTTATTGAAGATAAACATATAACAGAACAAACCAAATTACCCCCGTTTGAGTTACGAGAACACTCAGTTCTCAGCATGGATGTCCCCCAAATCAAGTCAACATTTGCGTCCCATTACCAGCAGCCACTTGCCGAGTATCTCTTCGCTGCCACGGGGACTGCCTGGCATCCCTGATGCTAAGGAGCCACCGAAGAACCTCCAAACGTCCGACATTCACAAACCCGTCTTTTGCTTTGACCTGACCCTTCAACCTCTCCGAGTCTGCTGCCTTTTTTCAGACACACATCCAGGCACCGTTAGGGATAGTTAGAGAATCAGAAGATTCAGAAGCGCTCCGAAAAGCCTTTCCAAAAGTAGTCCACAGCACTCAACAGTGAATTTAGAAACCCCAATTTTTTTCTGAGTTTGAAGTTTTTAAGCCTTGCGGATGGTTGGAGTAGGAAAAAGGAAATTTACTAGGCAGTGCAAAGGAAATCTTGTTGTCCTGTATTGTGGCAGTGGGGGTGTTGCCCAACCCTAACTTATCTGCCTTGATAAAGGAAACCAAAGAAAAGAGTAACAAGAACAAGATTTTGTCAAATTAAAAGGAACCCTTTCCTTACCTTAATAGTGCTGGCCATAATGCAATCAAGTTTATTGATCGTTAATAAATGTTAATAATAATTATTGCTTCTCTCTGACCAGAAAGTAGTTTTGATGAGGTTGTTTAGAGCGGATGAGATTGTGCTAAGTCTGGGAAATGAAGTCAGCCAATGGCAGGAAGAGGTTTCTATTGGTCCTGGCTGTCCAGCCCAAAGAAACAGGATATTTGGGAGTGGAGAGATAAGAGACCCTGAAAACAATGTTGTTTTTCTTGATGATATGCAGCCAGGAGATTTTTTTTTTTTTAATTAAAAAAAGAAAAGGCATCCATTGGGATGGGGACTGCCACAGCAGGTGTGACCGGTGTGCCGCCGTGTGACACACTGCACTGAGACCAAGGCAGGATGCAGATGTGATGGGACTCCGCATGGCTTCACATGGGCTGCGAGCACCTTGGAGCCAAGGCGTTGAGGGCACCCCACTGCCCCGGGTGCCAGCCCTTCACAGCCCAGTTCCAGAATTACTAGGACAGAGGACTTGAGCTCCTTTCTCCTAAAAGGAAACTTTGCAGGTGGTGTTTATTTCATGTTAATAGATGGCCATGTTCAGTAACAGCCATTGCTTGGCTGATTTTTAACAACCTATATTTATTCAACATTTCATATGAGTGTTCCAGAACAGTTTCATTTTCTCCTTCCAAATACTTGCACTTTTTATTTGCTCTACAACAAAGTTGTGGAAAACGCAAGGACTCTCGGCTTATAGTAAACAAGAAAAATAAAGAGGAAAAATAAACCTACCCAAGTCTTGGTTTCAAGTATTTACTTAAAATCCAAATAACTGAAATGACTACAAAGGTCTCACTCTGACAGACATCCATGTTGCAGACAACAGATCCTCATAGAACTTTTGGCTACCCAGAGATGCCATGTGAGGGCCCCATGACATGTTTAAAATCCAAGCTATAAGTTCAGGGTCACAGGTCTGTTTTCTCCTCGAAGGAAGTACAGCAAATGCAGGCCTGAACATTCCTTAGAGGGTTTCGGGGCTCTAATTACTCATTTTCAGGAAATTGCTTGGAAGAAACATTTTGCTTTGAATCTAGCTACAGGAACGCAGGACCCATAAAGAGGTGTGG
This sequence comes from Colobus angolensis palliatus, assembly GCF_000951035.1. NCBI lineage: Eukaryota > Metazoa > Chordata > Mammalia > Primates > Cercopithecidae > Colobus > Colobus angolensis. The sequence goes on from NW_012117154.1 coordinate 2,060,374, forward strand.
CCTCAATAGGGACCTGAAGAACACAATAGACCAAATCCTGAGTCATCTGGCAATTCCTGGTCGCAGAGTTGGACGTTCAGTAAACGAATTTCACTCAGACTTTAGGCCAATATGTGTCAGAGTTCTGCCCACCAGCCCAAGCCGTTCTTGCTTTTATTATATACCTCTGATTTATCACCTCATGTTAGGATAGAAGAAGCAGGAGAAGGAGAAACATAAGGAGGGAAATGGGGAGGAAGGAGAGGAGGAGGAGACAGGGAAGAGGGCGAGAAAAAAAGGAAGGAGAAAAGAAGGAAGGAAGAGAGAAAGGAGGATGGGAGGAAGGAGGGAGGGAAAGAAAGAAGGAAAAGGAAAGAAAGAGAGTATATTGTAAGAAAATCATTCTGTGAAAATCAGAACTTAAGTTCTCAGCACCTACATTATGAGGGGGTGTTGATTTCCGCTCTTTTCATCTCTGAACAATGAATAAGATGGCAGGCTGATTAAAATTTTGTTTCCCCGAAAATTTCAAAGTCCTGAGCTGTTTTATCTGGGCAGCTTCCACTAGAATTCTGGAGTGCTGAGGAGAAAAGCTCTCTCAGCTTCCCGGAGAGTCCCTGCTTTTTGTTCTCTCCTAAGAAGCATCAATGTGAAATGTTAACTGTGGCCCCCGCATCATGTGATGCCTGATTATGCATTTACCAAACACCAGTTTTAAATAAGATGAACGCTTTCCTAACAAAATAGCCACGGGAGAAAACCCTGCGTGGTCCCGCCTCACCCACGCCTCCTGGTTGCTAATCCAGCCCTCGGTTGTTCCTTGCAACAGGAAAGATTAGCATTTCTACCAGGACCTAATGCTTCAGTGATGATTTGACCCGAACTCCCTGGTTCTTGCCTAATGCAAATCAAACTGTGAAGAGTGGGATTTCCTACCCCTCTATTTTGAAATAATTTCCAACTTACAGAAAAGCCACAAGATAATACACAAAACTCCTATTACCCTTCTCCTGGTTAACTCTGATTGTCTGCTGGTGCCAATGTACATCATTTGCTCCACTTTCTCTCACACACGCTCGCTCTCAATCTCTGTCTCTCCCTCCCATATGTATTTACGTATAACACACATGCAGGCATAGATCCTTTATTTTCTAATGAATAAAAATATTGTTTTCTAAGAGACAAATTTATTTATTGGATACTAAAAAAGACAAAAACAGGTGCTATTATTTGATCAATATTCGAAAGTGATCCAATAAAAAGTTAATTTGGGGATACTGAGTGGTCAATTCTGTCCCAAAATTTTACAAAGGAAACTCTTCCTCATTTCTAATGATAAAATGTTTGTTTGATTCCTGTCATCTTCAAAAAGAATAATTCTTGATGTTTCAAATGGCATCATAGCATCCAAGCCTGGTAATCTCTGACTATTTAATGTAAAGTGTTTTAAAAAAGAACAAAAAAAACCACTTTGACTCTTGATAGCACAAGGCACATTTTTTTTTTTTTTTTTGAGATGGAATCTCGGTCTGTTGCCCAGGCTGGAGTGCAGTACTGGTGCAATCTCGGCTCACTGCAAGCTCCACCTCCCGGGTTCACGCCATTCTCCTCCCCAGCCTCCCGAGTAGCTGGGACTACAGGCGCCCGCCACCATGCCCGGCTAATTTCTTTGTATTTTTAGTAGAGACGGGGTTTCACCGTGTTAGCCAGAATGGTCTACGATCTCCTGACTTCGTGGTCCACCCGCCTTGGCCTTCCAAAGTGCTGGGATTACAGGCGTGAGCCAGCACCTCTGGCCAAGGCACACCTATTAACTAGAATATAGTAATGCAGAAACCGTTTCCCAAACATTATCCTACGGGGAAATTATCTTAAGATGCAGATATCACTTCAGCTTTCCTCACCTGTACCCCAAGTCTATGCTATTAAATGGCCTCATCCCTACACCACCCAGCAGCCTAAGAACCAGGATGCCTTTCCCACCTCACACCTCCTCTCCCTACGGAAAGATACCTCCAGTCACCACACAGACCAAGTTAGGGGGCAGCACGGCACACAGACCCTACCTGAGGCCCATCCAGGCCCAGCCTGTCAGGACAGGGTCCTTTTTCACTCTCCCTGAGACACAGCAAATACTACACTAGACCAGCACAGCCCACCCAGTGACTGTGGGCAGCAGAACCTAGGAATAAAGTGTAGTGTACATTTCCATTGCGTGCTTCTCCTGCACAAACCCATCTCCTGTGAATCTGCCAAGACCTTTCACTAGTCTGCTCACGTTTTACTCCAGAGAAAGAAACAAAAGAATAGAAAATAAATACACCATAAATTCACTGTCACAATAAAAGAAGCACTATTTTTATTTATCCTAAAACCTTTTCTTCCCATTTTCTAAAGATTGAGCAAGTTCTCATTCTTTTTCCCTTACTAACTTCTCTGTATGGAATATGGGGAGGAAGGTCAGGAGCTGAGAACACTCTGAATGACAGCCACATGGTTCTCAAAGTGATACATGTGCCGAGCAAAGAGAGGAGACTCCTCTGAACCTCCACATCTCTGGGGACACAACAGAAGATTCACTCATGACTCATTCATGTCTTTATCCCTCCCTTATACATCCATACAATGGAACGCCCACCCTCCTCAAAAACACTGCAGGAAAATGATGTAATAGATGAACACTTAGCAACATGGAAAACTGCTCTGATATCCTCCCTGGTTAGTTAAAAATCACAGTACATAGGAGAATTATATCATAGACCCATTTTGTTAAAAAGGCAGATGGGGGTGGCCATGCAATTCCGTTCCAAGGCATCTGTGAACCTGAGGAACAGACACCATGAGCGAAGCTCACCTTCCCGAGTTGAAAAACGAAATTCAGTGGTGGCAGACATGTCCAAAGAATATTATGGGGACTTGATCCCTTTCCGAATCTTGTGATAGATGAACGTGTGGAGATGTCAACTAGTTGGCAGTAGAACAATATTGGAATGGTGGCAATACAAGGAAATAGTACTATCATGTTCAAAACTTTGGAATGAGTATAAATAATGGCTGTTCAACAGAGAAACCCATGTCCCCTCTCCAAAGGGCCTGTTTTACTATATGTAAAAATTAGGTCATGTATGTTTTCATATTAGACTTTTTGTTAAATAACCTTTTGTAACAGTCAAAAAATAAAAAATAAATAAAAAGGCAAAGTAAAAATATTGACAGCTATATGTATTACAATACTACTGGCAGAGAAGCTTTTTGTTTTTTCCCCCTCTTCTTTGCTTCACTTATATTTTCAAAACATAAATTTGTAATAAACATAAATTATATCCTAATACAAAAATACGTAAGTAACATGCAATATTGTACATTTTTGTAAATGTCTGAAAAATAGAGGCATGTTCTGGAAAAAGTGCAGCCCACAATACTTGTAGGAGTCAAACCTTTCATGCATGCATACCCAAATACATGTTCTTTTCTAAATGTCTACAGCAAGCATAGAGCTCTTATTTTTTTTTTTTTCATTTTATTAAGAAAACCCAGAAATGCTCATGAGTTTTGTGGAGGCCATCTATGCAGCATTAATACATTCAGGTGATATTAATGGCATGCCTTTTCCTGCCAGGAACTCCGGTAGGCACTCAGGAAGCCAGGATTACAGGGCTCTATCCAGTTACCACGTGTCTCAGCATTCGGGAAGCCTATCTCAGTCTCCTCAAATTGTGCACATGTAAAACTTCGAGCCTGGGAGCGACCCATGAAATGCAGGTTTTTAACGACAAAACAATAGGATAAAAGTGCTGTATATTGTCCTTAAGATGACACATGAATTTAAAATGCATGGTGTTTGGATTATTCATGAGAGCGCTGCAAGAACGATGTCCCAAGGATTTTTGCCAGGAACATGCCTGAGATTGTAGATAAGAATCAAGCATCTGGGGCTGCCGCACAATGGAAAACTCCAGCACTCTGTGGAACTTTTCCATCTGCAGCAGTTGGTGGATTTGCCTGAGAACACACGCGGCATTAAGACACGCTCAGCCCTCAAGGGCACCCAGTCAGTGCTGTTTAAGGACGGCTTTTCTGTTCACAGCATACTTCACGATTATAGCTTCACTCCATTGGATACAACTACGTGAGTATGTGTGTATGAGTGTGTGAGTATGTGTATGAGCATGTGTGGGGTGGGGGTTGGGGGCAGTGCCATATCCCCCAGCAGCGCATTAAGAAATAATCCAATTACAATTTAAATAACCACTGTTTCAACACTTTCTCTGAGTGGTGAATGTATTCTTCAGTCTCTTGGTTGATCTGAACTAATAGAAACCAAGGAAGCTGTTATCACATACCAAATCCTCAACTTCTCAACACCAAGTTGCAATTTCCTTAATATTGAAGCACACGTCAGTTCAGTTCTATCAGCTCACATGGAGCAATGATTTCAATAAACACAATTTCATAAGCATCCCACAAATTCTCAAGTTTATGCCAATTTTGTTTTTACTCAACTCTGTATGACTTTAAAAATGCAGGAATATTAAAACCATTATCAAGGACTCCAAGTATGCCAATGTACTATCTGCGGTTTTAAGAAAGAAATCTAAGAGGAGAGTAATTATTTTGTCACCATTATTTAGTTTAAAAGAAATTTTAAATGTATTGTTCCAATTATTAGGCTTCTCTATATAATTTGGAAACCATTAAATGAGTTTCAACTTCTTTATCCATGTAACTGGGTATAGCTGAGCATAGATGTTATAGACATCACGGTGCCACTGGTGCCCATAAGGCTTGGTATACCCACAGGGCACATCATTAAGATTCACAAAAGCATCTGACTGGCATCCCCCTCTACCCCCAACTCAGATCCAAAGTGTACTTTCCCAGGTACTGTCCCCCGACACCATCCTTGGCCGAACTGAGAATTTATCCCAGGTTGTTGAAATTAATTTTGTTTGATTTCTAGCCAGAATTTTAAATGATTTTTTAAGAACTGTGTCAATCTCACCTACAAGATACTAAACAGCATCACTTGTTTTTGTCTTAATCTGTCACTATTTTATGGATTATTTTTAAAGAAAATACAGATTACTTCTTAAAGAAAGATCATAGGTGGCACTATAATAGCATTCAACTGAGAGAAATTTATGGAGAAGCCTGCATTCATAATGCTTCCTGCTGCTTCCTAAAATCGGCTTTTAGTTTTCGGTTGAGGTGGACTTTAATTCGACATCACCTCATCTGATGATTTATTTGCGAATTTATTTCTATCACAAATGGAATCAGAAATGAAGCGAAGGCAAAAAAATCTTTGCCACAAATTCATTTATATTTGCATGCGTATCACCAGGCCACCTGCGGATGCAATGAAGCCCTGTACCTGTGCTTGAAGTCAGGAGCACAGGACTGGGAGTCTGTCTCAGCGCAGTAACTGCTACATGGTACACTCCACACGGTATCCTCTCCGCCCGAGCCCTCCTCATCCCTCACCCCCTCTCCACACCTCACCCTCTCCACACTGTATCATCAGAGGACACAGAGGTGCAGCTGACGTGAAGGCAGGCCAGTTCTTTTCCAATTCACTCATATGAAAATCTGTTAAATCCTGTTAAATGCACCGACTTGAACTGAAACGGTGATGTCAGTAAATTGGTTGTTGTCATCTGATGCCCACACAGATCTCGGCACATGTTTTGGGGAAGGCTGCAGTGTTCAAGGAGTACTAGAAATGCTCTTTCTGAGTGGACTGGCCATGATAAGTCAAAAAATATTATAGCCGATAGGGATAAATCACGGTTTTCCCACTGCGCAGTTGCCTGGTGGAGATTATTCCAGCTTTTATTTACAGCTACAAAAATAATCCTGCCTCAAGGATTTTAGGAAGCAACCACCTCCTGCCCGAAGAACTACACTGCATTGTTGACTTGCCAGCTAGAAACCAGACGTGAGCCCTGCAGGGAAGTTCCCTTTGAACGACTTCAATTGTTGTCACTAGAGGGTGCTAAATGTCCCTCAAAAAGGCCTTTAAAGAGCATACCAGTATGCCTAATTCTTGATTTAAATTCCTTGAATTGACATTATTTCACCAAGTGGTCTCATTTTTTACTTGTTAAAATTAAGATCTAACATTTATAATGCAGAAATGGGTTTTCTTTTGGAAAAATTTGAATTGTTCATTATTATAGAACATAAAGAAATATACATGTTTTAGGAGTAAAGATGAATTACACAGATCTGAATATAAGATTCAAGGCATAAATCTGGGGGGTGAGACTTGACCATGCAAATTGTATAATTGCTTTATGCCACTGTTAATGATTGTAAAGCCTGAACAGTTTTCCACTTTACAATAATTTTAGATTGTTCGATATGTTGCCAAATGTGAGTTGCATCAAATTCGGTAAATTTAGAGGCTGTTTGTTTTCTCCGTACACAATACTGACGTCAGGGCTAGTGCCTGCCTAAACTCAGCAACGAGTAGATCCTTTCCAGAAATAAGTGTTATAGGAGGAATATGGATTATACTATAATACGTCAGATGTGAAAAATACCTCATGGTCCCTTCCTTTCTCAAAAAAAAAAGTGTAGTATTTTGGAATATGCATGGAGTATATCGCTTCTAAAAATGGTACTTTATATATATATATGAAGTAAAATAAGCCTTAAAAACTTCATATGCAGATTTTCTTGAAAATAATCTTATTATACATTTACACTGACTTTTTGGTCATCAAAACATTATACACTTAAGCAAAAAGAAATATAATCAATTTTGCAACTTTCCTCTTTCCGTCTTTGCTTGTACTTGAAAATATCTGCAGTATTTCCTTTTCTCTCCCCTCCCACTTTGGTTCATATACCAAGGAATCGTGAGGTCAATGGGTGACAGTTGTTTGTTTGTGTTCAGGGCTGTCGGGCAGGGCTGGGTGTGGGTAAGGTTCTGACCGACAGCTGAAGAGGCTTCACCCACTGCGGTTTAGGATACATTTTCCTCTCGCTCTGCCAGTAGATCAGGGAGGCTCGTTTTCAATGTGTTCTACAGAAGGATAATTAAGGCAGTGCTTCATCTGCTCATCTGCTATTTTTAAAGGGAAACAAACATAACCTTTTCATGTGAAAGGCATCGCAAACTAGATGGGAGGAGGCCTGGACCCTGTACCAGTCGTACATTCCAGTTCCAGCTTCGCTGGAGTGCAACTGCAGATAAAAGACGCTGGCTCGAGAAAAAGCGACCCTGGGCTCTGCACCGCCAGCATGCACAATACGAATTGCTAATGATGAACTGGCTTAGGTAGGAGCTGAGGACCGTGAGTGCAGGGCTAACCTCTAGTTCACAGGAGGGGTTCACCAGCACGCACTGCAGGTGGCGAGCCTTCGTGATATGTCTCCAAACGGAACAATCCGTGCAGCATCCTGATAACAGGGACCTTGGCTTCATCCCCAACTGCTCGGTGACCCCAATGCGTCATTTAATTCATTTCTGCCAATGTTCCTTTTTCAATCAACCAGTAACTTTGCAGGTTTGTTCAAAGAAGAAACTAAAATGCACTGGAGATGGAAGGCAGCCATCTTCCTGGAGCCTCGGTGCTGATACTGGGAGAGGAGCCCCAGGGATTCCCTCATGACTGTGTCAGTGATGCCCTCAACAAGCACTTGCTGAATGAGTGAATGAATGAATGAACGAACAAAGCCGGCCACAGAGCCAGGAGTATCAGGGAAGGGCAATACTGTCTATGTCAGTGGCTAGTCCAGGAGAGCCCTTCAAGAACCCAGAGTTTGACTTGAACTTGGGACTCCCCTGGGATAGGTGAGGTTCTCTCAACAGCAGTTGACAGGAGGGCACTGGGATAGGCCCAGCCAGTTTCAATCCAGCCAGCTGTGGCTCCCCTGAAGGGATGGCCAGGCCCAGCTATGGCCAAAGCACCAGCCAGTCCCTCAGTTCTGAACAGAATGTACCCAGCATGAGTGCCTTCATTTGCCTTTAAACTGCCTGCTGACCATCCACAAAGTTAAGATGATAGCTGGGACTTAAGTTGTGAGGAACCAATGGCTCCCCCGTCACTCTCTCACACACACACATGCACATGCACACACACACAGACACACACACACACATGCATGTACACATACACACACACACAGACATGCACATATACACATACACACACAGACACATACACAGAAGCACACACACAAACATACAGACACATGCATGCACACAGACCCACATACACATACACACAGACACACACATACACACACACACATGTGAAAACACATACACAAAGACACACACACATACACACAGGCACAAAGACAGACATAAACACACATACACACAGACACACATAAACACACATACATATACACAGACACATATAAACTGACACACAGACATACGCACACAGACACACAGAAGCACACAAGCACAGACACACACACACACAGGCACACAGAAGCACACAAATACACACACACGCAGACACACATATACAAAGACAGACACATATAAACACACACACACGCACACACGTATATACACACAGACACACAGGCAAATACAGACACACACACACAGACACACAATGAATGGTATTGATATCTATGAATAGATGAGAGAGAGACAGAGCAGGAGGTCATTTGCTCCTCACCCCTCTTCTCCCCACTGTCACCACCTCTCTCCCAAGTCTCGCTGCAGGCCCTTTGAGCTGTCGAAGTGGCTTTTTTTGGGCTGTCTTCTCAGATTGAGTCATTGGGAAGTGAGGAAGGTAAATTTTCTCTAAGAGGCCTCCCAAATCTGCATCTTATGAGATTTCCATCTCAATAATGGAGCTAATATTACCTGTAAGCAAGTGGATAGTCAATAAAAAAAAAAAAATACCAGCTGTAAGAATGAATGAATGAATGAGTGGAGGAGTGGATGAGTATACATCCTCTATTTTGCTGGCATCATGATAAGTTTACAGTAGATTTATCTGGATTTCAATATAAAAGAATAGCTCCCATTTGTATACAACTTAGTCCTTGTAATTTTCCAAAGTAACTCTGATTAAAATTATTTCCAGCCAAACTATTTAGGCAACTGGGTTGGTTTCACACGTACTTATTAGAAACCATTAGAATGGTATATTGATCGCATTTCTAGACATTTGCCATATCACCATGGCAATTGTATTTCCCAAGATGGCCCAGTAGGATTTCCCCTCATGCATAACCTTCTATAAAATGACATTGGCTTTGCTTCCATCAGAAAGTGAGGTCCATGTTCTCACTCCTTGAATCTGAGTGGGGCTGTGACTACAGCAGAAGTTCAGCTATGTGGCTTCCAAGGCTACCTCGGAAAGGTGATAAGAACTTCCACCTGAATAGAGCTTCTGCTTGATTTTCTTGGGAACAGCCACTCTTAAATCTCAGCCACCACATGGGGAGAAAGCCCAAGCCATGTGACGAGGCCATTTGTAGGTGTTCCAGGCATCAGTCCCAGCCCACAGCTAGCATCAACCCCCAGAGGTATAAACGAAGAAACCAAGATCAATCCAGCCCCAGCTGGCACTTGACTGCAAACCTGTAAGAGACTCCAAGCACATAATATCTATCTCAGCCCAGTCAAGCCCTGGAACCATGAGAGATTCTAAATAATAAAGTGATCATTGTGATTTTAAGCCACTGAGTCCTGGAGTGATTTGTCACACAATGACCGGGCATTGGCATACCATCGGAAGATTCCTTACTCAAGAAGAAACTTTTACAACGTTGCTACAGCAGAAAATATTCCTTCTGTATGATCATTCATCCATTCAACAAGTCTTGATTGACACTGGCTATGTGCTAAGCATTGTCGGTCACTGGAGGTGCAGAAAAGAAGCAAAGCAGTATTCAGCCAAACAAACAACTTGCATATTGGATAGAGAGAAAAATACGCCAAAATTACAACAGTATTTTGACCCAACAGAAAGGACATAAGAAGGGAACATCAACAGTTCCTTCCTATTCTTTTCCACCCTTTTTCTTTCTGGACCCATTAAATGCAGAGGTGCCGGCCGGGCGCAGTGGCTCAAGCCTGTAATCCCAGCACTTTGGGAGGCCGAGACGGGCGGATCACGAGGTCAGGAGATCCAGACCATCCTGGCTAACACGGTGAAACCCCGTCTCTACTAAAAAATACAAAAAATTAGCCGGGCGAGGTGGCGGGCGCCTGTAGTCCCAGCTACTCGGGAGGCTGAGGCAGGAGAATGGCGTGAACCTGGGAGGCAGAGCTTGCAGTGAGCTGAGATCAGGCCACAGCACTCCAGCCTGGGCAGCAGAGCGAGACTCCGTCTCAAAAAAAAAAAAAAAAAAAAATGTAGCGGTGCCTCAGGGTCACTTTACCCCATGAGAGTAGGTACCCTCCTCCCCCATCCCTAACTTTGGTCTTCACTCTACGCCCAATGGCAGCAGCTCCCCAAGCTCCTCCATGCTGCTGGCACCCCATTCCCATTCTCTGGAAACATCTCTGCCCATCAACCTCAGATTACTTTCCCAAGGAGATGTGGGAAAACTTCAATTTTCCCCTCTGCGACTTACAGAGAAATGGGGGTGGTAAATGAGAAGCAGAGGGAGAGGGTGGGGATTCATTACCCTGAGTTACTAAAAAGAAAAGCCCTAGTGTTTAGAAGGCACTGTTATTATTTTCTCTGAAACATTAGCTCCTAGAAATCAGGGGCTCTGTCCCTAGCATGGTCTCCAAGGCTTCCAGGATGCCCTGGGGGCTTCCCTCAGTCAATTTTGACTCTAATGAGAGCCATCTGGAAGGCTGCAATGGTGGGCCTCGCTGACCACTGGACACGGCCTTCGCTGTGGGCACAGGGAAGTGCACAGGTTCACAGAATGTGTCTCCCTTTCTGAGAACCATGGTCCTGCGTGCTCCTTCCCCAAGTAAAGCAGGAGAAAGAAAACCCACAGTCCTGAGTGGGATTCTCCCCAAACATCTATAAAGCTTCTTTAAAGAAGTCAAGTTATCATAATTAAACTCACATATGGAATGCCTGTAGACAACGCGTTGCTGTTCCAATCCCAGGGAGTTAGGGCACCTAAAGCTCACCTCCCAGACGGAGCTAGGATTTGAGATACTGGATTCCACATTACTTAAAGCTGTTCAAGCTTTTCATCAGGAATGGAAAGCATTAATGCATCTCACACGTCACTCTCTGTTTTATGGAATTCTTACACTGGGGAGCTCTTTTATTTTACTATTTTTCTTTAACAGCCAGAACACTGAGAAGTTCGCAAAGAAATTTTTCAGCTGCCTTTAGTGACCCTTAACTCAAGAGGTTTTGCCTAATCTGTAAATTGGAGTTGAAAATATTCTGTACTTTTGGAGTGGGGAGTTTTTTGTCTTTAAAAGAGTAGAACGACACTAACAATAGGGCTATACATACATTGTGCTTCTTTGTCAGTTACTGCAAACCAAAACCAGATGTGAAGTATCAGCAGCTACCTCATAGTGACCCATGGAAGCTAAGGCTAATCCAGATCATTCTTAATAACTCAAAACTGCCACCTTTTAACCACCTAATTTTTTTCTCACTTACAAATGCAAAAAAAGGAATTGACAGTACACATTTAAATCCATTTTCCCCTGACCACTTACAGATTTTCTCCAATAAGAGCCAACCTTGGCAGCATCAACATTTTGGGTTAATTATCTGTTGTGGGGGCTGCCCTGTGCATGGCAGGATGTTTGCTAGCATTCCTAGCCTCTACCCACTAGATGCCAGTAACACCTCACTGACTCCAATTATGACAACCAAAACTGTCTTTAGACATGACCAACTGTCCCTGAAGGTGCAACCAAAAACTGTCCCAGTTGAGAACCACTGGAATAGAGCAATTCAGTTTTACCAGCCTTGTAATACAATTGTGTGTGGGCAGTGTGTGCATGACACAGTCAGCCAAATGAAAGATATATTGACCTGAAAAAATCACATAAACCAACAGCTGGTACAAGAGTGTGTCCTGCCCATCCTAACCCACACAATGCAAAAGATCCTGGATGACCACGAGTCACCATGACAGGAGTTTACTATCCATAAGTGTAAACCATCCAAGAAAAGTGAAAACAGATTAAAGAAAATAAAAATAAATAAACCACCACACGATATTTGGGCCTAGCCAGATAACAACAATGAAAAAATGTAATATTTTGCAGCATTGGCAAGAAAGTGAAGGAAAGAGCATTGACATTCATGTATAATGGGAATAAAATAATTTATCCTTTGACTCTGTGATTGATATTCTAGAAATCCATTTTTTAAGAAATACAGTAGACAGTTATAAGTACAAAGAATGTCCACTATTACACACTAACAGTAAAATATGAAAATAAACTATGTCTTTCAATCGATATTGGATAATTATACTACATAGTAGTAAGAAGAATGAGATAGATATTAATGTACTGCATAGAAAATATTCAAAGTATAATAAGTTTTAGAAAATTATCACATATGTATATTAGTATAAACAGAGAAAACATCTTAAAATACAAATTTCAGTTTTGAGGTTTGGATCATGCAGTAACTGCCCCCTTTTCAAGTCAAGCAGTTGAGAAAATTTGGGATAACACAAGTGTGTGCTACCTTTGTAATCAGATGAAGTATTTTAAAATAATTCATATTTCAACATAGAAATACTGAAATGCCAAGAAAATTTAAATATATTAATTAAAACTTACGGGCTGGGCGCAGTGGCTCACGCCTGTAATCCCAGCACTTCAGGAGGCCGAGGCTGGCAGATCACAAGGTTAGGAGATCGAGACCAAGGTGAAACCCCGTCTGTACTAAAAATACAAAAATTAGCTGGGCATGGTGGTGTGTGCCTGTAATCCCAGCTACTAAGGAGACTGAGGCAGGAGAATCACTCGAACCAGGGAGTCAGAGGGTGCAGTGAGCCGAGATCACACCACTCGAGCCTGGCAACAGAGTAAGACTCCATCTCAAAAAAAAAAAAAAAAAACTAAACAAACAAACAAAAAAAAACCTAAAAAAAACTTATGATAGGCTGCCCATTAGACTTTATAGGATACATAAATATATTAATATAGCCACAAAGAGGCTGAAGCTTATTCATTGAGACAAGAGTATTTATTGAGCATCGACTTTATTAAATACACTGTTAGTAAGATAACAAGTGAAACTTGTTAAAAAAAATTAGGAACAAAGAAATTTGAGTTGAGTCCCCCAAAAATAGGGAATATTCAGATCATAGGCAAAATTGGGTAAAGGATTTGTTTCATCATCAAAGGAGCAAATAAATTAAAGAGAAGGTTATGCTGAGAAATATATCAGTATGAGGAAATATCCTGACATCTACAGACAAATATTCGTTGCTAATTCATTTGGGCACGGAGGATTCACAAGAATAATTAAAAAAATATAATATAAAATCCTTCTGATTAGAGCACATTTTATGGCACTGCATAAAGAGATGGCTGTAGGAGTCACTTATATTTTAATACTAACTTGAACAAGGCTTGGTTCTGCAAATAAAACAGAAGAGTAAATATGAAGTGGAGCAAATAATAATGTCACTGTTTCTGTTGGTGAGCTTCCACAGGAAAGAGGCAAAGGCATCAATCGCAAAAAAGTTAGAAAAACGCAAAGAGAGAAGAAGAAAAATAACAAAGATGAGAACAAAATTAAGAAAATTGTAAATAAGCATATGGTAGAGAAGATAAACAAAGCCAAATCTGGTTCTCTGAAAAGATTAGCTATGTATAAGTCACCAGTTATTATAGAGAGAAGAGAGGGAAGGTTAAAATAACCAAAGTCAACAATAAAAAGGGGAATATTAGTACAGATGCTATAGACATTGGAAGAATAATAGAATATTATGATCAATTTCCTATCAATTGAAATGTGAAAAATTAGTTGAAATAGATAATATCCTTGGAAAATATAATTTACCAAAACTGTCAAAAGAAAAAACACAAAATCTGAACTCCTATAATTATTAAAGACATTGACTGAAAAATCTCAGACCTCTTAAAGGACAGCTACAAAAATAAAAAAGAAAGAAAGAAACAAAGTTCCAGGCCAGACTGCTTTATCAGTAAATTCTAATATGCATTAAAAAAAATGATGCCAGTCTTACATAAGCTTTTCAGATAAAACAAAAGAAAGCTTAATACCAAACCGTAACTAGAAAATAATTTAAAAGGGAAAATTATAGACCAATTTCATACATAAACATAGATGCAAAATCCTAAATAAAATTCTAGAAAACAAACCCAAAAGTATATAAAACAATAATATATATATTGTGAACAAATTGGATTTATTTTAAGAATGAAAACTTGTTTCAATCAATATAAATAATCAAATTTACATTGTAAAGAAAATTTATATAATTTTAAACAAAACAACAAAAGCATTTAATAAAATTCAATATCTATTCATATTAAAAATTATTAGTAAATTAGAAATAAAGAGGAAGCTTATAAATCCTATGAATTGATAAAGGGAATCTACCAAAACCTACAGTAAACCATGCATTTTCATGTCAAAACTTTAAAATTTAATCCTTTGAAGTTGGGGGAAAAGACAAAAAAAAACCCCACGTATTACCACATCTATCTGAAATTGAATTGGAGGCCCTGGTTAGTAAATAAGGCAAGGAAATGAAATGAAATGTTAAAGGATTGGGAAAAAGTAAATAAAACTTTATTTACAGATGACACCATTTTTTTTACAGAGAATTTCTAAGATAATTTGGAAATAAATCATTAGAATTAATAATTGAGTTTGAAAACTTTGCTAGATACAAGGTCAATATAGAATTTTGGTTCTATATATCAGCAGAAACATCAATAGAAATCAAAATCTCTAAGTGATACTATTTTCATTAGCATTAAAAATACCTTACAATATGGAAATAAATCTAACATAATATGTGCAGAACCTTTACAACAAAAACTACAAAATATTGTTAAAAGAAGACCAAAATAAATGGACAGATATATTCATGGATTGAAAAACTTAATAATCAAAGATATAATTTTCTTCAAATTGATCAATAGATTCAATGTAGATGCAATCAACATTTCAACAAATTTTTTGTGAAACTTGAGTGATTCTAAAATATGTATGGAAATGGAGAGTCAAAAATAGACAACATGGTCTTAAAGAAGAGTGAGACATACAAAATATTATCGGAGACTATTACAAACTAGAAAACCTAGAGGAAATGGATACATTTCAGAACTCATACAACCTGTGAAGATTGAATCAGAAAGAAAATGAAAATCTAAACAGACCAATAACAAGTAATAAGATTGGATAAGAAAAAAAATCTCCCAACAAAGAAAAGTCAAGGACCAGATGGTTTCACTGCTGAATTCTACCAAACTTAGAAAGAAGAACTAATACCAATCCTCACCAAGCTATTCCAAAAAATTAAAGAGGAGGGAATTCTTCCTAATTCATTCTACGAGGCCAACATTACCCTCATACCAAAATAAGACAAGGACACAACCCAAAAGAAAACTACGGGTCAGTATTCCTGATGAACATCACTTCAGTTCAACAGGGATATGAGCCAGTATTTCTGGTGAATATCAGTTTTCTAGTATTTTGTTCAAAAAAGTTATTAACAAAATATTAGCAGGCTGAAACCAACAGCACATCAAAAAGATAATGCACCATGGTCAAGTGGGACGTATCCCAGGGATACAAGGATGGTTCAACATAAAAAATCAATAAATACGATACATCACATCAATAGAAAAAAAACACCATATGATCATATCAATAAATGCAGAAAAACAATTTGATAAAATTTAACATTGCTTCATAATAAAAACTCTCAACAAACTAGGTACAGAAGAAACATACCTCAATATAATAAAGTCCATACATGATTAACCCACAGCTAGCATTATACTGAATGGGAAAGGCTGAGAGTCTTTCCTCTAAGAACTGGAATAAGACAAGGATCCTTATTTTTATCATTTCTATCAATATAGGACTGGAAGTCTTAGCCAGAGCAATCAGGCAACAGAAAGAAATAAAAGTCATCCAAACTGGAAAAGAAGTCAAATTGTCCTTCGTTGTAGATGACATGATCTTACATCTAGGAAAACCTATAGACTCCACCAAAAAACTCTTAGGTTTACTAAACAAATTCAGTAAAGTTGTAGGATATGAAATCAAACGTTTAAAAAAAAAGTAGCATTTATATACCCAATAATGCACTGGCTAAGAAAAAAATCAAGAAGAAAATCCCATTTACAATAGCTGTAAGGAAAAAAAAATCTCGGAAAAAAATTAACCAAGGAAGCGAAAAATCTCTACAAAAAAACTACAAAACACTAATGAAAGGAATGGAAAAGGACACAAACAAATGAAAAGACATTGCATGGTCATGGATCAGAAGAAGTAATACCATTAAAATGACCATACCACCCAAATAAATCTAGAGATTCAATGCAATCCCTGTTAAAATATTAAATTCATTTTTCATAAGAATCGAAAAAAAAATCTTAAAATTTGTATGAAAGCAAAAAGGAGGCTGAATAGCTAAAGGAACCCTGAACAAAAACAACAAAACTGGCAGCATCACATAACCTGACTTCAAAATATATTACAAGGCTCTAGTAACCAAAAGAGCATGATACTGGTATAAAAAACAGACACATAGACCAATGGAACAGAACTGATAACCCAGAAATAAATCCACATATTCACAGCCAGCTGATTTTCAACAAAGGCATCAACAACATACATTGGGAAAAGGACACCCTCTTCAATAAATGGTGCTGGATTAATTGGATATCCATAGGCAAAAGAATAAAACTGGACCTCTATCTCTTGCCATATATAAAAAATCAACTCAAGGTAGATGAAAGACTTAAACATTAAGACCCAAAATTATAAAACTATTAAAAGAAAACGGAGAAAACATTTCAGGACAGTGATCTAAGCAAATATTTAATGGCTAAGACCTCAAAAGCACAGGCAACAAAAAACAGACAAATGAGACTATATTAAACTAAAACA
Organism: Colobus angolensis palliatus; assembly: GCF_000951035.1. Taxonomy (NCBI): domain Eukaryota; kingdom Metazoa; phylum Chordata; class Mammalia; order Primates; family Cercopithecidae; genus Colobus; species Colobus angolensis. The sequence continues at coordinate 2,077,380 of NW_012117154.1, forward strand.
CTTCTGCACAGCAAACAAAACCATCAGCAGAGTGAAGAGACAAGCTGTTGAATGGGATAAAATATTTGCAAACTGTTCATCTAGTAAGAGAAAATCCAGAATATACACAAAACTCAAACAACTCAACAATTAAAAAAACAAAAATCTTTTATAAGGTGGGTAAAGAACATCAATGTGTCAAAAGAAGACACAGAAATGGCCCTCAAGCATATGAAAAAAAATACTCAACATCACTAATCATCAGGGAAATGCAAAATCAAAGCTACAATAAGATATCATCGTACCCTAGTTAGAATGGCAATTATTAAAAAGACAAAAAATAACAGATGCTGGCCAGAATGCAGAGGAAAGGGAACTCTTCTATGCTGTGGGTGGGGATGTAAATTAGTACAGCCACTATAGAAAACAGTAGAGAGATTTCTCGAAAAACTAAAAATAAGACTTCAATATAATCCAGAGATCTCACTACTGAGTATTTAACTAATGAAAAAGAAATCAGTATATCCAAAAGATACTTGCATCCCTATGTTTATTGCAGCACTATCCACAATAGCAAAGACATGAAATCAACCTAAATGTCCATCAACTGATGAAAAGGTAAACAAAATGTGGTGCATATACACAATGGAATACTATTTGGCCACACAAATAAGGAAATCATGTCACTTGCAGCAACATGGATGGAACCAGAGGTCATTATGTTAAGTAAGATAAGCCAAGCACAAAGGGGCAAATGACACATGTTCTCACACCTACGTGGGAACTAAAAAAGTTAATCTCATGGAGATAGAAAGTGGAATGATGGTTACCAGAGGCTGAGCAGAGAGAGGGAGTGGGGATCAAGAGAGTTTGGACAATGGGTACAAACATACAGTTAGATAGAAGGAATAAGTTCTGATATTGTATAGCAGAGTAGGCTGACTATACATAACAATAATGTATTGTATAGCTCAAATCAGCTAGTAAAGAGGACTTGCAATGTTCCCAACACACAGAAATGGGAAATACTCAAGGTGACAGGCACCCCAAAACCCTGACTTGATCATTACACATTCTATGCATGTAACAAACTATCATGTGTACCCCATAACTCTGTGTGTGTGTGTGTGTGTGTGTATATATATATATATTTGCAAAGTATCAATTTTTAAAAGGCAAAAAAAAAAAAGAGTGAGGTAGGACAACCTGCTCTACTAAACCTTTTTATCAAGGCACAGCAATTAGGTCAGAATGGTGTTCATGCAGGTAGAAACAAATCAGACCATGGAAAAGAAAGGAAAGCCCAGAAACAGAGTCATACATATATGGACACACTTGATTTTTGACAAAGGTGGCAGCTGATCTTTTACAAATGTGCAGAGCAGTTAAGAAAGGGAGAAACTGTTGGTAAATGATGCTGGAAAATAAGAAATTCACATGAGAAACAGAAACTTGAAAAGTAACTCATAATATCACAAAAGTTGATGTCAGACAAACTATAAATCTAAATATGACAGGCAAAAACTATGAAGTTTCTGGAACATAATATAGAAGACTATGTTGCTGACTTGGGAAGGGAAAGATTCTATAAACAAGGCACAGAAACACTAAGTGTAAAGGAAAGACTAATAAACTGAACTGCATTAAAATAAGAAAAATATTAGAAACTTATTTTCATCAAAAGACACTATTAAGAGAATCAAAAGGCAGTGCATGGAGTGGAAGATGATATCTTTAACACATCTATTCTACTATTCATATCCAGAATATGTAAAGAACCCCCATAAATAAATAAGACACACAAGTCAATGGAAAAACAGGGAAGAAACTGCACAGACAGTCATAAAAGAGGATCTCCAACTGCTCATTAAATATATTAAAAGGTCTTCTACTTCATTAGTAAAGCAGGAAGTACAAATTAAACCCTGAAGGCAATAACACCACAGATACATCAGAATGTCTAAAACAAAGACTAACAGTTTTGGTGAAGATTTGGAGCAATAAGAACTCTCACACACAGCTACAGTTTAGAAAACACCCGTATTTATCCAGCAGGGCTGTAATGAGAGGCATATAGCATATTCAAATAGGTAAGTGAACAAAATTTAATGAAAGAATTTACAATGGTAAAGGTAGAATTTAGTAAAAACCAAAGGGCGAGGAAGTCCCCTGGGCTAGCAAGAACAGGAAGCCATTACTACTTTCAGGCCTACAAAGACAAGGGAGGTAGCAGTCACGTAGCAGCAGTAGCTGTGAACGCCGGCGAGGATACACTGTGGGAGCTGTGGCCTTCCAGGGAGAGAAAAAGTCACTGCCAACCCATGACCAAAGAGAGAAAGCTGGAGAAAAAACTGCCCAAGCTCTCTGCTCCTACTCTCAGGCTTCCTTATGGTGACTCTCATTTGCTGAACCCAACAGAAGACAGCGGACAAAGGAGCCCATTTGATGTAGTCGACAGAAGTCAAACTTCCAGGACAAGAAGAGCAGAGAAGGATGGAGAATGAATTAGAGAAGTAAACAAAGGAAGTCGGCACATCTACTGTCATCAAAGACTGTGTAATTCCACTATTTTAATACATGTACAATAGAGATGTGTGTATATGTGCACCAGAAGTCACCTACAAGAATGTCCACTGCAGTATTGTTCTCTCAGTTAAATGCTATATCTGGCTACACAACCAAATTAGGACTGAGACCCTAACCACACATGCAGAAGCAGGGAGAAAGCCTTTGTCATCTGATTAGCTTCCAAATAAGGGAAACTCAGCTTGGACATTGAAAGTATTTTTGTATAAAATACTCTTTGCATGATACCCCCCACCCCACCACACACACACATACAGACACACACATAAACATACACAAACACACACAACAAAAACAAAAAAAAAAACTTCCAGGGTTACTTTTCTCCTCAGTTAGCAGGTCAAAACTTTTCATGTGTGAAATACTTTTGCAAGGAGGCAGATGAAACGGGGGAGATGGGATAACCTTGCCTTGAAGTCATTTATCAATTCACTGCAAGGAAGGAACAGAGAGTTTGGATATGAAGTGTCAGGAGTTCTTCCCAAGACCCTTATTGTCCCTTGGGAAGAGCCAGGAGCTGGAGGGCGTGGCCCTCACTGAGAAGTGGCATCAAATTAGAACCTGCACAACAAATAGGAACCAGCCACTTAAAGATCCAGAGAAGCAGCCCTCTAGACTGAAGGACCAGCTCCTCAAATATCCTTGAGCCACTCAGAAGTTCAGGGGCATCCGAGGAACAGACACAAGCCAGGGCTGAACGATCTCATCTGTGTCCATGAGGTGGGCAAGAGCCAGATCCAACTGAGGAGTCTGAACTTAATCCCCAATTTGGCAGGAAGCCACTGGGGCCAAAGATGAATTAGGGATTGTCTGATCTCCTTGACACGTTCTGAAGGTTTTGTGTACAGAAAAGGTTTGCTAACATGCACAAAGGAAAGCTGGGATAGCCAAGCTAAGATGCTACTGCATCATTCTAGGGGAGGGGTGATGGACCAGGAGTTTCTGCAGGAAGAGCTGTTAGGACTGGTGATTGACTGGAGGTAGAGAGCATAAAAAAAGAAGAATCAGAGATGACTTGTGGTTTGTGGTTGTTGTGTAATGTTAGGGATTAACAACTGTGAAAATAGTGTTTCTACTTTACAGAGAAGAAGACTTGAAGACTACAAAATTGGGGAGGGCAGATCGGGATTTGGACTTTATGTCAGAGGTGCTCATAGATATACATGTTGAGATATCAGTTGGGAGCTGGATATATCAGGATTTGAGATTGGGAATCACCAGTTTATAGATGGTTTTTAAGCCATGTGATTGGATCTCATTTCTTAGCGGGGAGAAGTGAGATAACAAATAAAAGGCAAGATTAAAGCTGAGCCTTCAGCCCGCCCGTCACTTAGAAGCCCAGCAGGGACAGCACAGCCAGACGACAGCATGGGGTCGACGAGGAGGATTTCCAGGCCTCAGTGAGTGTGCACAGGAGACTCATGGACACAATTTAAAGTGAGACCAGCCACACAGTTCCCTTCATTTTCTCAAGCAACATTCAGCAGCTCAAAGTGCAGCTACTACATATGGAGCCAAGCCCTGGTCCAGCTGTCACAAAACCTTACTAGGTATGTCTATTATTAACTACATTTTATAGCTAAAGGTGGGAGGCACAGAGAAGTTAAGTCTCTTGCCCACAGTCACAGCAAGCAAACAGAAAGACCTCAGACCAAAGTCTTTCTAACTCCTCATTTCACATCTAAAACACTATGTGACGCCACCTCCAAAAAATGTGGGGGTTACTCTAGGACAAAAAAAGCTCATGAAAAGAAACAAACAAAGAGACGAGCACAGAGCTTAAATTTAGAACAATATTCCGGGCCACTGGGAAAGTTAGCCTCCATACAAATATAATACAGTGTGAATAAAATGAGAGAGGAACCTGGCACAAGTGAAGCTCACTGAATTTGTTTGCAAAAAAAAAACAATTCGAGTGTGGAAGTTTGGAAAGTAAAATACTAATCAGCTTAAGAAATTTTCAGGCCAACCTACACACAATGGTGACAAAGCTCCCCTGAGGAGACAGGAACTACACTACTTGTAACTCTAACTGAATGGACTTAACTTGTCAACTAAGATCACCATAAGTTTGATCAGATATGTATTAAAGGGTGTCTTGGGTACATTTGCAGATTCAGACACTCTTAGTTGGTGAAATTCTTCACCAAAAATTTGCAACTTATGGCTTGCATATTAAAAACATGATATGAATGAAATTCAGATATCTCTTGGTAAATTTTATAATTATTCCTCCCATCAGCTAAAGTTCTCAGTATGAAGGGTTATAACTGATGTTATGTACAATAACTACAAGCTGTATCATGCAAAAATTGAGAGTTTTCTATTATAGAAATAATTGTTTTAATCTAAACCTAAAGTAGCATCAACAATTTTTCATAAGTGGTTCCCTTCCTATGAATAAGCCCCCAGGAAAAATAAATTGCTTTTAAGAAATGCTGTAAGTAAGCTATTTCACATATAAGTTTTGACAAGATTTGGCTAATTAACTTACAAGAAATAAAATGAGATTTGTACTTTTTCTCAAATGTAAGAAAAAAAGATTTACTTCTGAAATAATGGTCTTTATAAAATATGCGTTTTTGTTCCTTTTTCTTATCGTACCTATAAATTTACTAATAAAAGGTTCTCATCGTGATTTACTAACATTTGAAAAGATTGATTATATTGGTATTGCAAGAAGAGGATACCATAAATTAAAAATCCATATATTAACCATATGCTCTTATTTGCAATATGACAAATGTTTGTGTAAAGTTATAATCAATAAAAGCTATTTGAAAGTCACAATGTGGATATTGCCATAACTGCCTTCTTAGCAAGGTTAAAACACTGTAACTATTTTTAATCATCAACTTCCAGTGTAGTAGATCAAGCATATCTAAATATTATATTTTAATCAAGCAAATACATTTTCGTTGTTTCCTATTACAGTATGAGTTTGGTCCAAAATATTTCCAAGGTATTTAACACAGTTCAATAGAGGTCCTGTGTCATAAATCAATTTCAGATTACACAAAAGGAAAAAGCAAATTCTTGTTCACTTCAGAATTTTTCAAACCAGTTCCAAAGACAGAGTTGTTACAGTAGATAGTTGAACAACGTTGCTCTGACAACCTTTTTAAATACTATATGACAGAGACAGAATAACAAAAATAAAGTAGGTATAAGCTCTATGAAAATTATTTCTCTTGGACATAACATACATTTGGGGAAGAAATGCATTGTTCCATATGGACTAGGGTAGTTATTTCTCAAAGTGGGAGCAACTTAGACTCAGAAAAATGGCTTCTCAAAGGAGGCACTGTGTCTGGGTGAGGCTAGTTTTCCACTCAAAATCATTTTATTAAATGCCATTGGATTGAATGCTTCCAGGTTTGCTCCCTGAAATATGCCCTATCATTCTTAAAAAAACACACTAAGGTAGCAAAAAGGGCACACTAAAAATAATGTGGGTTAATGCTTCTATCCTACCCATGTTTTGTAAGTAGTCCCTGCCTCAGCTTTTGACTTTTTTAAATGAACCATCAAATAGTTGGTTGTCTATCACAAATAAGCCAGCTATTTTGTTATTCCTGTACCTTTTCATAGAATCCAGAAAGCAACATGCTTGTTGACATATCTTATATAACACCAAGTCCATTTTTTAAATGAGCATTCCAGTAAGTATTCATCACCAGCATCTCCCTGAAAAATATTTAGAAAAAAAAGACTAAATCTTGTATCCAAAGTCAGTGAGTAAGAGGCGGGGCCAGGGTTGGACAAAAACCTCTTTGGCCAGGAAGCCGGCGATCGTCCTGATCTACTTCTCTAAGCTTCCAGCCCTGATGAATGTTCAATATCTGAGTCTCACCCCACTCATTATTGTAATTCTCCGTAAAACCCTAGTTACCCACATGGAATTCTCATCTACATCTTGCCCAATTTGCTACTGGATTTCAATGTTATTTCATATGAAAACAATCAGTAACAGAAAGAACCTGGATCTGGTTTCGAAAACATAATTTGAAAGGAATTCATTCTGAAGGCTGCAAAAGCCCGGTGATGGCCCATCGGCACCCTGAAAGGGCTTCTCAGGTACCTCCACTCTCCTCTGCATGCCTCCATCCATCTCAAAATACATGTCTGGCTCTTCCTGCGCGTAAACAGAAACAGAGAGTTCCAGGATCCAAAGGAAAGGCCGCGATTTAAGAGACACTTTGTTTTTGTAGGTGTTTAAGGATTTGGAATCAAAGCAGTAGAATTATTAAAATTAATCCAATTTTCTAGCATTTATTTTGTTAGTTCATACCTCTAAAAGATATATTTTGGAAGGCACCCTTCAACCCACCCATTTACAAATCAAAGCTTTCTTTGGAATCCCTGAGACCAAACCCAAGCTAGACAGTGACACACTGCCAGCTCCAGAGCCCTGCCCACCTGGAAGGGGTATGGAATGCACTATTTGACTGGAGCTCACATTTAATTACAGTGTCAAAAATCGAACTTAAATTGCTTTAATCAGCTGCCAACATTATGAGCCTTTCTGGCTTGAATTTCTATAAACAAAGAATAAATTCAAATATGTCACAAAGTGGCAGCAACTCGTTGACCACTGGACTAGGAATCGTTATGCAACCGTGGCTCACTGTGGAAAAAGTCAACATCTTCCTGTATGTGACTCTTTGCTGATCTTTTTGGACTATCAGTCAACAGAATCATCATAAAGCTAAATAATCTGCACTGAAATGACTCAGCCTCAGACATCCAAACCAGTAGCTGTTCACCAATAATGCCTGAATAAAGCTGTCGCTGACTTTCCCTGCTTCAATTTAGAGTATTTTTGGAAACATCATTGCACGTTTAAAATGTAATAAGCAAAAGGACCTTTGGTAATTAAACATTCTGTAATTTAAAACTCCAAAAGACAGGAGCAGTGATAAAGACATGAGATTTTCTTTGCTGGGGTGAAAAAGACAGAAAGCACTTAGCTGTTTACAAAAAGAAAGAAAGAAAAAAAAGCAAGGATTTTTAGAGCCAGAAACGGTAACAGTGTCCTTTATTCTGGAAATGTTTAAAAGCCTGTAAGCAGAGATCACCCAGTTCATCCTGAGCATTGGTGAGCAAATAACTTCTGAAATGCTCCTGAAAGAGAATTCTCCAGCCTCCTCTGTTTGAAATGCTTCCTAAAGCAAACACAAAAGTGGGCAAAACACAAGAGCTCATGTTAATTCCAAACGAAGACCAACAGTCACCAATTAAGAGTCCGTCTTAGAAAGGGGTGCTGCTTCCACATTAAGCAACTATTGGAAAGAGTAGGGGTAGATGCAGAATTAAGATCATTTGTGATTACAGAAAGAGACCAGAACATTAATTTTTATAACTAAAGGAGAAATTTATTTCAGATAATCCAAGGAAATGAGCAGAAACAACCTAACAGGATTCTCAAGCCCTGTCCCTGCTGGTGTGGTGTGAAGATCACGGGCAGTGAAGCTGACACCCCGCACATCTTTCCCGGGCCCCTCCTGCCACCTCTTTTTGGCCTTCACCCTCTCTCAGGTTCTGTATCCCTGCCCATGTTCTCCATGAAAGGCACATGAACGCCCAGGGTCTTTCCTGCGTCTAACAGACTGATACCTTCCACAGTGACTCAAGCTTTAACCCTCTTCTGGATTCGGACCTGTACATCCAAAAGCCTGCCAGACACCTCTGCTGGATGCTCTCAAGGGCACATGACCAGAAGCACATGCAAAGCTCTCCTGAGCCTCAGTGCTTTCCCTCCACCATTCCTTCCACCCTCTCAGTTATCCGAGCCAAGACACAGAGCCGCTTGGGAGTCATTTCTCTACCTCATCCCCACCACCCAACCTTTCCGCGAGATCCTGCTCACATTACCTCCTAAATGCTGTTATGTGACTTCAACCATGTCCGCTTTTTATGGGGAAGGACAGGCACCTGCACATCAGTGGGCGCACCGACCTCTAGACATCTTCTGCCAAGTTACTGCGATGGGCAGAAAAGAGGAAGAAAGCAAGCCCAAGTTGCCAAGTCTTTGCCAGTCCTTCCACCAAGCACACCTTCAGTGGAGATGTGGGTCTGTGGAGCATAGATGGACCGAAAGCCAAATGGGCCAATCAGGGATCTGAACAAAACATTAAGCCTTTTTTTTTTTTTTAGACAGAGTCTCGCTCTGTCGCCCAGGCTGGGGTGCACTGTCATCCCGGCTCACTGCAAACTCTGCCTCCCGGGTTCACACCATTCTCCTGCCTCAGTCCCGAGTAGCTGGGACTACAGGTGCCCCTCACCACACCCAGCTAATTTTTTGTATTTTTAGTAGAGATAGGGTTTCACTGTGTTAGCCAGGATGGTCTCGATCTCCTGACCTTGTGATCCGCCTGCCTCAGCCTCCCAAAGTGCTGAGATTACCTTGTTTTTCTTTAAGGCAGTAAAGTTGACAGTGGTCCATTAAGAATCCACTTATAATAATAATAGTCTTTCTGACTATTGTGGGGGAAGAATAACTCCAATACGGGCAGTATGAATTCAAAGACATGAAATTGTAAAGGGGGCCTTGAAGAAGAGAGGGACTAAGAAATGTGACGACGTGGTCTGTTACATGTGCAGGTGCTGTGTGTGAGGGAAGCACTGATGGCCACTGGAGAATGAAGGACGCTCTGTCCTTCTGAGGTATGGCTGAAGGACAAAGATTGACCATCAAGGAGTAAATAATCCATGAGTGGACCAAATTCTTTAGAAACAGGAACTCAAATCCAGTGGAGATTCACATAAAAATGTAAACTCCACTTTGTACCTCTCCCTCTCTCCCCTATTAAGTCCATTTCTATAATTGTATACTAAATCAATTAAATGTATCTGCTATAACATTAATCATATTTTTGTCTGTAATAGTAACAACTGGAAACTACCTAAAAGAGTCAGAGTAGGACTGTAAGACTATATTGTAGTCGACACTATGTCATAGCAGACTGCATCATGATAGAGAATGACACTCGTCATTTAACTGATAAACACAAATGGCAATGAATATGACTGTGAGTAAGACATCTTCAATTTTAGCCAAATTATCTTCATTCTAACTTTCAAGTAAATTTATAGATTTATATATAAATGCACATAATTTAATTAAAATACATGTATATATTAACTAGAAGGCTAACCCCCAAAATGTCAACAGATGTTATTTCTGAGTAAGGAGGGTCAGGAGGGTTTTAATTTTCTTTTTACTAATTCTATTTACTAAAATGTCTACCTGGATAAACTTTATAATAAAAACGTTACTGTTTAAAATAAAACGAATAAAATACACAGGTTTGAAGGTATTATTAGAACATATGAAAGTACAAAATCAAGCAGCAAAAGGACGAAATACATATTAAGAATGGAAAAAAGTATGTTGAGAATTCTGTCTGAGAAAAGCTGTAGCAATTAAGAAAAATCCCAGTTCTGGAAGTAATGGGAGAAAGATGATGACTTCCAGAACTTTCACCATCTACTAAGATGTCCACCAATTTCTAAGAAGGGATTGAATATGTCTGCATCCTCAGATCTGAGAATAATTTTCCATGATGAATACTGAGCACCATAATGAGTGAAGTCTCTGAGATGACCTCTATGACCTCTCTAAAACAATCACAGGCACTGCAAACATGGCCTATCCCACCCTGGCCCTTGGTGAAATCCAAGGGCATAACATTAGACTGAAACGAGAAGAAGATTTGACATGGAGTGCTGCAAGAATGTGTTCTAGTCCTTGAGGCCAGCGCTATCCCAAGTGTGGTCTCAGACCCGCAGCCTCAGCTGCAGCTGGGGGCTTGGAAATGGAAATGTATGTGCTACCTCTGGGACCTGTGGAATCAGAATCTCTGAGGTGGACCAGGAATCTGTGTTTTTAAAATCCTGTGGTTGGTAACTTCCTGCTGGCTGAGGGCAGAGAGAATGCTTAGTGAACGCTGAAGAATGACAGGTTAAATAATCCCTGAATGATTCCTGAGCGGATCAGTTTCTCAGCCAGAGTTTTGACCGCAGCTGATAATGAACAGGGCTGTGACCACCAGGAAGGGTTTGAAGGGGAAGCGCTGGTTGCAGTTTTCTGCCTCTGGTCCTCACGGATGGAGCCCCACCCCCAACTCTCTTACATTGAGGCCAAAGAAAAAGCTGGAATTCTCCAGGAGAGTAGGACCTGTTAAAGAGCAAAGGGCAACCCAAAATTGTATGAGCGGCCTTGCCCTGAGAAGCTTTGAGGCCAGAGGTTACTGAACAACTACCCTGGTAAAACCCTAACGTGACAATGATAACATGTGATTGGATGTGACTATCTTCAAAACAGCAATGATTGAGGCACAACGTGGATCTCAGATTGTTCCCTGAGTTTGGTCTGATAAGACCGTACGCATTTCCCAGAGGTGCCATAACAAAGTGCCACACCCTGGGCGGCTTCCGCAACCGAAATGTGTTTTCTCACAGTTCTGAGGCCGAAAGTCCAAGATCAGGGTGTCAGCACGGCTGCTTCCTTTTGAAGCTGTGAGGGAGGATCTGTTCTAGGTTCTCTCTCCCCCAGCTTCTGGGGGCTGCTGCAATCTCTGGTGTTCCTTGGTTTAGAGAAGCATCATCCCAATCTCTGCTTTTGCATTCACATGGCCTTCTCCTTGTATACCTGTCTGTTTCCAAATTTCCTTTTCTCCTAAGGACACCAACCATTGGATTAGGGGTCGACCTTACTACATCTGCAATAACCCTATTTCCAAATAAGGTCACATTCTGAGGGAGCAGCTAAATACAAAATATTAGCCGGGCATGGTGGTGGGCACCTGTAGTTCCAGCTACTCAGGAGAACCACTTGAATCCGGATTAGAACTTCACAATTACTGACACAATTCAACCCATATTAGGTTGTTTAGTATTATACATTAGGAAGTCATAGAAAACCTTTGTAAAAATAACTGTTTATTAAAATTTGGTATAATTAATATTAAATATCCTTCCTGGCAAGATTTAGCCAGTTTTTTAAGCTTCATTGAGAGTACCACGATATTAGCATTAATAATAGAATGAATGGTCTATTAATTTTTTTAAAAGATACTATGTCTGCATTTCCAATAAAATTCACAGCAATGATTCAGGTAGATTAAATGAGAATGTCATTGTCAACCTTTACAATTATATTACAGGAGCAGGGAGCACATGGGCCCTAAGGTAGAAATGAATATGGAATATTCTAGAACGTGCAAGAAGCCAGTATGGCCACAGCAGAGTGAACCCGTGGTGCTGGAGGCAGGTGAGATCTTGAAGGGCCTTAGGAACATGAACAGGAGCTTGGATTTTATCCACATTGCCAAGGGAAGTATGAGGTGGTGTTTAGCAGGGCATAAATCTCATCTGCTCTGTACTTGGAGGAAAACACTCTGACTTCTGTGTGGAGAACAATCTACAGGAAGCCAAGAGGAGAGGCAGGGGGATGAGGGAGGGGTGACTTCAGTCTCCAGGAGAATGAGCTAGTGACATGAATTAAGGTACTGGTGGTGGAGGAGGTAGGTGGAGAACTGGACACTGAGATCTATTTTGAAGAGGGAGCCTACAGAACTGGTTGGTGGATGGGCTATGAGGGAAAGAGGATTCAACAATGATGCTAGGGATTTTAAACAAATCCCTGGGTAAATGGTTATCCTATTATTAATACTAAGACGGGTAATGCTAGGGAAAGAGTAGCCTTGGGGGGCAGTGATCAGTTATTTTCTTAGACAGAAGCCATGTTACCTATAGGAGGCTCAACAGAGTATCAAATTAAAATCAAATATCTAACGTCTTGATGTGTGTCTTTATTTTTTCCATTAAGACACACATGGCTGGCCGAGCATGGTGGCTCACACCTGTAATCCCAGCACTTTGGGAGGCTGACACAGGCCGATCACCTGAGGTCAGGAGTTCAAGACTAACCTAGACAACATGGTGTTACCCCATCTGTATTAAAAATACAAAATATTAGCCAGGTGTCATGGTGGGCACCTGTAGTTCCAGCTACTCAGGAGGCTGAGGCAGGAGTATCACTTGCACCTGAGAGGCAGAGGTTGCAGTGAACCGAGATCATGCCATTGCACTCCAGCCTGGGTGACAAGAGTGAAACTCCATCTCAAAAATAAAAATAAATAAAAACCATAGGAAAGAACAATTGAGGAAACTGGGGGACTTGTCCTGGAACACAAAACAATGAGGATTTTTGGTTTTTTAGTTTAGTTTTTGTTTTTGAGACAGAGTCTTGCTCTGTCGCCTGAGCTAGAGTACAATGATGCAAACTCAGCTCACTGCAACCTCTGTCTCCTGGGTTCAAGCGATTCTCCCACCTCTGCCTCCTGAGTAGCTGAGACTATAAGCGCACATCACCACGCCCAGCTATTTTTGTATTTTTAGTAGAGAAAGGGTTTCACCATGTTGGCCAGGCTGGCCTCAAACTCCTGACCTCAAGTGATCCACCCGCCTCAGCCTCTCAAAGTGCTGGGATTGCAGAAGTGAGCCACTGTGCCCAGCAAGAATGAGGTCTGAAGGGACGTATGATTGTGTTCTCTTCAAATCGTTGAAAGGTTCCATTTGGAAAAGGGATTTACTTATTCCTGTGGTTCTAGTAGTTGCAGAGGGTGGATCTAAGACCATCGGGTGAACTTTACAGAGAGGCCAGAAAGCCTTCTCCAGGGGAAGAAAGAGTCAAGAAAAGGTCTCAAAACTGTCTGGCAGAATTCTGCACAGGAGAGTCCTCAGTTAGGTGCAGAACTGGCAAGTATAATAACCATAAATCCCTCTCAATCTACCGTCTACACCATTAGGCAACATCTTCATTTCCTGAAGATTCCAACACCTGAAGGCTTACATACTCTCAGGACGAGCAAGTTTGTGCTACCCAGTGAATCTGACTTCTATAGGACACATTTTATAACTTTTAAGAGTCTTTAAAAAGTTGAAAATGTAGCCAGGCGCAGTGGCTCACGCTTGTAATCCCAGCACTTTGGGAGGCCAAGGCAGGCGGATCACGAGGTTAGGCGATCAAGACCACCCTGGCTAACACTGTGAAACCCTGTCTGTACTAAAAATGCAAAAACTAGCCAGCTGAGGTGGTGGGCAGCTGTAGTCCCAGCTACTCAGGAGGCTGAGGCAGGAGAATGGCGTGAACCCCAGAGGCGGAGCTTGCAGTGAGCAGAGATTGTGCCACTGCCCTCCAGCCAGGGCAACAGAGCAAAACTCCATCTCAAAAAAAAAAAAAAAAAAAAGTTGAAAATGTAAAGATCTGCAAGAGCAACTGATCTTCAAAGTCCTATCGAGTCACAGGGTTTTGTAATGATGTCTAAACAGGAAAATTCCCATTTCAGAAAAGGCTCAATAGTATTTAATAGTTAGCTCAAAAGGACCAATCAAGTTCTACACGGGAAGCTGCTGAACTACAGTCAGGCCAAACCTTCATGCCTGGAGAAGATGACTGGGCCTGTAGACACAGCTATTGATCATAAATCATCACAAACCACAGCTTTCCTTAATTGGGGTGGTAGGCAGGGAGCGCCGGCTTCAGGTTGGCCTTCCTCCAGCAAGGGCACACACGCCAAGGGGACCTGAACACGTGGAGCTTATGGTCAGGAAGCCTGAAGTGCCTGACCCAGCACATCTGGTGACTAGTAGTGTAGATTCCCCACGGAATGGATGTCAAGGCGTCATTATTCAAAGTGACCTTCCCTCCATCAGAATAATCAGAAACAGCTCACAAATAAGTAATCTGTAAGACGCTTCATATTCTCCAGGTAACCTCCCCCCAACATGATGACATCACTTCACATGAGGTGACATGGTTTTGTGAGGACTTTTTTTTCCCTTCCAAGTTTGGAATCTTGCTGAAGGCTAAAATTGCCATTTACAACGTTTGAGCCCTCCTTGACACTTTGAAGAAGGGTCTGTGTAAACAGCCATTCCTACTTCTCAGACTCGCCAGAGGCAAAACCTGTTTTGCTTTGGTAGTACACGCTCTTCCTTAACTGGTAAAAGTCTTTCAAAAAAATAATAAGATGCTATTTTTAATTGTTTCATAAATCTGGCTTAGATATATTAAGGAAATTGCTATTTTATATGTAGAACAGCGGCAAACAAATCTCAAGAGATTAAAAATCATGTTCTTGTGGTTTGCTTTTAAAAGCTGCAAATTTGAATTCAATTTAAAAAATCATGGCACAGGGACAAAATAAGAATGAACAAAGATGGGAAAAATGTCCGCAGCCTTCTACAGAGTCAAGCGCTGCTGCGAGTATGCATGTTTCCAATTACACATCAGGGCTCGGTGAGCTCCAGGAGTCAAATTCAGACAGAACCAATGTGCAGTGCGTTACACGGAACCCAGGCCAGGAAAAGCTTCACAAAGTCTTTCTTTCAACTGAGGCAATTGCGTAGACAATTTGGTTCATTTCAAGAAACAAATAAAACTGACGTAAGACAGAAAAATATTACTATATGATTTCTCTCTTTTGCCTCCCAAAACAAAGTCAAATTGTGTTGGTGTATAAATCAAGATTTGGTATTCCCTTGGTTGCTTCCAGGATAATAGTAGATCACAAAGAGAGTAAGAACAAGAGAGAAAGTTCAGTCCTCAGCCAGATGATGTAAGGTAACAAAGGGTAAGACCCTCATTCCATTACTCACAGGAGACAACCAATAATAATTGGGCACATGGGGGTTTTGACAAGATAAACTGTTATGGGAGTCCAGGATGCTAATTTCTGGATTCTTTTGAGTTGCAAGAAAAATATACACCGACTCCCCCCGCCCACCCACATAACAAGACACAATAGTTAACAGCTGGAAGAGTGTGGTTAGGGGTAAATGTGATGGTAGGCTTCCATCTCAAATGATCAAAAATCATTTCGGAAGTCACCACAAAAGTTACTTCACAAAACTAAAAGAAGCTTTGACACCTTGCGTTATCCCATCATCTAAAGCAATTCTAATTTGGAAACACTTGATTCTTGGCAGGGATTCTAAAGAAGGTGCCATATGTGAAAGGCTGGTGTGTCAGAAGGAGCTTTAAGGAACTGGAAAGAGAACAGCCAAAAGCTAAGATTTCTGATTGTAATCACAGGTCTGGATGTGTTCAAGGTAAGAAGAGATCATCCCCATCATTTGCAATATTTTCAAGAGAATGGGGCTTTGGTGACATTGATCAAAGTCTGATACAAACTTTTAGCTGCCTTCCAACTCCACATACCTACAATTCAATGATCTCTATGGATAGTAGAAGTAACTGCCACCCTGATGTTCTCATGGGTGATTTATATGTGAAGTGGACTCAAAAGAAATATAAAGAAATCTCTTAATAAAAACTATGTCCATTGACCCAACAATCTTCCCAGTGCTGTATCAGTCCTCAACCGATTTTAGAGACATTTGGTCAAAAATGATCTACTTGTAATAAAGCCATCTGAGGGTACTAGCTCTTTTTCACTTCTGTGTTCCTTGAAGCAGGAAGTCAGTAAGATCGCTATTGAATTAAAATGAAGTAAAGCATTTTGAGATTTCGGATTTCTAAATTAAGGAACACACAATATACAGTACTTTATTCAGACAAGAATTATTAGAACCCAGGGCTAACACCCAAGTGAGGTGACAGGTAAATGAAAATCTGTCTCAGTTATTTGAACTCAGGTCAACACACAGCCAGAGCAAAGCACCAGCTGACCTCAGATGCACAACCCAGTGTTCTTACCATAGAATTCCAGAAGGCATCTAGTCATTCTCTTACGTAAATACAAAGACGTCAACTGGTTTAAAAATTCATTTATTTTTATTTTAGCTTCTTTGTGTCAAACTCAAAGAAGCCTCACATAAATGATCAAAGACTTTTTGGTGGATCTTCCAAACGTACATGCCGGGAAGGGCTGCTTGCGCTTTTTCCTCTAAAATGAAGGTTTTGAAGACGCTTGCCAATGGAACGTTGTGCCTTACAGCTATAATATTTTTTAAAAGGCATTCAGTTTAAATTAATATATTTGGCCAGACAACTGTATTAAAATTCTTGTTGTTTTTTCTGTTATAATGGTAGCCTGTGGTATGACTAGTCTTCTTCAAAAATATGTACAGTTATTGCTTCTCTCTTGCCTGGGGTATATCATGTGTTTTTCATTTGAGTGTACATTGCAATACCTCATTAAAACCAACACTTAGGCTACACAAAAGTCTTCATATCATGCCACAAAGGGAGCAAACTAACGTGGAAAGTTTCAGAGCCTCATAACTCATTGCAAGCAGCTCTTATACTAGCTGCTCAACTGATATTTAGCTCTCCTGGATGATGTCACAGTTTTCATGCTCTTAAAATTGCCTGCTTTCAGAAAATATATAGTTTTCTTCATGCACTAAGCATGGGGAGTTATGGTGTAAACAGAGCCATTTTTTTCTTATACAAGGAACAACTGCTCCTCACCCTCCTCCCTTCTCCCCCTCCCCATACACAGAAGCACACACTAAACACTTCACTTATACTTACACTGCAACAAAGAGTTGCAAATATGTGCAAATAAAGACTTTATAACTCGCCTCTCTCCTGCTGGACAGCTCCTTGACTCAAGTATTTCTGAAGACAGACACTCTGATAAGGGTCTGCTCTGAGCTTCATTCTCAGCACACAGTCCTGGGATTATTTACCTACCAGTATTCACCTCTGCATGAACCAGTAAGTCATCACTGACAAGAAAAAAACAATTTGTGATTTTTTTTTAACGTCACAATTTTTCTTTGTAAGGTTTGGTAGAGAAAGTTGTTTTGAATGTTTCATCAATTTCTGTTGCCAAATGAACACCTGATTCAAACAGTCCCTGAAAGTCACACACAAGAAGCCTCTGACTTCTACATATAGTCTGCTTTGAAGCATTATTTTTAAAAGGCATTGACTGCTTGAAGATAAGCAAGTGACACTCAATAGCTTCACTCTTTAGTCTTGAAAAATAATTTTTACACCTCACACCTATTAGGATGGCTACTATGAAATATAAAAAAATTGAAAATAACAATGGTGGCAAAAATGCAAAGAAATTGGAACCCTTGTGCACTGCTGGTGGGAATATAAAATGGTACAGCCTCTATGGAAAACAGTATGGTGGTTCCTCAAAAAGCTAAAAATAGAATTACCATATGATCCAGCAATTCCACTTCTGGGTATATATTCAAAAAATTTAAAGCAGGATCTCAAAGAGATATTTGCACACCCATGTTCATGGCAGCATTACTCACAATAGCCAAAAGGTCAAAGCAGCCCAATTATCCATCAACAGCTGAATGAATGAACAAAATGTAGTAAACAATAAAATATCATTCAGTCTTTAAAAAGGAGAACATTTGGACACCTTCTAGAATATAGATGAATCTTTTTTTTAACTAAATTGGTTTTTAAAAATTGCTTTATTTTAAAATTCCGAGGGACATGTGCAGGATCTGCAGGTTTGTTACATAGGTAAACGTGTGCCATGGTGGTTTGCTGCACCTATCAACCCATCACCTAGGTATTAAGCCCAGTATGCATCAGCTATTTTCCCTAATGCATCAAGTTTCAGTTTGGCAAGGTAAATAAGTTCCGGAGATTGGCTGCACCAACAACGTGAATATACTTAACACTACTGAACTGTAAAGTGGTTGTGACTATAAATTGTATGTTTCATGTATTTACCACAACCAAAAATAAAAATTAAATTAAAAATAAAAGATTGTATAGCACCTATAACATACCAAACCCACTGTATATCTTACACTCATGAATATTTTATGTTTTCAAAACACCTTTATTTTTTCCCTTATTCATTCATTCCTTCATGTATAACCCACAATGTGTTAGGCTATGTGCTGGGCAACCTGGAAGACCCACAGATGAATTAGGGGAGTACCCTATATTTAAAGACCTTGTGATGACATAAATATCAGTAATATAAAGTAAAATGTGTTCACTGATGAAAACTGCTCTACTTCCTAGATTCTTCAATTCAACTGCAGTTTCTAATATTCTGCCACGCTGATCCCACAAATTCACTTGTGTTTAAAAGTTAATGTGCTTGATTATCATACAGCTGCTTCTTTCATAAGAGGAATACAGACAAAATGCTATGGGATTTTGGGGGGAGAAAGAACTTTTTATTAAATGTACATTTTCAATCAATAAGAAAACACAATTTTTTTTAAATCAACACTATCTTCTTGGTGCTTTTTTTCACATCTCATCCTCTTTGCTTCCTTACTGTGCCTCAGCAACCATTTCTGTACCCAATCTTGGGTTATTGCATCTGATAGAAGTGTTATGTGGGCCATGGGTCATGAGCCATTAGCTCCCTCTCTGCTCCTGGGGATGGAGTACATGTGATGGCTTCCATCAAACTCGGATTACATATCTTGCTGGTAAGTTACCCCTAAAAATTGACAAATGGACTCTCCAGGTAGACACTGAGGTAATCTCCAACCAAACCTAACTTATACTTAGGGGCTTGGGAGCCCACCAGAGCCATAAAGCCATATCCCCACCTAGACTCTACACTGGAAAGCTGGTCATCAACACAAAGGACAAGCCATTTGGGAAAGCAGCCCACATGAAAAGGACTGTGGTTTCAAGAACAGTCATTCTATTCCAGGTTTAAAATACTCTTCTCCTCTTTATCTACTTTGAGGACTCCTATCCATCCTTCCATAGCAGATCCAGCCTCATCTTCTTTTTTTTTTTTTTTTTGAGACGGAGTCTCGCTCTGCCACCCAGGCTGGAGTGCAGTGGCCGGATCTCAGCTCACTGCAAGCTCTGACTCCCGGGTTCACACCATTCTCCTGCCTCAGCTTCCCGAGTAGCTGGGACTACAGGCGCCCGCCACCTCGCCCGGCTAGTTTTTTATATTTTTAGTAGAGACGGGGTTTCGCCATGTTAGCCAGGATGGTCTCGATCTCCTGACCTCGTGATCCGCCCGTCTCGGCCTCCCAAAGTGCTGGGATTACAGGCTTGAGCCACCGCACCCGGCCTCCAGCCTCATCTTCTAAGTGAAACCCTCCTCTGGGACGTCAGCCTCTCCTCTGCATCCCCTAGCATTTTATGCCTCCTCTATTAAAGCACCTGTTTGCACAGCTGTATCCACCACTAAATTTAGAGGCAACAGACCATGTTTTTGAATGTGTAGAACCCAACACAAAGCCTGAGACCTAGTGGGTTTTCAGGGCATGTTGGAGGGAAGAATGAATGCATGAGCAAGCAAGACAATGGAAGTCTATCATCAGTATCTACATTTCAAAATGCTCAGTGAAAATTGTGCAAATCTCTAATCAAGCTGTACTTTAAAATGCTAAATTGATTTGGCTAACAAATTTCAACACTGAAATTTCTTTTTGCAAGTTAAGTCTTTGCATAACCAAAACAGAAAAGAACACATCAATGAACTAAACAGATAAATTTACGGCTGCAAGATTTAGTGTGTGAGAGGAAAGTAAAATTAAATGTGTCCCTGAAAGTTCCGGGGTCTCAGATACATAGGCCAATGGAATAGAATACAGACTTCAGAAATAAACTATTGCATATATGGTCCGATGATTTTTGAAAGTGGTTCAAAGATCATTTAATCAGAAAAAGAGCTGTCTTTTCAACAAATGGTGTTGGGAAAACTGGGTATACATATGCAAAAGAAAAAAGTTGGGCTTTTACCTTATACTATATAAAAAATTAACTCAAAATAGAATAAAGACCAAAAAATAAAAGCTAAAACTCTAAAATTCTTATGAGAAAACTCTAAAATGCCAAGGGAATAACTTCATGGCATTGGATTTCACAAGCCCATCTTGAATATGACACCAAAAGCACAGGCAACATAAATAAAATAGACAGATTTGCCTGCATTAAAATTAAACAGTTTTGTGAATCAAACAAGCTATCAACAAAGTCAAAAGACAATCTATAAAATAAAAGAAAATATTGGGGCCGGGCACAGTGGCTCAGGCCTGTAATCCCAGCACTTTGAGAGGCCGAGACAGGCGGATCACAAGGTCAGGAGATCAAGACCATCCTGGCTAACACAGAGAAACCCCATCTCTACTAAAAACACAAAAAAATTAACTGGGCGTGGTGGTGGGTGCCTGTAGTCCCAGCTACTTGGGAGGCTGAGGCAGGAGAATGGCGTGAACCCAGGAGGCAGAGCTTGCAGTGAGCCGAGATCACACCACTGAACTCGACAGAGAGTGAGACTCCCTCTCAAAAAAAAAAATATACACACACACACATATATTTGAAAATAATTTATCTAATAAGAGATTAATATCCAGAAAAAAATATATATATATATCACCTACAACTCAACAACAACAACAACATAAACAACCCAATTTAAAAATGGGCAAAGGACTTGAACAGAATTTTTTCCCAAGATAACACTAATGGCCAATAAGTACATGAAATTATGCTCAACATCACTAATCATTGGGAAAATGCAACTCAAAACCACAATGAAATACTTCATAGCCACTAGTATGACTATTACCAAAAAATCAGAAAATTACAAGTACTGGTGTAGATACGGAAAAATTGCAAATCTTATGCACTGTTGGTGGGAGAGTAAAATGGAAAAGTTACTATAAAAAACAGTATAGTGATTCAAAAATTAAAAATAGAAATACCATATCATTCACCAATTCCACTTGAAGATAGCAGGAAATTGAACTGACACTTGCACATCCATGTTCATGGCAGCATTATTTTCAATAACCAAAAGGTGGAGGCAACCCAAGTGTCCATCCACAGACGAGTGGATAAACAAATTGTGATACACACATATCATGGGATATTCTTCAGCCGTAGAAATGGGGGGAAATTCTGACACATACTATAACACAGATGGACCTTCAGAACATAAGAGATTATCTTATTTATCTTATGCTAAGGGATAAGCCATCCACAAAAGGACAAACGCTGTATGATTCCACTTATGTGAGTTACCTAGAGCAGTCAAATTCACAGAAACAGAAAGTAAAATGATGGTTTCCAGGGGCTGAGAGAAGGATAGTGTGGAAAGCTATTGTTTAATGGTTTGGAGTGTCAATGTGAGAAAATGAAAAAAGTTCTGGAGATGGATGATGGTGATTTTTGCACCACAAGGTGAATGTATTTAATATCACTCAACTGTACACTAAAACATGGTTAAGACGATAAATTTTATGTATATTTTACTATAATAAAAAGTCATAAAAATCAAACATGATTCCTCTCATTAAAAACAGAGAAAGTTCCTGGGTCTAGTTGGTTCTCCTTCCTTCTTAGTTCTTGGATCAAGGAGACAGAATTGTGTCCAAAGTGACCAAGTGACCTAAGGAGTAATGGGCTTCTATCCAGCCACTCCCTGCTTTATGACTGAGCTGCACTGGGAGAGGCACTGTCAGGGGAAATTCCAGGTTTCTAGAATTGGTATCTAGCCAGAACTTGTCCCAGGGCTAAGTGGCTAAGATAGTGAACTAGTCTGTTAAATGGAGTCATGCAATTCCATTACATACCCTTTGCTTTGAACTATATGGCCAGGCATGACCAGCCAGGAGCCTAGCAGACAGAAGACATGTGGGCTTGTACTTGTTACCTGGAATTGAAAGGAGCTCTTGGCGTGGTTCTTGTTCAAGCTCCATGGTTGACTAGCACATGACCACCAAGAGAGCTACTGTACTTCTCCAAGACTCATTTTTTCTTCTGTAAAATAAGACTGAGTTCCTTTCACAGTGCATAAGTCTTTTCCTCCAGGAACAGAGACTGCCCAGGGCCTGTCCAAGACAACTAGGAAACCAGAGCAGCAGTTAAGTCGTTCCTAGGCAGGAATAAATGAGCATATATCAGCTCTCAGAATCTCAGTTTTCTCACCCATAAAATGGAAAAGAATACTACTTCTTTTATGTCATTCACAGTATTGTGAGCTAAAGGCACGTTAATGATGCTGAGGCTGTAAACTAATGCATAATGTGATGTTTATCATTCTTCACCTACGTTTGAGTTACTGACCATCTCCTGAGACCACAGAGAACTCAATAAAAATCATAACTCCTAGAACTGCAAGGTCTAAATGGCAACCACTAGCCCGTGTGACAACTGATCACATGAAAAGTGAGTAGTCCAAATTAAGATGTGCTGTGAGGGCAAAATATCTGCTGGATTTTGAAGACTTTCTATGAAAAAGGTATCTCATTAGTCATTTTTATATTGATTACATATCGAAAAGATTCCATTTTGGCTATGCTGGACTCTTCAGATACATCCTGGGAGACTGTATTAAAAGAAAATACATGATGGAAATTAGTGTAGGTAGCTACTAGAAAATGTAAAATTACATGATTCACATCCTATCTTTACTGTTCTAGACATATAAATGTGACTTTTGAGTTACTTTTCAGCATGAGAAGATAGAAAGAAATCAATGAATAAAGTGAAAAAGCTAAAGATTAAAGATACTTACAAATCACCGCTGTATTTTTGAAGAAGTCATTTTGAGCATATTCCTCACCATTGAAGCCCCTGCCTGCCTGGCTCCTCTGCCCACCTTGTTTTGCTAATGGGTCATGTTCCTATATGTGCATAGACGAGGACTGGCTCTCAAGGACCGACCGTAAGCATACTCAGCACAGCCCGTATACCCATGTTCTCACCCCAGGCTGGCGTCTTGCAGGGAGAAGCATTTTTCCAGTCCTTCTACGACTTATCAGAGAGGTATAAAACAGCATCTGTATCACGCGATTTTTTTTTTTTTTTTTTTTTTGAGACAGAGTCTTGCTCTGTCGCCCAGGCTGGAGTGCAGTGGCGCGATCTTGGTGCACTGTAACCTCCAACTCCCAGGTGCAAGCAATTCTCCTGCCTCAGTCTCCCAAGTAGCTGAAATTACAGGCACACGCCACCGCGCCTGGCTAATTTTTGTATTTTAGTAGATACGGGGTTTCACAATGTTGGCCAGGCTGGTCTCAAACTCCCGACCTCAAGTGATCTACCCATCTTGGCCTCCCAAAGTGCCGGGATTACAGGCTGAGCCACTGTGCCAGACACATGATTTAAAAGAAAAAATAATATTCAAACATATTTGGTTTCTTATTGAGGTGAAGTTCACACACCATGAAACTAACAGTTTTAAAGTGAACAATTCAGTACTGTTTAGTTAACACTGTTGTGCAACCAACACCTCTTTTTAGTTCCAAACATTTTTGTCACCCCAAAAGGAAACCCTGTGCTCATTAGGCAATCACTCCACATCACCCCTCTTCCTAGTCCTGTGCTTTGCACACAACTGACTCACCCTGATAGTTATAACCTAAAAGTTAAATCAAATTGTTAGTAAACTGCAAACCCCTGGCAAGTGGATTACTTAATATCTCTTAAAATCCTAACATCAAATGATTCCCCTGTAAGGCCATGAGATGATAAGAACATCTTCCCCCATCTCTTGCTTCAGTGGATGAAACCCCCTCCTCAAGGAGGGTTACACTCAGGCATCAGGCCTCGCAACCATTAGTTAGGCCCAATCATTCGTCATACATTGACAGACGTGCAGGCCTGAGACCCTGTCTTCTGGAGCTTTCTAATGCTCCTTTTATCTCAGTCCAATCCCTGCTAGGAATCAGGCTCTTCTGCTGAATGTAAAATCTTTCCATCTGCCTCCATAAAGGATGTGCCACCTGTCAGCCGACTGGTCAACCCCAAGCTCAAAGTACATGGACATTTCGGGGGTGACAATGGTGGGCATACATCTTTAGCAAAGATTAAGAAGGTTCCAGAAGAGGACCAGCACAACCCAGCAATGCAGCAGAATTCATCAGGAAAGCTTTGGCTCTGGGTGGAGCTCCTTGCTTTAGCTCTGCCTTTGAGCACTTGGGTGGCTGGGGAGGCACTGGGGTGGAAGGGAGAGAAGCAGGAATTCATACACTGCAAATTTCACTGCACTTGACCACAACTTTGAGTGGAAAGGGCACTGTTGTGCATCTATCTGGCTTTTCTTTACAAGGCCTTAAAATGCTGTGGAATCCATCTGGATGAAAGATGCCATCCAATTATAAATCCTTAGGACACTTTTTATCGCCCTTTAAGAGTTCTGATGCGCGCCCTTCCATGCCCATATGTTTCTGCTTAAGAGGCTTCATTCAAATCAAATTTGAAGAAAAGTCCAGATTACTCAACCACAATTACCTGAGCAAAAATCCCCTCAATTATCTCGGTACTCCAAATAAATTTGGAGTACAAAGGTGGTCTGCCCGGATAGCACTGCCTAAAAACTGTTTCGTCTCCCACTTCACCCTGCATTATTATAATCTACTTGACTGCACTTCATTTATAACAATAGGGAGGACTTGTTTGATGCCATACATTGCCACTTGCTCAAGTGTAAAATAAATCTTAAATGATTGACATGCTGCTAAATTTATGTTAGAAAGCATTCGTAACAGGAATCTTAAGGCAATAAAGTCATAGAATCTTACAGAATTTAAAAATTATTTTGTGCATGATTTATACTAAAATACCTCAGATTTATTTCAAAAACAGCCTTACTTAAAACTGACTTAAAATATATGTAGGATAAATAATTTGTAGCGAATTTAACAAAACTTCAGCAGTTCAAATGAATGCATGTTATTCTTCTTAAAAACAGATACTCTGAAAATATCCATTAGGATAAATAGCTAATGCACATGTGGCCAAATATCTA
Organism: Colobus angolensis palliatus; assembly: GCF_000951035.1. Taxonomy (NCBI): domain Eukaryota; kingdom Metazoa; phylum Chordata; class Mammalia; order Primates; family Cercopithecidae; genus Colobus; species Colobus angolensis. Next base: position 2,102,636 of record NW_012117154.1, read on the forward strand.
GGTGATGGGTTGATAGGTGCAGCAAACCACCATGGCACACATTTACCTGGGTAACAAACCTGCACATCCTGCACATGTATCCTGGAATGTAAAATTAAATTAAATTTTTAAAAAGCAGATATTTGGAAAATATCAATAGTTTCAAAGTAAAAATATGCACTGTTTTTTTCTTGTTTTGTTTTGTTTTTAATTTTAATTTTAATTTTTTCTTTTTTGAGATGCAGTCTTGCTCTTTTGTCCAGGCTGGAGTGCAGTGGTGCGTTCTCAGCTCACCACAACCTCCGCTTTCCGAGTTCAAGTGATTCTCCTGACTCGGCCGCACCACCATGACCAGCTAGTTTTTTTGCATTTTTAGTAGAGATGATGGGGTTTCACTGTGTTGGCCAGGCTGGTCTCGAACTCCTGACCTCGTGATCCGCCCGCTTTGGCCTCCAAAAGTGCTGGAATTACAGGCGTGAGTCACAGCGCCCGGCCTATGCACTGTTAATTTTATCACGATAGTTATAAATCCATCAAGATGGCCTGTGATTTTTCAACACAAATTACTCAAATTATGAACTTCTCTGTGTGTATTTTCCACTGGCTTGTTTATGAATCCTGCTGATATGTCTGCTACAATTTCTCCAAAGGCTAAAAGATGTTTACAGGACAAATGACATCATGACCATGACAAGCTTAAATGTGTTTATATCCGTTGGGTTTAGAGGGTCTTCAAAATATGGCTTTAAAATCTCAGTTATTATGTAGCTTAATGTGTTCCTGATGTTTCTGGAGTAATGTATTTCTAAAAACAGAGAAATAGATTGGTTAAAAGAAAATGAATTATTGGTCTAATCTGTCTTAGGCATGGCTGATGAAATGCATTTTCACAGTCTTCCACGATAATATGACACTTAAACTGTGAGGACCAATGAAGTGATAAGAGAGAAAATAAACAGTAAATAGATACTCCATGTAAGTTACTACTCTGTAATAAATAGAAAAGATATTTTATAGAAAAAGGAAAATACTCACAGGCATATACGAAATGTCCTATTGTTGTTATCAAATTTACTGTTACCTGCTTAAAACTGCCTTAAAGATGTTTTAAATGTGTCTTTTCTACCTTAGATTCTTTGGAGGAAAGCCATCAAGCAGCAAATACCTAGCAGGAGGCCATCGCGTTTCTATTTGAACTTCTATGGATGTCAAGCTCTGTTCTTCAAAATTTAGCCCTACGGATGGGTGGCCCACCGGAGAGAATCAATCTCACTATGCAGCCAACATTGCCCTTTCTGGATCTCTCCCCAGTAGTGAGGGTTCTGCTCTAGTTCAGAATTATGCAGAATAAGTACACTTTGTCTTACACACCATAATTCTTCAAATATCTAAAATGTATATTATGCTCTCCAAAGCCTGGTCATCTCCAGGTTAAGTATCTCTCAAAAACAGCCCATCAGATAACGTGATTTTAAATCTTTATCCCCTTGGTCATATACCCACAATCTCATTCTATTTACCAATATCCTGACTGATGCATCAACTATATATGTGTTCTTTTTTGTTTTAAAAAAAAGCAATTCCACTGTAATTTTAGCAGAGGTTATTTCCACATAGAACTATGTATATATGTATATATACATATCTTTATATTATATATAAATTTTCTGTGCTTTCCCAGTTATCTATAATGGGCATATATGACTTTTATAGCCAGGTAATTCAATATTCATTCATTCAATGCACATCATCTAGCATACACTATGTGCTGGAAAGTGAGGATGGAGCCACAAACAAGCAAAATAAAAACCCTGCCATTGTGGAGTTACCTTCTCATTGGAGGAGATGTACAGTAAAGGAAAAAAAAATAGAACAGTAAAGTTAATAGCCTGTGAGAAGGGGATAAAAAACTGGGAAGGAAGACAGGATGATGTGTGAGGAACACTATATATATATTTTTTTTCAAATGAAGTCTCACTCTGTTGCCCAGGCTGGAGGGCAGTGGCTCGATCTTGGCTCACTGCAACCTCCACCTCCTGGTTGCAAGCGATTCTCCTGCCTCAGCCTCCCAAGTAGCTGGGACTGCAGGCATATACCACCATGCCTGGCTAATTTTTATATTTTTAGTAGAGACAGGATTTCACCATGTTGGCCACGCTGGTCTCAAACTTCTGGCCTCGAGTGATCTGCCCACCTCGACCTCCCAAAGTGCTGGGACTACAGGAATGAACTGCCAAGCCCGGCCTGGGGAACACTCTTAAATAATGTGGTCAGGGAAGGCTTTCCTGTGAGAGTGATGAAGGCCCAAAGAAAGTGAGTTACTAAGTCATAAATGATGGGTAGAACATTTCAGATTGCAGGACCAGCAAGTGCAAAGGCCCTGGGGTGAGGAATACCAAGAACACTTGTGTGGGCAGAGCAGAAAGAACCAAGGGTAAAGCATTAGGAGATGAAGCCGAAGAAGTAACCCGGATCAGGTGGTTAGGGTCCTCAGGCCCTGGAGGAAGGCCGGCAGCACTGGAGCCACATGGACTGACAATGTTTAGCAGTCATCCTGACTCCCTGTGAAGAATAGACCCACAGAAGCTTAGAGAGAAGCGAGGACAATTAGGAAAGCAGAGTCATGATCCACGCACAGGATCACGGTGACTTGGAACAGACAGATAGCAGTGGAGCTGGAGAGTGACTCTTTTCAGTATTTCTCAGATTGTACCAGTGGGATCTGCAGAGAATACATAGTTAAAGGAAATGTCTGGAACTAAACATGACTCTTCAAACGTGATCCTACTGTGGCAGAAGAGAGACGATTTTACATTTCCTTTCCCAGGGTATCTTATTCTAACAAACACAGAAACCCAAAAAACAAGCCAACCAACATGATGAAAATGATTATATAAGGTACACAGCCCCGGCTGGATTTGAACTGATGAGGGCAAAAATATCTCTAGCGAAAATTCCTCTCTCTAACCACAGCCTTCTCTCCTTCCATCTCTGCCTCGCCCTTGCTCTTTCTGAAGGCTTCCTGGATGCTCATGAAGCTTCCTCCTTCTTTGACTCATCCTATTTTCCCAGGACCTTTATCAACTCAGGGCTCTGCTCCCCTTCCCACAGTCAGCTCACTGTGCTCTGACTAGTTCCCTGAAATTGCTCATCCTCTTACTAACCAGGAAGCTTCTACCAGCTCTTGGTCTTCTGTCTCCACCCTAGTGCCAGAGAACTAAGCATTGATGGAGAAAAAGCATGCAGCTAAGACTGGCTGTCTCTACCACAAATCTCATAAGTTTTAAAACCCATTTGGAATTTCCATTCACTCCTTAACTTCTTTTCAGTCATCCCTAATTCACTTCCTATGTAATTCTCCACACAGCTGCTGAAAACCTTCCTTTCTGCTGCCTCTTACCCCAAAACTACTCTCACTTTACTCACAAAGGTTGACCTTGTTTTCTATTTACTTTTTTTTAGAGTAATGAAGCCATAAAACCTAAGTTCTTTCAACCTGGACCTCCCACTCTTGGGTTTTCTCAATAGCTTCACCTGGATTCTCCCCCTTCACTCTTGACTCAGAGGTAAAAGCTCCCTTGCTCCAAAATCCTTTAGCAATGCAGGGTTGATCACTGCTCCTTTCCAGATTTAACCCCTGCATCTGCGCCCCTGAGACAAGACACTGCCATGATTTCCCAGTTTGCCGTCTTCTTCCTCCTGCATCTCCTCCCTTTCTCTCTGTGACGGATATTTTCCCTGTGCAAGAGAAATTTCTTCTACCCTAAAATAAATAATCCAAAACATCTCTTGACTCCACTTAAGCTAACGTTCAATATCTCACTTTTCCCTTGTATTAACAAAAGTTAATTGAGTCAGTGCAGTGCTACAATTCTCAGACACAACGATAAACATGATAGAGACCTGGCTTTCACCACCATATTCCCCAAAGGAGCCATCAACATGCCTTGGCATTTTGCCTGCTTTCTCTTCAATTACTTGCAAGTTGGCTTCTACTGAGCTTCACTGAAAAAGCTTTCATGACTGACCACATTCAATCCCAAAGGTGAAACTGTCCCCTTGCCCAGTGGTCTTCAAAACCCTCTGACTCCACAGTGTCTCATTAACTCCAACTCATTTCCTACTAAATATCTCTTCTCAGTTCTTCAAAGTCAAAGACTGGGAACCAAATCTACAGACTTCTCCTCTCCTCTCCTTTGGGTCCAACTCCATCCTTCTCCATGAAACTTCTTATTCCTAGAAATGGTATCCACACCTTTTAGGCTTCCAGGCTCGAGCCTAGAGTCATCTTTAACTCTTTCCATACTCAGACTCCCAAGACCCAGTCAGCTGTTTAGGTGTCTCCTCTGTATGCAGCACCTACTGTCACTGCCCTGGTCCATCTCCCAGAGCCCACATCTTGTCCCATTGTCTGCAAAGCCTTTCCTATACTCTGGATATGAGTGCAGACTCCCCCTAAAATCCCACTAAAGTTTTGACTTTTTTCTTTTTATCTTTTTTTAATTGTTTTTATCTTCCTCCACTCACACAGAAATACTGCAATTACTAGGACCTTATTTTATTCCCTTTACTGTCAAACACAAAGCCACACATGCCATGTGAAAAGGCAGTACTGTGTTTCCTTCAGTGCCACTCTAGCACACCCACTCCAGCACACCCTTCTTGTGCGGGTGTATGCTCATGTGATACTATCACAGGCAACACTTACTATGCAATACGTTTTCCACAATCACAATATTGTGATATGAGCTCATTCTTCAGGCCTTGACACAAGTGCCCACAAACCTAAGAGAATGTATTTTCATTTTTATGATACACAGTTTTCGACTGCTCCACTCTGGCTGCCAAGGCATTCCTCCTCCAAATCATGATGTCTATATCAAAAGAAGAACAATGAGGGAGAGCTGAAGGTAGCGCTAAGAAACAACCTGGTCCAGCTCCCAGGTCTCATACAGAACACTCAGAACAAGCTTGTTAGAGGCATCTGCTCCTGGCCTCAGCTTCTCAGACACAATTACACATCTTCTAGGTAAACGTGGAGTGTGCAGTGCAGAATACCAAAGCAGAGCTTCCCACTGTACCTGGTTGCTGATCTCCTCGTTGACCTCCCTCAGATGAACGTTTCTTAAGAATAGTGTTCAATTAATCCAAGTATCCCTGGTGGCTGGCAGGATGAATCAGTTATGACTTATTTCATGTTTGCAGGTGGGTGTATGAGGTGGTCCTCAAAGGAGAGTTTTCCTCTCTGTAGACAGTCGGCCTGTCTGTAGAGTCACTTCTTGTCATTTCCTTTGAGTGGGACTATAAGCCAGGGTGTTGGAAGAAGGAAGAGTCCAAAGGATGCCTCAGGGAATGTCCCATGGCCATTGGCCTGGTCTGCCCTAGATAACTTCTGAGCCAGGTCACCCTAAAGTGCTACATGAAAAGTCACGGACTTTTTTTTTTGGTCAACTTGTTGATCTCAAATGTCCTTATTAGGCATGAATATCCAGCTTCCCAGGCTTGCAGCTATGGATTTGTTCTTGCCAAAATATTGGGGATTGGATTGGAGAGGGAAGAAGGTATGAAGATGCATTCTGTGTTGCTCAACAAGATCTGCATGGCCTCAATCAATGCGTGTTTGGCCATATGGATATTTACAAACCCCATCATCAATTCACCCAAATAAAGAGTGTCTTAGACTTATTCTCACAAGACAAGAAAGAACGCTGCCTCCACGGAGACTCTCTGGGACACCTGGGAGAGATTCATTTAACAGTAAAGGAAGGAAAGGAAAAGATGAACAGTGACCTGCAAATCATTAAAGAGGGCGACTGGTTCATAGGCAAGGGCTTTCATTAGTGCTAAAATTCCACTTCAAAGTTTGCATGCATGGATGCTTTTTGTTTTGCTGTTTACTTTGTAGAAACTGACCTGCTTTTCATAGACAAAATAACTAGGCATTTATAACCACATACAGGTACGAAAGAAAGATAAAATGATGCCTTTAGCCCAGTCAGATATACTCTTAACCATCGAAATAGTTCCCTGAATCTAACAGGCCAACAATATTCCAAAACTAGAACCTTTGCTACCATAGCCAGAATTTGTAAGACTGCACCACTGTTAAGTAGAGGCAATTTTTAATACTTAGGGTCTAACCACAAGGCATTAAATGCAAAACAATTACAAAATCCTGTACTTTTTAGTAATTAAATGAAAACCCATAGACTCTAAGCAGGAAAATATCTGAGATCCTTAAAACTGTATAATCATAATTGTTCTACATTGGTAATATGTGTGATGATATTTTTCTCCAAAAGAAAAATTCTCTACCATTTCATTCTCTTCGCTTTCTTCTAGCCCTTAAGGTCTAGCAAAGAGGAATACCTGAAAAGATGCAAATCGTACCCTTGCACAGTTCAACAACAGCAAAAATTGCAGCTCCCCAACCCTACCTCTTATGTCCCCTGAGTAATCTGTGATCACTTGAGGGTGAGGACAGTATATTTCCCCAGTGAACTGGCTCTCCACCAAGTACCACCAAGAAATCAAAAGAGTTTTTATTTTATTGTGCCATCATGTATAAGTTAATAGTTCACAATTAGTTCAAAATTAAAAATTATGTTCTAAAAATAAAGCTTTCTAAGTCAATGTAGCCACTGATTCTAAGATCCTTATAGTTTTCCTCTCTCAAACAGAGACCATTATCATTTTATTTATTTATTTATTTTGAGATGGAGTCTCGCTCTGTCGCCTAGGCTGGAGTGCAGTGGTGCGATCTCCGCTCACTGTAAGCTCTGCCTCCCAGGTGTTCCTGCCTCAGCCTCCCGAGTAACTGAGACTACAGGCACCCACCAGCACGCTCGGCTAATTTTCTTTTTTAATTTTTGTATTTTTAGTAGAGACGGGGTTTCACCGTGTTACCCAGGATGGTCTCGATGTCCTGACCTCATGATCCGCCCGCCTCGGCCTCCCAAGTGCTGAGATTACAGGCATGAGCCACCATACCTGGCCAATCATATGGTTTTTAAAGAGAAACTGAACAGTTATTTGTAGAAATTCTGTAAAGCATGACTTTGGAGTCGTTTTTTTAAAAATTATTATTTAGGATAATGGTGCATACAAACCCCAGACAGCACGTTATAATCACCTTGAGGCAATTGTAATTTAATATGATTAATCTAATTCAAATTCTATTTTTAAAGAAAAAAAAGTCATGCCCAAGCCCACTCCTGACCAATGAAATCTCTGGGGTTCGGGCACAGGTATAAGTGTTTTTTGATGCTTCCTAGATGTTTTCTGCATCCAGGGTGATAAATCAGCACACTAAAGGCATCATCTGAAGGCTCCTTAGAGTGTAGAGAAGTGCAGAATAAGGACCCCAACCTGTTGCACACCCTGACACTAACTAGCTGTAGCTGTGCACCCTAGACAGCGACAGATCTAAGCAGCTAGTTAACTTACTTCACCAAAATCTACAACTAAAGATGTCTATCCATCTGTTATAGCTTTGGCTTCCTTAATCTAGATGTTCAATCTACTTTTCTGCAATTTGGCAAAGTAAAACACACACATACAGTAATGCACAATGTCCTGATTGTTGGGGATGATTTGTTTTGCATTTACCACTTCTTAGGTATGTAACATGCCAATGTCATGGGAGCTGAGTCTTTTGAAACAGAGGCTTGTTTGGGTGCAAATATTAATTTTCTATGGAAAAAAAGAGAAGTACAAAGAAAAGAAAAAACAGCAGTAACATAGAAATGAATGCTACACCACTCTACTTAACAGTGGTACAGTCTTACAAATTCTGGCTATGGTAGCAAAGGTTCTGGTGTTGGAATATTGTTGGCCTGTTAGATTCAGGGAACTATTTCGATGGTTAAGAGTATATCTGACTGGGTTAAAGGCATCATTTTCTCTTTCTTTCATATCTATATGTGGTTATAAATGCCTAGTTATTTTGCCTATGAAAAGCAAATCCTTTCTACAAAGTAAACAGTAAAACAAAAAGCATTCATTTCTATATTCCTTGTCTAGAACACAGTGTTTTTTTAACCTACATTTCTTTGAACACAGATTGACACAAAAATTAAATACTGTTGCTCCACTGGGGAGGTGCAAACCGGGGCAGTGAGAGTGAGGGGAATGGAATGAGATTGTCACTACACCGGCTTCTGGAGACATGGAGACAGCCAGTCACTGAGCTGATGCCTTCTCTTGGCCATGCAGATGCCTCTGGCAGGTTACACAGAAAAATTCTACCTCACAGCAGCCCAGGGGGTGGAAGAAAAATAGGAACTTGGTTGCCTACATTCTTCCTGCATCCCCTTCGTCATTGGTCACAGTCACCCTGCATGTCTGGGTTGTCACCTGGTCCCAAGGTGACCACTCCCAAAGTCAGGTTATATGCCCGGTGGTGGGGTGCTTCATCCAAGTACAGAAATGCCAAGAGCATCCAAAAACCTTTTGACCTGGTTTCTGAGGCACAGGAAAGAAGGGCCAGCCTTCCTGGGACAGGTAACAGGCTGGCCCTGAGCTGTAGAAGCTCTCACACAGAGAAGGAGTCAATCTGCAGGAGTGGCCACTGAGACTGAGCAGGGGCTGAGGGTCCTGGAGTAATAGATGGAGGCCTATGAGATGTGTTCAGACACATAGTATGTTTGTCAACCGCAATGTGTCTGTGCCCCCAAAATTCATGGGTTCAAATCCTTACCCCCAAGGTAGCAGTATGAGGAGAAGGGGCCTTTGGAAGGTGACTAGGTCATAAGGGTGGAGCCCTCATGAATTGCATTAGTACCTTTATAAAAGGGACCCCAGGGAGATTCCCTCACCCTTTTGCCACAGTGTGAAGACCCAGCAAGAAGATGGACATCTATGAATCAGGAAGAGAGCCCTCACCAGAACCCAACCCTGCTATAATCTGATCTCAGACTTCCACCCTTTAGAACCGTGAGAAATAAATTTCTGTTGTTTATATGCCACTCAATCTATAGCACTTTGTTATAAAAGCCCAAGCTAAGACAGCCTATTAGGTATGAGCAGGTGGCTTTGAGATGATTGAGAAAACAGAGACTGTAACTACAACCAGCCAGAGATGGGATCATTGCAAATGGGACTCAGGTTCACACAAGGTTTGTGACACACAAAAGAAAAACATAAGGCAGATAAATCAGCAAGGGTAGCAGTCAGGAACTGACAGACAATTAACAGACTGAGGAAACAGAACAGAAAATTTAAAAGCAAACCTTTACACACAAAAGAACTCAGGAGATGATAAAAGTAACATTTTCATATCAGTTGGAAAGTAAGTTATTCAACAGCAACAGAACAATCATTTATTGAGGAAAAAAAACCTGTTTCTTACTGGTTCAATCTTGGGTGTGTATGTTTCCATAAATTTAGCCATGTTTTTTCTGGGTTTTCTAGTTTTTGTGCATAGAAATGTTTTTTAATAGTCTCTGAGGTTTTTTTTTAAATTTCTGTGGGTTCAGTGCTAACGTCCTCTTTGTCATTTCTGATTATGCTTATTTAGATCTTCTATCTTTTTTATTTTAGTCTAGCTAGTTGTCTATCAATCTTATTTATTCTTTCAAAAAACTAACTTTTATTTTTGTTGGTCTTTTGTATGTTTTTTTGTATCTCAATTTCATTCAGTTCAGCCCTGATTTTGGTTATTTCTTTTCTTCTGCTAGCTGTAAATTTGATATGCTCTTGTTTTTTCTATTTCCTCCAGGTGTGACATCAGGCTGTTAATTTAAGGTCGTTCCAATTTTTTGATATGGGTGTTTAGCACTATAAACTTTCCTGTTAACATTGCTTTAACTGTATCCCAGAGATTCTGGTATGGTGTATCTATGTTTTCATTCGTTTCAAATAATTTCTTGATTTCTGCCTTACTTTCATTGTTTACCCAAAAGTCATTCAGGAGCAGGTTGTTCAATTTCCATGATTTTGAGAGATATTCTTAGCATTGATTTTATTTTTTTTTTATTTTTATCTTATTTTATTTTTTTTGAGACGGGGTCTCGCTCTATCGCCCAGGCTGGAGTGCAGTGGCCAGATCTCAGCTCACTGAAAGCTCCGCCTCCCAGGTTTATGCCATTCTCCTGCCTCAGCCTCCCGAGTAGCTGGGACTACAGGCGCCCGCCACCTCGCCCGGCTAGTTTTTTGTATTTTTTTAGTAGAGACGGGGTTTCACCGTGTTAGCCAGGATGGTCTCGATCTCCTGACCTCGTGATCCACCCATCTCGGCCTCCCAAAGTGCTGGGATTACAGGCTTGAGCCACCGCGCCCGGCCAGCATTGATTTTATTTTTACCGTGCTGTGCTCTGAAAGTATGGCCAGTATGAGTTCAGTTTTTTCTTTTTAATTTGTTGCAAATTGTTTTACAGCCAAGTGTGTGGTCAATTTTGAAGTATGTGGTATGTGCAGATGAAAAGAATGCATATTGTGTTGTTGTTGGGTGCAGTGTTCTGGAGATGTGGACGTGTCAAGTTTAGGTCTCAAATATGTTAAGTTAATTTTCTGCCTCGATGATCTATCTAATACTGTCAGTGAGATGTTGAAATCTCCCACTATTATTGTATGGTTATCTAAGTCTCTTGCTAGGTCTCTAAAACTTGATTTATGAATCTGAGTGCTCCAGCATTGGGTGCATACATATCTAGAACAGTTAAGTCTTCTTGTTGAATTGGACCCTTTTATCATTATATAATGCCCTTCTTTGCATTTTTTGATCATTGTTGGTTTAAAGTCTGAATTGAAACCCTGAACAAACCAGTAACGAGTTTCAAAATTAAATCAGTAATAAAAAGACCACCAACCAGAAAAAACCCTAGACCAGACAGATTCACAACCAAATTCTACCAGATGTATAACAAACAGCTACTACCAATCCTACTGAAACTATTACAAAAGATTTAGGAGGAAAGGCTCCTCTCTAACTTCATTTTATGAAGTCAGTATCATTTTGATACAGAAACCTGGCAGAAACACAAGAAAAAAAGAAACTTCAGGCCAATATTCATGATGAACAGGGATTTGGAAATCCTCAACAAAATATGAGTAAACCAAATCCAGTACTACATCAAAAAGCAAATCCACCATGATTAGCTACATATTATTATTCCTGGGATGCAAGGTTGGTTCAACATATGCAGATCAATAAATGTGATTCATCTCATAAACAGAACTAAACACAAAAACCACATGATCATCTCAATAGCTGCAGAAAAAGACTTCCAATGAAATTCAACATCCCTTCATGTTTAAAACACTAACTAGGCATTGAAAGAACATACCTCAAAATACTAAGAGCCATCTAAGACAAACCCACAGCCAACATTGTACTGAACAGGAAAAGCTGGAAGCATTCCCCATGAGAACTGAAACAAGCTAAGGATGCCCACTCTCACCACTCTTAGTCAATATAGTACTGGAAGTCCTAGTCAGAGCAATCAGGCAAGAGAAAAAAAAGAAAGAAAATACATCCAAATGGGAAGACAGGAAGTCAAACTATCTCTCTTCACAGAGGATGTGACTTATACCTGGAAAACCTCATTGTATCTGTCTAAAAGCTCCTAGATCTGAGAAATAATTTCACCAATGTTTTAGGATACAAAATCAATGTACAAAAATCAGTAGCATTTCTAAACACCAACAATGTCCAAGCTGAGAGCCATATCAAGAATGCAATTCCATTCAAAATAGCAACAAAAATAATACAATACTTAAGGATACAGCTAACTGTGGAGGTGAAAAATCTCTATGACAAATATTACAAAACAAAGATGAAAGAAATCAAAGATGACACACAGAAATGGAAAAACATTCCATGCTCATGGACAGGAAGAATCAATATTGTTAAAACGGCCGTACTTCCCAAAGCAATTTATAGATTCAATGCTCTTTCTATGATATTACTAATGATATTTTCACAGAATTAGAAAAAACTATTTGGAAATTCATGTGGAACCACAAAAGAGCCTAAAGAGCCAAAGCAATTCTAAGAAAAAAAAAAAAAAAGCTGGAAGTACCACACTACATAGCTTCAAACTATACCGTAAGGCTACAGTAACCAAAACAGCATGGAACTAGTACAAACACACACACATAAACCAATGGACTAAGTTAGAGAACCCAGAAATAATGTCACACATCTATAGTCATCTAATCTTCAACAAAGTAGACAAAATAAGCAATGTGGAAAGGATTCCCTATTCAATAAATAGTGCTTGGATAACTAGCTAGCCATATGGAGAAGAATGAAACCAGACCCTTTCCTTTTATCATATACAAAAATCAACTCAAGATGGATTAAAGACTTAAATGTAAAACATACAACTACAAAAACCTAGGAGAAAACCTAGAAAATACCACTCTGGACATAGGTCCTGGCAAAGATTTCATGACAGACTCCAAAAGCAATTGCAACAAAAACAAAAATTGACAATGGGACCTAATTAAACTAAAGAGCTTCTGCACAACAAAAGAAACTATCCACAGAGTATACAGACAACGTACAGAATAGGAGAAAATATTTGAAAATTATGCATCCAACAAAGATTTAATATACAGAATCTATTTAAAAAACTTAAGCAAATTAGCAAGCCAAAAACAACTCCATTAAAAAATGGGCAAAAAAAACATGAAAAGACACTTCTCTAAAGAAGACATGTGTGGCCAACAAGCACATAAAAAAATGCTCAACATCCCTACTCACTAGAGAAAAGCAAACCCAAACCACAATGAGATATCATAACACACCAGTCAGAACAGCAATTTTAAAAGTCAAAAAATAACACATGTTGGTGAGGTTGCACAGAAAAAGGAATACGTATATGCTGCATGTGTGAATGTAAATTAGTTCAGCCACTGTGGAGAGCAGTTTGGAGATTTCCCAAAGAACTTAAAATAGAACTACCATTCAACCCAATAATCCCGTTACTGGGTATATAAAGGAATATAAATTGTTTTACCATAAAGACACCTGCAGGCATATGTTCATCACAGCATTATTCACAATAGCAAAGACATAGAACCAATCTAGAAGTCCGTCAATGGTGGACTGGATAAAGAAAATGTGGTACACAAACATTATACAATACTACATAGCCACAAAAGAGAATGAAATCATGTCCTTTGCAGTAACATGAATGGAGTTGGAGGCCATTATCCTAAGGGAATTAACACAGGAAAGGAAAACCAACTACCACATGCTTTCACTTATAAGTGGGAGCTAAACACTGAGTACACATGGACACAAAGAATGGAATGATAGACACCAGGGACTGCTTGACAGTGGAGGGTAGGTAAAGGGGGAAGATTGAAAAACTACCAACTGGGCACTATGCTTATTACATGGTTTATGAAATAATCTGCACACCAAACTCTCATACATGCAATTTACCCATGTAACAAATGTACACATGTACCCCCTGAACCTAAAAGTTAGAAAGAAAAAAAAAAACTAAATCCCTATCTCACATTATACATCTAAAAAATCCAAATAGATTAGAGATTTAATTAAAAATTAAACCACAAAACACAGAAAGAAAACACAGATGAATAGTTACATAATTTAGGATGAGAACAGCCTCTGTCAGGATGAACTAAAGAATTCATAAAGAAAAATGCTAACAAATTAAATAACAGGTTACAAATTTGGCCTGGCGCAGTGGCTCACACTTATAATCCCAGCACTTTGGGATGCCAAGGCAGGTGGATTACCTGAAGTCAGGAGTTCGAGACCAGCCTGGCCAACATGGTGAAACCTCAACTCTATGAAAAACACAAAAATTATCTGGGTATGGTGGCACATGCCTGTAATCCCAGCTACTCAGGAGGCTGAGGCAGGAGAATTGCTTGAGCCCAGGAGACACAGGTTGCAGTGAGCTGAGATCGTGCCACTGCACTCCAGCCTGGCTGACAGAGTGAGACACTGTCTCAAAAAAAACACAAAAATTAAGAAACTACATATTGAAAGACTATAAAAAATAGTTTAGGTTTTTCTCCATAAAAAAGAATACATTCAGTGTCAAAATTTTTCTATTTTCAATATTATTTAATAGACAATTTTTAACAATTTCTGGAGAAAATATATGAAACACATTTGACAGAGTTTTAACATCCCTAATATAAAGGATGTAACTTATAACATAAGGATGTACATCCTTAACATAATTTTCTTTGTTCAGTTAACAAGTTTTTATTGAGTATCTATATTATATTATGCACTATGTCTGACTCAACACGTTTGAGGAAACAAAGAAGACAAATTCAAATCCACATGGAAAAATGGACTAAGGACATGAAGAAGTCTAAGTCATCAGTACACAAGTTAATAATCAAAGAAATGCAAATAAATGTGACCTATCAAGGTCTTGCTATTTGTACTGTCAAATTACAAAAATATAATACCAAATATTGGCAGATACTGGGGAAACAAGTAATGTCATATACTGTATGTGTTTAAACTGGTAAAAGTCTTCAGAAAGGAAATTGGAAATACATGTAAAAATTTTGGACAGTTGCATATTCTTTGTTCTAGAAATTCTACTTATATGATTAGAACCTAAGGAAATTATCATAGATTTAATCAGAGATAGTTACAGGATATTCAACACAGCCCTGCATATAACAGCCAAAAATCTGAAGCCAACAGAAAAATTAATCAATAAATATTTAGCTTAAAATGTATGGAATATACATAGGATGAAATTGTATAGGTCACTAAACAGTTTCTATGGACACAGAAAAAGAAAAATGCAATATTGCAGAAATGCAATGTTTTGGAATGATTAAAGAGCAGTTTCAAAAAATTGAAAAAAGAGCAGTTACTATGACCTCTTTTGGCAAAAGTAATTATATGTAATATTGTTCATGGAAAAACAGACTGAAAATATAATCACTAAAATGTTAATTGTATCTGGGTTGATGAGAGTATATATAACTATTATATATAATTCTTTACTTTTTTAGACTGTTCACAGTGACATCAAGATTTGTCATGAGAGAAAGAATGAAGAAGATTACTATTTTGTAGTCACCCAAGAAGAGAAGTCACATCTCTGGAGACAGGAGGAGATTGGGCATACGAGCCAACCACATTTCTGCAGCCTTTTGTGGATACAAAAGAGGCTGGCCAAGCCTTTGCCAATATCCCTTTTCCTCCTTGGCACCCAGACAGACGGTACTGACCAGCCTCCTTTGCAGCCAGGTGTGGTCATGTGACTCATTTCTGGCCAGTGAAAGGTAGATGGAAGCCCAGACGAGGAAACACGTCCACAGGCAATCTTCCATTCTTCTCCCACCCACTGGCTAAAAAGAAAGGCTTCTGAGGACACAGAGACGAGGCAAGGCTAGGCAGAGGCTGGGTGGGAATAAGTCTGGGTTCTCTTGTTCCTCTCACAAGAGAGCTACCCAGCAGACCCACCACACCCCAAAACCCCCATACTGGACGGTGACAGGAGTGAGAAATAAACTTTGTTTGGACCACTGAAATTTGAGGGTTAGAGCTATTAGCCTACCCTGATTAACGCTGGGGTAGCCCCTCACATCTGCCCAGCACCCTCAGCAGAGCCTAACCCAATCATCCAAAGTTACCCAATATAGAACTCAGGCTTCCACTAGAGTAGCTGCTGCAGAGAGTTACTGGGTCTTCCAGGTTCTGCCGCCTCCACCGTGTTTTGTGGGATTCTCTCCACTGAACACTCACAAAGCACGTGTATTCAGCTACTCCAAAGCTATATGTACTCAGGAAGAGAAAGTTCTAAGTGTTTCTGTGACCTTGTGCCACTGATATCATGGATTCTTTGCTTCAGAGTGCTAAGAAAAGTGTTAAATCTCCAGCATAGCTTTGGAAAAGTGGAGAACTTTGAGACTTTCTCTATTTTTAGTTGCTAATACGCATTCCTGAAAAGTTTATTTAAAGCCACAAGGAAATATTTCCATATTGAATTTCAATATTGCAATATACTATTTTAGAATAAAATGAAAAGATCCAGGACATAAAGCAGCTGAGAAGCTACACAGTTGGCTCCTGGGCTTCTCTAGGCTGCAAGAGATAAGTCTTTGTGTTACCTGTTATTAGAAGACATCCCCTGGTCTTCTGGGGCCAAACTGGGGTGTGTAGGAATCTCTGAGGATCAATGACCAAACGCATATTAGCTTGAAAAAAACTAATATATGTGTATTGTTTTAAAGGTTGAAGTTTTAACAATTTAAAAGTCTTGGCATTATACTCTGAGAATGTTAACCAGTGAGAGTAAGAGTGACAATTTAGATGTAAAACATCTTAAGGGTGCAAATAAAATCCTAGCCACATGGGGAAAACCATGTGTTTTGTGGACGATTTCCCTGGATTTCTCAGAAGACTCTTAGAATGTTCTGGGTATGACTTTGGGGGCATCTGTTCCATAAGGATGGGCACCCCAGCATCACCTGCATATTAACCGTTCTTCTTGCTCCTAAAGATGCAGAATTAGCTGAGATTAGGAAGATGGACAAAGTGTTCTCCCTGCATTTCAACCAAAGAACAAAACTTTTAAAAAATTACTTATGATTGGCTGGGTGCGGTGGCTCACGCCTGTAATCCCAGCACTTTGGGAGGCCGAGGCAGGCGGATCACAAGGTCAGGGGATCAAGACCATCTTGGCTAACACGGTGAAACCCCGTCTCCACTAAAAATACAAAAAATTACCCAGGCGTGGTGGTGGGCACCTGTCGTCCCAGCTACTCGGGAGGCTGAGGCAGGAGAATGGCGTGAACCTGGGAGGTGGAGCTTGCAGTGAGCCAAGATCTCGCCACTGCACTCCAGCCTGGGCAACAGAATGGGACTCCGTCTCAAAAAAGTAAAAATAAAAATAAAATAATAAAAAATAAAATAAAACTTACTTATAATTTGGAACTATTTTATCATTTTATATATCCTATGGCAACTGGCATTTTATATTTAATTTTATCATCTTTTTCTTTTTTTCTTTGATCTAAATCAGGATGCTAAGTTTTGGGGGGTTCCCACAGTTTTGGCAGAGACCTCATTCTAAAAAAGAGGTACGAGTCTATGAAGGCAGAACCTGCTGAGGGCAGCCCCAAGCCTGGTCTGGTGAACCTCCCTCAACACATCGATTTCAAGGGCACAGAGGTGGCAAGGAGATGACAGCAGGAGAAGCGGACATGTACCATGGAGAAAGAGGACAAACCACACCTCCGTCCAAATCAAGGTTTCCAGCCTGAAACAGGTCAACACTGGGGGAAGCAAGAAACTTTAAACTGAATAGATTTAGGTAATAAGAAGAGGAGTACTATTATTTGTAAAAATGGTATTGGTAATAGTTTTAAGTTTCATTCTTTAAGACAGGGTGAATCACGTCCCTTCTCTCAGGGTCCTTGTCAGCATTCTGTTTTTCCAAGGACGTTCAGAAAGTTCTTGTCCAAAGTCAAACATTAGTGTGTGCGCCTCAAACAAGAAATAGTTTTCTCTCAGTCTCCAAATCCTTGAATAGTAAATGGCAAAAGTGTGGAAATGTAAGATGGAGTGGGGTTTAATGTTGCCACAACATTCCTACAAGACTGGGATAGTCTTCCTTGGCAATTACTTTCTTTCCTATCATATATCAGTAAGGAAAGCAGATTTAAATGAACCAAATGCAAGAAATGATAAACCTCCCAGATTTACTTAACACACGGAGGTGACAGTTACAAGGCAAAATGAAGGAAGAAGTAAATGATTTCAGTGAATAAACCAAAAACACTTAAAAGCCACCTTTAAGGGAAATGGAGTCATAAGGGCAATATTTGTGAACAGATAAAAAAAATCAGCACAGAAAAAGGTGAGAAAAAATACACAATGTCTTTCATCAAGGTGCAAGGAAATGTAAAATAACATTAAAAGTATCAACGACATAATTTGAATATAAAGAAAATAATAGCAAGAAAGGAGAGGGGAGGGGAGAGTGATATGGAGATGCAGTCTCTTTTGTGTGCACAGGGCAGACTGGTGCCTCAGGCTGGAGGGTGTCTACCAGTGCCTCACAATGGAGGCAAAAGATCACCCAGCATTGAAGCCAAAGACCTTGCTCCATGAATCCTAGCTGATGGCCTGGCACAGAGACATCAGGAGCAGAACAAGGAAACACATAGGAGGATCCTCCCAAAGTACTTTTTTTTCTGATCCAAAAATCCTTAAATCCATTGGACACAGTAGGTTGGAATGGGAGAATTGCAGAGCCTGGAACACACCTGTCTGCTGGGGACCCACTCTGAGGGCGACATTTCTACTTGTCAGCAATGGACTTGGTAAAAAAAATAATAATAATAGATCCTTCTCCATGGATCCCATTTCCCTTTTTTTTTTTTTTTTTTTTT
>NW_012117154.1:2121218-2141311 GCF_000951035.1 Colobus angolensis palliatus
CAAAATACAAAACATTAGCCGGGTGTGGTGGTGGGGCCTGTAGTCCCAGCTACTCGGGAGGCTGAGGCAGGAGAATGGCGTGAACCCGGAAGGTGGAGGTTGCAGTGAGCAGAGATCGCACCACTGCACTCCAGCCTGGGTGATGGTGCAAGACTCCGTCTTAAAAAAAAAGACCAACTCTGGGACCCAAATTTTTAGAGGACAAAGATATAATGACCAGCACGATTTTGTCATTTAGATTTCAGGTCTAACTAACTGATGACGGGCTTTACCAAAATCACTGAAAGAAATTTAACGTTAACCTTAAATAACAGTAGAGGCAGGTAATATAACAAATAGAGTCAAAATCGCTTATCTGAAGGTCTAAGCCCAAGAAACATCCAAACAATAAAATTAATCTAAAAGGAATTTTTTAATAACCTTTTTTTTTTTTTTTTTTTTTGAGACAGAGTTTCACTCTTGTTGCCCGGGCCGGAGTGCAATGGTGTGGTCTTGGCTCACTGCAATCTCCGCCTCCCGGGTTCAAATGATTTCCTGCCTCAGTCTCCCAAGTAGCTGGGATTACAGGCATGCGCCACCACGCCTGGCTGATTTTTTTGTATTTTTAGTAGAGATGGGGTTTCGCCATGTTGGTCAGGCTGACCTTGAACACCTGACCTCAGGTGATCTACCCACCTTGGCCTCCCAAAGTGCCGGGATTACAGGCATGAGCCACCACACCCATCCTCATCTTTTCTTTAATATTACAATTTCCCATCATGGTGGCACTTGACAGTGGTGGGATTGTCCAACAGCAAACGACCCCATCTAAGCACTTAGGACAGAAGCCGTTTTAGGTCATGAAAATTATATAGATTTTGTGAACAAAGGGCATTTAATTCTGAGCAGAAAGTAGTCTTGCAAAAGGTAAATTTGCAACAACAACCAAAAAAGACAAGGAAGGTGACAATGTCAAGCAAATGATAACCCTGCTGGACTTCCAGAAGGAAGCAGTGACATCCTTTTCCTGCTTCTACAGATGCTATGGCAGCCCCAGAGGTGTGCCACTAGGATCTCCCTTCAAGAAAGAATCTAGCATGCATCTGAACAGTCTCCAGCTGTTCACACCTCAGGCCCTGCCTCATCCCAGACAGCCCTGAGTCAATCACTGACACAGCAGGGTACTAGAGCCTGGTCCTTTCTGCCCAACCCAGGGCCCTCCAAAGGCAAGCTCTTGAAAGAACACATTCCTCAGCCCTGGGCCCAGTACAAACACATATCTCAACTTCCTGGGCCCAACACAAACACATTCACACATTCCTCAGCCCTGGGCCCAGTACAAACACATTCCTCCATATATCTCAACTTCCTGGGCCCAGTACAAACACACCATATATCTCAACTTCCTGGGCCCAGTACAAACACACCATATATCTCAACTTCCTGGGCCCAGTACAAACACACCATATATCTCAACTTCCTGGGCCCAGTACAAACACACCATATATCTCAAATTTGGAAAAACACCACCTGGAGAGACCCCCAATAAGGTCACAACCGTTTGTGGCTTTACTGAAAGCGCGGGAACCAATAGAAAACTGCTAAATGTATAACTTAAAATGTTAACCAATTGTAATGCTGTAACCAAAAGAATTCCCTTGTTCCTCTATAACCTTACATATCCTGTTTACATCGGGCTATAAAAAGCGAGCACATGCATCATTCGGGGCCCTCTTGTATGTTGTGGAACGGAGGGACCAAGTTCAAACTTGCAGTAAAGATCCTTGCCGCTTGGCTTTGACTCCGGACTCGGGTGGTCTTCTTCGGGGAATAAACGGTCTGGGCATAACACTCTGCTCCAGAGCTCCCCGTTGGGTTGGTCAAACTATCAAATCTGTACCTGGTCTGAGGCTCTCCCTACCCAGTCTTGCTTCATCCTCGTTTTATCCTTCACAGGCACAGCCCACAGGCACAGCCCCCTTCCCCCTCCAATAAAACACTAACATTCCTAATTCCGTCTCAACATCTGCTTCCCAGGGAACCCAACTAACACAATACTCCTAAAAGCAACACCAGCAAAAAGTGACTTTCCAAGCCCCTACATGAAGACTCATTTTCTGGAAAATAAAATTTAATAGAATTCAAATTACCCACGGTGCTATTTAGCCATTTCAAAGGAAATGAGAAAGCTTCCCAAATTGTAATCCTCATGGAGCGAACTGATCATCAAATGTTGCTGTTTACATGAGGGCACATAATAATTAGGGTTGTATGTAACACGCTACTTTCAGATTTTCAGGTAAGTCTAAATGCTTTTAATTGATGCAAGAATAATAAGTCCTTCAGTTGATTTATGTCACGCATTAATATCAAGCAAAAGGTTTTCTAACACATACTTTTTAATGCTATAAAACGTAGGGTTTTTAAAATGTCTTTTTCTTCTTATTCAGAGCCACATTTCTTCACATGGTATGTTTTACATAACCTAAGGGTTTTGCTGTTTGTTTGTTTTTAATTTCAGGTTTGAGGAAACAAGTAACAGTTCTTTTAAAATCCTTTTATTGGATATATGTTAATTTTCCATTATCATAAAAGACTGAGGAACAGGAACAGGAGCATATTGTTTAAATTATTCATAGGTAAAAATATCTTCTCCCTCTTGGTCTGTTTTCTTTCCTGATGTCTTTGCCCATTGCCAACATTGTCTATTTTACATATAATTCTTGCAGGACATCGTGTCCTGAAGGTGAAGTAGGACAGGTAAGGAGATGATCCATTACCCCTTTGTCACACCTGCAGGCTCTAGGTCACTTTTGTAATATTCAAGGAAATGGGTAAATTCCACGCAATCCTTTTCTTTTTCGAACAATAACAAAAAGTAAATATTTGAATTGGAGGCTTTTTCAAACAACACAAGTCATAAAAAATTGCCTTGTTTTTACCGTTACTTTAGGCATACATTTTTGATTACTGACAATTAATGTAAATATAAAGATATTTTAAACTTGAGGTTTTAAAACAAAGGATACAAGAATCACCTGGTTAAAGTTAGATATTTTGTCAGTCTCAAACTCAGTTGGCTCAATAATACCATCATCGTAAAGTTTTACGAGACTAATTTGAAGATCCATATGAATTGGTATTACTGGTCGTTTTTGGATATTGATCAGAGCAGTGTATTAACAGTGTACAGCAGAGTTAATGTTTAATACAAACAAACAGGACTTTCCAGAAAATCGACAAAGAATCACGAACAAATTAATAGCCATGTTTCAGTTAAATGTGTTTACTTTTTAAAGTACATTCTCAGAAGTAACATATACTCTCAGTTAAGCAAAACACAACCAGAATTTTGGAATTTGATCTTTAAAATAAAATAAAAAAAAACTTTCTATGCTATTTACAGTCCTGCCTTGGTTAAAATCCCAACATCTGGATACCAGAATCTGAGCAGCAAAATCCACAGAAACACATGTGCAATTTTATGCCTGCAAACTCCCTATTTAGAATGAAATCAGTGTAGTGCTTCTAGCCTTGTTTCTTGCTACACAGAATGTATCCAGAGTACAAACTAACGTAGATTATTATAAAACTCAGTGTGTGTATATATTATATATATACACACACATACACACACATATAGAAAACAAAAGTTTTCAAAAATAATACTTTTTATTTCTATATGTGATGTGCCCTGATAGTTTCCACTTTACTCCATCCCATTTCCTTTTGTTAATCCTGGCCTTGACTCACTTAGACAAATGGGTCATGACCTGTCGTTTGGAAAACAGGGCTTTCAAGCCTGGCTTTAAAGAGGCTGGTCCTCAGGCCAGCAGAACCAGCAGCACCTGGGGGCTAGTTTGTGGTGCACGATCGCAAGGCCTGCCCTAGACCTACTGAATTTAGGTAGGTCTGGTTTTAGCAAGGTCCCCAGGTGACTTATGGATGTATTAGTTTGAGAAGCCGTGCTCCTGCATGCAAAACTACAGAATGAGTATCTGTGATCTGAACTACATTTTAAGTTGATAATGCACCTCTTAAACTGTCTTTGTTCAAAGAACTTCTAACCTTCTACTGAGCTCAAGGAGCAACACAGTTTCTAGCAAGACAGGTGCAAAGAAAAATTTACTTTCAATTTCATCAACTGCTTCAACGGGTTTCAGGGACTGGCTAACCTGGTATCCCAGCTCCTGCAGGACCGAGAGTCGGGTTGGTGGTGGAGGGGAGGTACTGAATTGACTGCAATACATTCATGAGCATATAAAAGTGTGCGTGTTTGTTCTTATTCCTGGGAGAAAATATATAGCATTCACGAATTTTAGAAGAGTTTTATGGTTTAAAAAGTTAAGATGAGCTATTAAGCCATGAAAAGACAAGGAGGAAGCTTAAATGCACATTACTAAACGAGATAAGAAAATCTGAAAAGGCTACACAGTGTATGATTCTAACCATATGACATTCCGGAAAGGGCAAAACTACGGAGATGTAAAAAGATCAGTGGTTGTCAGGGCCTAGGAAGGAGGGAGGGCTGAACAGACAGAGCTCAGCGAATTTAGGGGGCTGTGAAACTAATCTGTACGATATCATAATGGTGGATCCATGTCATCAAATGTTTGTCCAAACCCACAGACCATATAACACCAAGAGTATATGGCGTTATATTAGAGTATAACCCTAATGAAAACCCCGGACTTTGGGTGATAATGATGTGTCGATGTAGGTTCAGTGCTTGTTACACACGAGCCACCCACATGATAAAATGTTGATAGTGGGAGAAGCTATGTATGTGTAGGGGCAGGAATTCTATGAGAGCACTTGTGGCATATGCTCAATTCTGTTGTGAACCTAAAACTGCTCTAACAAATGAAGTCTAGAGGTATCTATAAAAGCAAAGACACATGGTCCTTGAGAGCATGTCCTCTCTGCTATAAACTGGATGTATGGTTACCATCATACCTAGAAAGCAGAGAAAATAAAGAGTAAGTGAATACTGACATGTTCAATTCTGCCCCAGAAAACAACAAAGTCCCTGGATCACTCTTATTCCACTGTTGCCATTGCTCATTCAATTGAGTCAACCCATATATGTGAAGCATGTGCTACATACACAATGTATAATGGAGGATACAGAAGTGATTATGTGATCACTGTAAGTAATTTAAAATCTAGCGAACATAAAAACAGGCACACGGATAATCCTTATATAGTAAATGCCTCCTTTTTTCCCCAAAATGGCAAGGAGACAAATAGCAAAGATCAGAGGACAGAGGCAAAAGTCAGAAGACCAGAAAGGCATGGAGCCAGAAATCCAATTCACCCGCATGTAAGGTATTGGGAGAGAGTGGTGTACAACGTGACAGGGACACCTGCTGCTCCCAACTGTAATCTTTTCTGAGTGGTTTATGCCCCGTTCCAATTACTGTGTCCACGCTAATTATCAAATATTTTTATTATCAACCCTGCAGAGGGGACTAAGATTAAAAAAAACTGCTACAAAGTGATGCTGTGTTCATTTTGCACAGAACCCAGAAATCCTGATGAAGGAACCTGAATTGGATGCTACAAGCCTTATCTCCTGTGAATGCTGAATGATTTTGTTGGTGGTTTTTACGATAACATGTATTTTCTTTGATATCTATTAAACAAGTTACACAGAATACTGGTAAATACACACAAGTAAAAAGAAGAATAAAATAGATAAAATTTTCTAAGTTAAAAGCTAAGTGAAAAGTAAACAGAATTATCAATCAGTGTGATGAAAGAAAAATGTTTATCTCATGGGGTGTTGAAAAAGACCATCATAAAAACGAATAGCTAGAATAATCATCAAAAACAATCTGCACAATAAATATGACATACTTGAGGGGCATTATCATTAAAACATAATGTATACAAATTGCTGAGAAACTCACTAAACCTTCTAAATCATGTAAAAGAGTTGTTTGCATATAAGCCGTCTGCACTTCTTCTCTCTCTCTCTTTTTTTTGTTCGAATTCACTGCAAGGTGGCTTTTGTCCACTCCATGCAAATCACTCATATGAAGGTCACAATGATGTCCAGGTGGCCAAAGCCTGTGGCTAATCCTCAGTCCTCATCTCACTGAGACAGCAGTTTCTTAGCCCTTCTCCTACCTCCACTGGGACCTCTTCTCAGCTCCTCTGTAAGTTCCCCCTCCTCTTTCCAACCTGTACGCATTGGAGGGGCCCAAAGCTCAACCCTAAGGTTCTTCTGCATCTTGGTCCCTAGGTGATCTCATCTAGTCACCCAGCCTCAGATACAGCCTTAGGGTTGAGCTGTATCTCAGGAATCACAAATGTATCTCTCACATGACCTCTAGACTCACATCAACCTCTCAACATCACAACTTGGATATCCAACAGGCATCTCCAACTCAACACAGCCAAACCCCACTTTTGATTTCCAGCTCATTTCAACTGTCCCCTCCTGAAAACGTCCCTTTTGGAGTAGGTGGCACCATCATATACCCAGTTAAAAACAAAATCTTTGAAGTCGTCCTTGACTGTCCTACACTGCTTATCTAATCCACCAGCAAATGTCGTCTTTTCTACCTTCAAAGCAGATCCCCAATCTGATCATTTCTCACTACATCCCCTTTCACTGTCTGGTGTCTGGCAGTGGCCTCCTAATCAGCCTTCCCTGTTTCAACTCTTGGCCCCCTCTAGTCTGTTCCCCGCACGACAGCCAACACGGTTCTTTTAAAACTTCAACCGACGTAAATTATACTTCAAGAAAGCTTTAAAAAAAATTCAATCAGATCTCATCTGCTATAAACCTTCCAGTGGTTCTCCTCCCGCCGTGTGCAAAATAAAATCAAAATGCCCTTATCCTTGCTTAACAGAACTCTACAACACAGCCTCGGCAGCAGGCCTCCAACTCACAGCCTGCAGCTTTAACCTCACTCCACACCAGCCCCGTCTCCTTGCTGTTACTTGAACGTGCCAGGCAAGTTCCTGCCAAAGGGCCTTTGCACACACCATTCCCTCTCTCTGCAATACTCTTCCCCGTGTGATCACACGGCTCATGCTCCCACTTCCTTCAGATCTCAGCTTGAATGTCACCTCCTCCCGATGACCTTCCCTAAACTTTCATGTAAAATTCCACCTCTTCCTTCCTCAGTCTCTTGCTTCCCCTGCTTTGTTCTGGAGAATACTAACCAGCACCACTTGATTTGCAGCTATTCCCTTGAGCACATTCTATCTCAGCCACAGGAATGGAAGCTCCATGCAGGCAGGGACATCATCTGTTCAGTTTATGCTGTAGCCCTAGCAATTTTGAAGGATTAGATTGAAATTGGGTCCAAAAATATCACAAATGAGGTAACATAACTTGTTGATACGTGTACGAAGAGTATTAAGAGATGATCAAACTCACAAGTTTCCAAATGCTAACATCTATAAAACTCCATTGTCACCCATCAAATCAGCAAAGATTAAAAACCACAACAGAATGTGATAAAACAGTGCTCTCAGATACTTCCTGGAGAAGTACAGATGGGCACAATTGGGTGATCTGGTATCAGTGATCACTCTTTCATACCAATACACCATGGAATTTTCCGATCAGAAGGTAAAGACACAGAAGGAAAAGAAGGTGAAGACTAGACCAGCAAAAAACCCTAAGTAGGACTTGTTCCTATTCATTAATAAGAGCAAGGTGGGTGTCCCCATGGGAAAAGGCCCATTTAGTGTCCTGAACCACTTACCCTCCAATTCCTGCTTCCCCCGCAACAGTGGCCCCACACTGAGTCCTACGAGGAGGATAATGATCATCAACCGCCAACTGCAGAGACAGGGCTAAGTCGGAGACAGTGATGTCATCCTTGCTGATGTCTCTAAAATATTCAACTGCTGGGGGCTAACCCTAAGAAAAATTATTGACTCAGACTCCTAAGTTAATTTCCTATAAGGTGGAAGAAGTGACAAGTGTCACTTCTCTTCTGGGCTCTATGACACCAAATAGTGGAGCCAAACAGACTTGCTGATGTTTTGAAACCCAAGTCCAAATAACATTCTCTAAACCTTTGAGGTGTGACTAGGATACTCACAGCAGCCATGCAAAAGACAGCAGCCTTCAATGAAGAAACAAACAAACACACACAATGGTTCCTTTTATAAATATTTATCGATTACCTAAGGCTAGGTTAATTGTTGATAATTATCAATTATCTGAGCAAGGTATGCAGAAACACTTCAGGTGTTTAAACTGCAGCGCCCTGGGCTCCAACCCAAACTTACTGGAGAAAAAGCTTTAGGTTAGATACCAGGAATCTACATTTTAACAAACTCCTCAGGGAAACTGCCCCACAGCGGGTCTAGACTAACCATGTACAACTTCTACCCATTCTCCTGGGAAGTGATTGTGAAACTCCTCCGACCCCCACCTACACTTCCTGATTAAGCTGGTGTCCCCCATTGAATGTCAGCCTCACTGAATCTTAAAGAGGAATCGCCAGATTAGGGGGGATGGTGAAGCATGTCTGGGGAACACTTCACTAAACCCCTCTGCACACATGCTGAACACCACTCCAAAGGCTACAGGGACTGAGCTCACATCAGAATCTGGCCCTGGAGGCTGCCCAGCATGGCGACCCTAAGGGGTGCAAGAACCCAGCAAGAAGGAGAAACAGAAGGTACAATCCAGCTCAAGACCACTCACATAAAGAAATCTGTAGGCAGGGTCTCTATCATTATGTCATATTAAATATCTTGATATTTTAAAGCAATATTATTGTTCTGATTATAAAAGCCATACTCATTATAGAAATTTTAATATGCCATCATCCTGCAGAAAAATGAAAGTACAAGAAAAGAAAAAGCAGCTATACCCGGCCACAAAGTCACAGGGCTCATCGGGATGTGCTAACCTGGTTGGAAACTGATCAAAGCTGATTTATTGAGAAAAAATAGGCAGCATAGCAAAGCCTTACATCAGCTTCATAGAAGACAGACTTTGGGGTGGGGAGGGGGGGGACTCTGTCTCTTGAGTATATTCTCAAAAGGATAAACTTTCCACCTTCCTGTGAAGCACAGTGACTATAAATCAGATTTGCACACTGTGAGAAATGCTTACAACTAAATGAGTCTTTTGTCAGCCAGGTGGGGGCTCTGTAGTGAAATCCAGCCTTCGTCATAGCGATGGGATAAATCACCACCAGCCCTGAGACATCGCCTAATCCCTTCCTCACCAGGCAGATTTGGGCGCTTTCTGCATCTGCTTCGTGTTATTGAAAAGCTGGGATCTCAGGCTTCGCAGTGACCTCGCACAGAATGCTGCTACTTCTGAAACTGTTTTAGACTCTTCCGTCTATAAAACAGACAGAGTTTAAGTTTAGCATCTTTTATGGTCAGAAATACTTAGCGTTACTTCCAGAGCGGCAGCCGTGGAACAATGTGGGAAAGAAGTGCTTCAGTTCACTTCTTGGGAAGTACTGACCCTGGGTCAATTTAATTTTTTCCGTAAGATTTCCCTTTCTTACTTTTCTCCTTCCACTGCTATATGTAACAGTATGCTAGCATACAACATCATAGGTTAACAATATGCTATATTGTTTAAAAATATTAATGTTATATAATTAACGTGGTGTACATATTATTATATTGACAATATGTAATGTGATGTGATGATAAGTCTCACTGTGTGTCAGGCACCACTCTGAATGCTCTAAATGCATTAGCTAATTTATTCCTCACGATTCCATGGGGTAGAAGCACTATTTCATTCCCATTTTACAGCTGAGGAAACTGAGGCAGCTAGTAACAGGTGGAGCCGAGCTTCAAACTGAGATCCTCTGGCCCCAGCACACTTATAAAAATGAGCAAAAGTATAAAAGCTAAAGGGAAAAGGAACCCAAGGGGTGAAAATCCTAATTAGAAACAAATCCTGGGTAAGCTGGTTTTTTAGTCCTTCCCCACATGTGAACAGCAACTAGAAACCTGAACAGTGACTTTGTTTACCCTGTGATCCATTGTTGGTGCCTGATCCTCACATAAAAATCTGAGGGAGCAGTATCTAGCGATTAGCTCAGCTGAATTGAGCCTGGACACCCTTCAAGAGCTGGAGGACAGAGGATGAGTCCATGGAGGGTCCAGCTTCAGGCATCTGTACTCGCCTGCTACAGGTGAGTGGACCTATGAATCCCCAGCCTCATCAGGCACACTCAAAGGTCACCTGCCTGCTTCACCTGGAAGAGACAGCAATTGTGACCCTAGGAAGATCCTCTGCCAGGAGATCTACAGGCAGAAGCAGCGGCTGCTGAACACAGGTGCTGTCAGCGGGACACAGGGGTGATGGGTGAGTCAGCGGAGCAGGTGAAGGTGCAGACTACAGGAAGCCCCCATGAGATCCCACCCAGACCCCAGCAGCAGCTCCCCTGGGCCTCGCTAGCAGCTTCACAGTGCCCGAAGTGTTTGAGAATAGGTGACCCACGCCTGGGGTGGCAGACGGTGTGTCTTTTTGATTCCTTCTCTCCCCTGGTGTGGGTACGTGGAGGGTTTGCTAAATGTTTGTTGAACGAATAAACAAGCCCAAGTCAGAAACAGTCTCCAAATCATTCCTCACTGCAAAAGGATGTGGTGGAAAAACTCACAAAACCAAGGCAGGAGGACACACTCAATTTGGAAATGGCCCGTGCCCAGCTTTGGTAGAGGCACAGCCTGAGCTTCAAGGAAGTCACTTGACCAGCAGTAGCTCCCACCTTTCCTTGCAGCTAGAACAGCATCAGACCAAATGATCTCTAACGTGATGATTTGCTAAAGTACGAGTTTTACAATTAGAAAGTACCTTCCTCTCAAGAATGACTTCACTATGAGCCATCTAATTTTTCCTCTCTTCTTTTAGTATTTTTATTGCAAATAGCACACACAAAACAGGATATGTAAGCTATTTGTGCAATTTAAAGAATAAGAAGCAACACCTTTGCAAGCACTCCCTAGTTCCTGACAGTCAGCACCAGGACCTCAGATGTCCCTTACGACCTTCCCCCAAAACTCTCCCCTTCCCGACAAGGTAATTCCAATGCTGAGTTATGTGTTTATTTTGTCCTTGTTTTTCTGTTCAACACATATTACTTTTCTCCGAATAATAAGCTTTTTAATTTTGCCTCTTTTTAGTCTTAATTTGTGGAATCATATTGTATATAATCTGCAACTTTTTCTACTCACATATGAGAACCATCCACATTGATACAGGGCTACAGAGAGACGCTTGGAGTTTATTTTTCACTGCTGTATAATACTCCATTGGTGGAGTACAATAGGTTTATTTATCCACTTTTCTGTAGATGGACATTTGGGTTGTTCTGTTTTTTTGTTCATACACACCTCCTGGTGCTCAGATACAACAGCATACAGATCCAGGATAAGACTGCTGGATCACAGGCTAGGCACTTCTTCAGCTTTACTAGGTAACACCAAGCCAACACAAAAGTGCTTGTACAAACTCATGCTCCTACCAGCATGGAGGACCCACTGTGCCACATAAAAACATCACTGTTATTAACTTGTTTTATTTGCATGATTATTTTTTCCCTTATCCCCTAACCACTTCTCAAAGCAACAAGCCAGCATGTGCCACATAGGCAAGCGCCCACTCCAAAGTGATCTATATGTGTTAGGTATGTATGTACCCTGGAAAAAGCCTATGATGTCGGTTGAGGAGTGTATAACTTTTTTATGTATGTAAGTAGCACGTGCTATAGAGAGCGTTCTGTTTTCTGTATTTTTCACTCCACTCAGTGTTTCATAAAACATACCCATGTTGCTCCATGGGTATTAGAGACAGGATGATATTTTATCTTTAAGATGGGTATGCCACCCTCATTTTATAGATCAAAGTGATAGCTCACAACTGTTTAGTACTCAGTGGGGTCTACATGTACTAACTCATTTAATCTCGCACTAACCCTGCAAAACAGATGCTTCTGTTTCATATAAAACAAGACCAAGGCACAAAGAAACTAAGGAACTTGTACAAAATCACCAAGTTAGTAAACGTCAGACCAGAAATTGAACTGAGCCAGAATGTGTTCTTATCCATGACACGCAACTGGATAAGAACGCAAAGCTCGGAGAATTTTCGTGACCAGCATCTCTAGGATTCACAGCTGGTACCCCACGGAGCAGAACTAACATACAGATGGTTCTCCTCTCAGTCCAGTCCTCATTCCATCAGCTCCAAAATGTGTATTATTCTACATGAGTAGCTGGTAAACAACAAAGGGAATTACTTAGTCCTCTTCAGCAAATGTTAGTAAATGAAAATATTACAGAGACAGAACCCGTTTTAGGAAATGCAATCATGTGAATTTAAAAAAGCTTTATCAGAAATAGAATTAATGACAAAAATATTTATAGATCCTAAGAAAATGTATTTGCTTTTTTTTTTTTTTTTTTTTTGTCTGCTGAGGATCTGAGGATAATCACCCAGTGGATCTTTGGTTGTGACAACTCTACCCCTTCACAGAGTTGTATCTTCACACACACCTAACATGCTAAGAGTAGATCTGCATGATACGGTAGTTAGTGTAATTTCTGTAATTAAAAAAAGTACTTGGTCATGCCTGTAATCCCAGCATTTTTGGAGGCTGAGGTGGCAGCACTGCTTGAGCCCAGGAGTTTGAGACCAGCCTGGGCAAGATAGTGAGACCCTGTCTCTACAAAAAAATTAAAAATTAGCTGGGTGTAGCAGCACACACCTGTAGTCCCAGCTACTCAGGAGATTGAGGCAGGAAGATCGCTTAAGCCTGGGAGGCAGAGGCTGCAGTGAGCCATAATCGTACCACTGCACTCCAGCCCGGGCAACAGAGCGAGACCGTGTCTTAAAAAAATAAATAAAAATTAAAAAATAAAGGTACCTAGAACAGCCTGCAAAGAAAGGGAAATCAAATTATGTTTAGTGACAATTACTATTATCACCGACAGAGAGGCAGCTAAAATAAACATTCTGCTCATTTTGTTTGTAAATGAATTGCCACAATTCTTGCACTATTTAAATCAAGAATATTTAATATTCCATAGTTTTCAACCATCCTTCCTTTTTTATTATTTCCAGCTCCTTAAACATATAAAAGAGTAAAAGCTATTTGTTCTGGCAGAAAGGAGTCGTCATAAATTGTGCAGAGTGAATTTCTCTAAGATGAAAGGAATGTGCCTGTCCTCCAGGATGGCCTATGGACAGGACTGTGATGACACTCAGAGTCTTCACAAGAATCACATCTGCAGCGTTAAGCCACTTCTGTGGAAAACTCAAGTCCTTCTCAGATAACAAAAACATTTTAGTAGCAATGAACTAAAAACAAAATCTTCCACTATATACGTTAACACATCAAGAGGAACCATTCATGTGCCATTTATAAGAACTTCCTTCCCAGAAATCATAGCAGCATTTCTCAACCCAAAGCCAGAAACTTCTCGCACATGAAATTTTACTTCAAAAACTCCCACATCAGGGATTTTAATGAATCGGCGGAAGAAAATCATCCTACCAACTGTGTTGTCAAGAACGCCAAATTCATATGCAAAAAAAGAATTACAAAAATAATTATTCAAATTCTAGTAAGTGAAATTTTGATAGGTTTATAAAGGAAATAAACATCTTTAACATAATTCTACCTTGCAGCCAACATCAGCTATTAGTAACCACACTTCTTATTGCCAGTTCATCTCTCCAAACACACAGAAGCCATGTGAGTTGAAATTTATTTATTTATTTTTTTTGAGACGGAAGTCTCGCTCTTTCGCCCAGGCCAGACCGCAGTGGCACAATCTTGGCTCACTGCAAGCTCTGCCTCCTGGGTTCACGCCATTCTCCTGCCTCAGCTTCCTGAGTAGCTGGGACTACAGGTGCCCGCCACCGCGCCCTGCTAATTTTTTATATTTTCAGTAGAGATGGGGTTTCACCGTATTAGCCAGGATGGTCTCGATCTCCTGACCTCGTGATCCGCCCGCCTCGGCCTCCCAAAGTGCTGGGATTACAGGCTTGAGCCACCGCGCCCGGCCTCTGAAATTTATTTTTAAAAAACTCTCAGACTTATGATTTCTCAAAATTGTATTTTATATATTGACATCAACCAATATGATGATATTATATACTGACATCAACCAATATGATCAACCAATATGATGATAATAAGATAAAGCAGAGCCGAAATCACAGTTCATTCCTGAAATCAAATACAGAACATTTCTACCAACACACATTTTCAAAGATGGTGTTTTCAGGTTTGTATGGGATTGTTTCAGCTTTATGAATCAGCTTTTTACAATCTTCAATACTTTCTTGCTGACTTCATCATTTCCTTCTGGTTGCCTGGAGGGGCGGTGTGGAATGCCAATGACATGAATTTTAGTCGCCGTCCCTCACATTCTGAACTATAGAAGATATTTACTGTCTCAACTTCCCTGAGAGCTTTTCTTTGCATTATGCAGCTTCATGGTCAGCAGACCCTAAAAATTCAAGAAAGTCTTTCTCCCACTTTACGTGTGTAGCATAGACACACTGATCAAATATGTTCCCAGCACTTCTGAAGAAACCTTATCACATTCACGAGAGATTTGCCACTTGCATTTTTTTTCTGATAAACACAACCGTCATAGCCCAACAAAACATCACACAGAAATCAAATTATACTGTCCCCATGAGCATCTGCTCCTCTATGGCCTTGGGCAAAATTTAGAATTCTCGACATCCCGAGAGTTACCACAATCTCTGAAACTGCAGGAGTACCCACAAAGCTCAAGGAATGCACGGAAACTCGTATTACTTCCAATTCCATTTTCAAAGAAAGTAAATGTGCACGCATGTGAGCTGCACATGGTCCAGAATGCCTCGTCAAATGTATTGTTTTAAAATGTGTGTACGTCCACGTGTAATTGTATGTGTGGGATTTTGAAAGGCTTTTTATATTTTACTCAAAAAGATACATTTTTCAATACCACAAACTTTCCTTTCAATTATAAGTCCTTCCCATTTTCAATTAATGTTTTAGGCAAGGAATATAAATTAGTAAAACCAACCATACCTCGTAGGGAAAATGAACTAGCATGGGGAAAGTGAAGAACTGGCCGTGCAGTCAATTACTTTGGCCAGCATAGATAGAGCTGAACTAACCAGCACAGGTGTAGACAGCCTGTTTGGATAAGGTAGCTTAAGCCCTCATTTTTTCTGCAGTCTTTATCTGTGTCAAGTATATGAAAACTACCATCTCATTTCCTCCCTGTAGCTATTACCCACACGTATGTGTAATGTCAAAATAAATGGTCAGAGTCCTCTCAAGGACCTCCCTTGGCACAAGTCACACTTCCTCACCTTCTCACCTCCAGAGCCTCAGGAAGTGCAGGTCAGAAAGCAGCCAGGGCACCTGTGAGGTGATGGAGCGCTGAAGCGTCAGCGAGCCCAGATAAAACAACGTTCCAATATCGGAAATCCAACCATTCACCCTCTTGTCTCCTCGCTAACCCCAGGCAAGTATAAAGGAGACGGAATTAAAACAGGAGTTAGACGAATTTGGATGTGATTTCATATATTAACTCAGCAAATTTTTTTCTGAAAAGGTCCAGACAGTAAATATTTTCAGCTGGCAGGCCATATGGTCTTTGTCGAATCTACTCAACTGTGCCATTATGGAGTGAAGGCAGCCACAGATGATATGGAAATGAATGCATGGGGCTGTGTTCCAATAAAGCTTTCTTTATGGACCCTGAAATGTAAATTTCATGTAATTTACACATGTTATGAAATATGCTTCTTTTGATTTTTCAACCATTTAAAAAAGTAAAAACCATTTTCTTAGCTCCTGGGCTGTGTTGGCTGACCCCTAATTAACTGACACGTGGGCTGCTATCCATGAAAATCTAGGCGCAGAGGAAGGCAGAGCTGGTTTCCCAGCGAAGACAGGACTTACCTTGATATGAGCTGCTGGGTCCGGGACAGTCTGAATCATGTCCTTCAATAAGCCAGCCCATCTACCAGCTGTTCAGAACCTGATGGCTAGAAGACAAAAGGAAGAACATAAATAATAAGAAACAACTGCATTTCTGTGTTTTATGTTCTAGCAGGACTGGACACAGTTCACCAATGGCAGAAGAATCATAGCTCTGCATTAAGCATGTTTGCCTAAAGGCACCCTCCAGGTATGTGTGGTCCATGAGGTAACTAGATAACTCATCTCCCTTCCCTTGGGAAAATCACTTAAAATGAGCCCAAAAGAACCCTAGTCCGACAGGCCAGAAGAATCTAGCTCAACCTGACCCACATCACATGCAATATTCACACATCCTTCCACATGGGCAGGATCTAATGAGGGATCCATTAAAGGAAGACATGAGATTAAAACAGGACATACTTCTCTATCATACTGAGAAAACAGGACTTTGAAATCCCACCAAAACTCAGGCGATCTGCACATCCTTTTCAGCTTTGTTATTAGGTTCTTAGTAAACAGCACAGCTCCCATTCATTGAGTACTTCAGTGCCAGTTCCTTGAGTGCTAAGGGCTCCACACACATTTTCTCATTTCATTCTGACCACGACTCTGAGAGTTGTCATTCCCATTGTCCAGCTGCGGACGTCAAGACTCATAAAGGTTACTGATTTGTCCAGGATCACCTGGTTAATAAGCGACAGAACCAAACCTCAAATCAGATTAGCCTATCTGACTCCAGAGCCCAAAAACATTTTGGTTTGACTTCATTAGCAGATATGAACCCATATTTTGAAGGGACATTTTAAAACATGCCTTAAATAAATTAAAGTTAAAGATGCCTATAATCCAGGAATTTTCCAGAAATAAATACTTAATCCAATATATTCCCTCATTCGAATTATAAAGCAGCTTGTTCTGACCACTGTCTGTGCCCCTCCGCTTCCACCAAGCCAGTCTCCAACCTCCTTTGCTGTCCCAGGCCCTAGGGCTGACCTCTACAGATGGGCTCAGCAGGCGCCTTGCCTCCTGGCCACCTGTCAGGGTTGGCTGACATGGCCCCATCTGGAGAGCAGGGGTGAGAGGAGAGGGGGTATCTCTTCCCCTTACCTTCCCACCACCAACACCTGCTGCTCAGCCTCCCTGGGCGCTTGGTTACGGTTCTGACTGCGGCTGGATTCTAGGGTGACCTCTTCCATCATGGGGCCCCTCCTTCCAGGCTCCAGCCTTCAGTAACTGGTCCTCAGTCAGTCTCTGGTGCTCTGCAGATCTCAGCCAAGCCATCAGTTGTCTTTTTGATACTAAAAATGCCTTTTTTAGTTTACATTTTTAGAAGCCATCACTTGCTTTTTATCGCCTGTGTTTTTGTGTTTGTTTTCTTCTTTACAATGGCTCTTTGCAGTAACAAATGCAAAATAAAAATACTACGATTACAGAACTAGAGACATTTTCAAAAGTTGTCTTTCAAATTTGCTACTAAGCACATTACTCTAGTGACAAGTGAAGCATTCACAGGAGTCCTCCCCACATTCACATCTGCCCTTTCTGACCTCTCACGGTACAGGCACATACATTCCAACCCAATCGCCTCTCATGGAGAGTGTCAGCCTCCAGATCTGCGTGCTCCACATCCGTCCTCCTAAAAGGTCTCCCTGGAGGCCTCCCAAGATGGGGAGAGCTTGGCTCGCCAAGAAGATGACATGCTGGGAACCTTAGGCAATTTTTTTTTCTATAACCAAATTTCTAGGTCTTGGGAAATAGGTACTTTTCCCCCCAGGCCTAAAGTAAGTCCCTCTGGGGGATGAGAGTTACTGAAATTGCGGAGGGAGTGACGTACAGTCCTGAAATTGAACCGGGAAGCAGAAGAAGGTGACCCAGGCTCCTGGTGCTCTCGTGGGAGAAGAGGCTGGGAGAGGATGGGGTCTGGTTGAAGGTTTCTGGGAGCACAGGAATCCTCAACTCCCCTTATCCTAAGAGCAGCAGGTGCCCAGGAAAACACCACTCTGCTACTGGGGTCATTCAGCCAGGAAGGTGAGCATCTGCAAGCCGTCCTGACAAAGGGAGGGCCTCCCACTGCACGACCCTGCTCTGGGGAGCACATGGCTATTTCCGTATGTCTGGGCATGCCCTCTGGGTGAGTTCACTCTGCACAGTTCCTCCCTGCTTGCACGCACATGCTGCCGCTCACAGCAGGGACTGAAGCTCGTCTCCCTCCCCTCAAACCCAGGCTGACCTGTGGCTGCCTCTGACCTGGAGAA
This sequence comes from Colobus angolensis palliatus, assembly GCF_000951035.1. Lineage (NCBI taxonomy): Eukaryota > Metazoa > Chordata > Mammalia > Primates > Cercopithecidae > Colobus > Colobus angolensis. Next base: position 2,139,394 of record NW_012117154.1, read on the forward strand.
CACAGCAGAGGAAAGGTTTCAGGAGTCCCAGGCCCAGGCCTTTATGGAAGTGGGAGCTTCCCCTTCCTGCCTCCTGAAACCAAGTCCTCATACCCTCAGCAGCACAGCACATGGCAGAGGACCGGGTGCCCAGCAGGCCAGCCAGCACCAATGCCAGGCCTGGGAGGGGGCTGTCCTGGACGGTCCAGAGAACCATCTCTCAGATGACTACGGCCTCTGTCAACATCAGGGAGGCAGCTTCCAGCTGAGTCCAGTCAGCCCACAGAATTGTGACCAATAATAAATGGGTTGTTGTACTAAGCTGCTAGGATTTGGGGTAGTTTATTAGACATACAGGTCATTGAAACACCCTGTAAGTGTTCTAGAGGCACGGAGAAGACAGAGGGTAAATAGCTTGTTTCACTGTCACTATGGATGAGTACCAAGATGGTTCCGACACTCAACTCCTCCTGTGTCCATGCTTTTGGCCACATAACTTTGTGATTCTTCCCACTAAAGAGGTAGAATTACTTCCCAACCCTTATTTTCAGGCTGCCCATATGATCTGCTTCAGTCAACAGGATGTAGCAGAAAGAAAAGCATGTCAGGTCCTAGCTGAAGCCTCAGGAGGCAGGACGTGTTCCCCCTTGCTTTTCTGTAACTTTCCACCAGCATGGGAACATGGCCAGATGCATGCGGGAGGATGAGAAGTACCTGGGGCAGAGTCACCCACACCAATCACCCCGCCAAGACTACCTTTGATCATCCCATAGACAACCAAAACCCCAGACATGGGAGGGAAGCAACCAGACCAGCCACTAGCCAGGGCCAACCAGAATGGCCAACCCATAGGCTCATGGCTGAGTAAGTGCTTACTGCTTGAAGTCACTGAAATTTGGGGAGTTTGTTACACAGCATTTTTGTGACAATAGATTACTGACATACACTTTGCCCTGTATAATCGGATTACTGAGATTGTCATTAAAACTTTTCTAGCCAGTGATAAAAGGAGACTCAAACAGGGCATTTCAAAGGAAGCCAACTGCATCCCAACACAGAGACATATTATTTCCATTCATGTATGAGACATGATCTCAAACCCTAATCCTACCCTCAAAATGGGTTTAGAAACTGAAGGATAACCAAGAAACCTCCACCAGAAGCCTCCATGGGATTCCCACAGCCCTTCCCAGGTGCAACTGAATTCTCACTTCACATCATGCCCTGCCAGCCTCCCCGGGATTCCAAAAATCGAATCAACACCCTTGGATATCCAAGACCGCAGCCAACACCATAGAAGTTACAACAGACACTCACTCTGTACCCAACCAAGACATAAACTTAATGAGCAACTGTTTGAGTCTCTTGTTTCTTATAGGGATATTTTGAGCACTCAGGATGCATTAAGGATAAAATGACAGGGAAGGGAATAAATAGATAGAGATTCCAGAGGCAACACAGTCCCGATCCTCGAGGGACTGAGATGGGAAACAGATCTGTTCCACACAGATATGAGCCGGTCAGTCCTGAGAGCAGACAGCTAGTGGAGGTGCCCAGTGAGGCGTGTGGATATACCTAGAGGAAAGAGAGAGCTGATTCATGCAGAGACAAGAGGGTGCCACCAAGGAGCCTTGATGAACAAGAAGCATGAGGACTGGAGGAAAGAGGGTGAAAGGCATGAAGCAGGGAACCTGAGTTTCTCCCAGCTGCCCCACATTAAGAGACCGATGAGCTCCTCAGACCACCCCCACCAGAGTGATCACACACCAAAGGGATTCACTCAGCGTGCAGCATGACGGCCCTGCCATCCTCCACACCAGGTCAGCGAAAACCCAGCGGACCTAAAGACCAGGAGAATAAAAGCTCAACCACCCTCCCCTGCCTCCTCAACCACCCTCCCCTGCCTCCTGAACCGCCCTCCCCTGCCTCCTGAACCGCC
>NW_012117154.1:2142066-2219718 GCF_000951035.1 Colobus angolensis palliatus
AAAAAAAAAAAAAAAAATTAGTAGTTGGTGATAGTTTCATGTCACTGTAGGAGCCTTTTTATTTTCTATTTTACCTGCCTTTGAACCCTGGCAGAACTTCCCTCTATGTTGATTGAAAATCATTTCTTTAATATTTGTTTCTTGCAATAAACTAATTTGCCTAAGGTATATACTTCTATATGATTTTGTGTTTCATGATCCAGCTATATTTTATTATTGGGTATCTTAAAGAAACAAAAAAGGCCTTAACATTAACAGAATTCTACTTGTGCACCTCTTCATCCGGCTGTTTGTTCACACGCTTAACAATAAACTGTAATCATAAGAGCACAGCATTTTCCTGAGTTCTAGCAAGTTACTGAACCTAAAAGGGGGCTTGTGGGAATCCCCAATGTTGTAGCCGTGTCGGACAGAGTGTAGATAACCTGAGGACCCAATACCTGCAACCAGCATCTGAAGTGAGGACAGTGTTGGGGACTCAGCCCTTAAACCTGTGAGCAAACTTCAGGCAGTCAGCATCAGAACTGAACTGAACTGTTGGACACCCAGTTGGTATCAGTGTTGAATGACTGGTTGGTACTGGCAAAAACACCATGTATTTGGTGTTGGGAAATACAATTAAAAAATTTTTAAAACCTCCAAATGATGCTCAGCAGTTCACAAAGGTGTCAGTGCAAGAGTTGGCCTGTAGCTATTCTAACTGGTTAGTATGCAAGTTAAACCATTGTTTGATTATCTCCTCTGTCTACACCATCAGGCGTAGGATTGAATTCAATCGGGTGAGGATTAAATTGAATTATGCTTAAGAAAGAAAGCTCTCTCAGTGCTAGGCACATAGTCAACACTAAACAAGCGGTAATCATTATTATTAAGACAGTAAAGGCCGGGTGTGGTGACTCACGCCTGTAATCCCAGCACTTTGGGAGGCCGAGGTGGGGTGGATCACAAGGTCAGGAGATCAAGACCATCCTGGCTAACACCGTGAAACCCCATCTCTACTAAAAAATACAAAAAATTAGCCAGGCATGGTATTGGGCGCCTGTAGTCCCAGCTACTCAGGAGGCTGAGGCAGGAGCATGGCGTGAAGCCGGGAGGTGGAGCTTGCAGTGAGCCGAGATTGTGCCACTGCACTCCAGCCTGGGCGACAGAGCGAGACTCCATCTCAAAAAAAAGAAAGAAAGTAAAAATATTTCAAATGGATGATTTTGATACTGTATAAAATGTTGCAACTTTTTTTTTTTTTTTTTGAGACAGAGTCTTGCTCTGTCACCCAGGCTGGTGTACAGTGGCACAATCTTGGCTCACTGCAACCTCCACCTTCCAGGTTCCAGTGGCTCTCCTGCCTCAGCCTCCCGAGTAGCTGGGATTACAGGCATGTGCTACCATGCCTGGCTAATTAAAATGTTGCAACTTTTTAAGAAAAACAATTCTCAATAAATAAATTGATAATTTTCATAAAAGCCCTTTGTCAACGGACTAAAAACACCCTTAATTTAGAAATGTATTTTTTAGTTTTAAGATAACTAGTCATTCAGTGAAAACACTTTAGGCAAAATGGCTCTAAGCAATTAGTATTCATAGAAATGAATCCATTCCTTGAAAGCATTGGTCGCTGGGTGCACTTGTCCTGGATGAGCAGACATTAGGCAAATCAGTCTTTCACCAGCAAACCCTGCCATAAGAACTGCACAGGCCTGACTCCTGCCAAACACACCAGGCCCCTGAATGGAGCAGAGGCCTCCCGTATGGAGCAGGAAGGAGGCAGGGAGAAATGCAGGGCCCGTGATTTAAGGAGGCTCTCCCTCTCAGGCTCATGCAAGTGCAGGGTCAGTACCTAAAGGGGAGCACCACCCGAAATCCTGTGCCCCAGTTGCCTTAACCCAGTCCAGTCCTGGCTCCTGTACTTCAAAGTTAAGAAGGGAATACCAGCAGGAGGCAGAAGACAGCATGAAAATCTGAATGCACCTCTACCTTTATCTAAAAATAAGAAACTGGACTTCTTCAGTAGGAAATGGCTCGTCTTTCCAAATGAATAAAAATACTTACAGCTACGGGTTGAATTATATCAATTCTCTCCCCCAATTCATGCATCGGAGTACTAACCCCCAGTCCCTCGGGATGTGATGATAGAGAGGTAGGGCCTTTACAGAGGTCATTAGTGACCTAATTCAACACGACTGATCCACTTACAAAAGAAAGGACAAGATTTGAACACAGACCTGTACAAAAGGATGATGGTGTGAAGACACAGGGAAAAGACCGAAGAGGCCTGGAACAGATTTCCCTCAAAGCCCTCAGAGGGAACCACTTGGGCTGACACCTTGATCTTGGACATTCAGCCTCCAAAATGGCGAGACGGTGAATTTCTGTTGTTTTAAGCTACCCAGTTTGTGGCACTTTGTTACAACAGCGCTGGGAGAGGAAAACACCTCTATTGAGGGAGTTACTAAAGTCACTTAACTGATGCAGACTAGAGGCCTCACGGTGGGGACATGGCCTCGGGAGCCACATCCATTTTAGTCGCACCATTTCTCACTGAACGCTGACCCTGGTCAAGGCATGTCTCAGGCTCCATGGACTGCTATTCCTTCTACTAAACGACCCTGGCTTCATTCTGGCAAGGGAGGGACTCTTACATTCTGTGGCCTGCATGAGTATCATGTGAGCACCCCCGTAACCTCGATCCCTGCAGGGCTTCTCCAAGGGAGTCCTAGCATTCCTGCCGGCCTCAGGGGCGCGCCTTAGAGACAGGGTGCTGGCCCTCTCCTTCTCCAACTGGATTTTATTTTTATTTTGTGGCACGTTTTGTGAATACAAAGATTCACTGCCTGGGTGTGCCCCTTGAAAGGAGGTTTCAATTGCATTCAGGTGAAATAACCACAAAATGACTATAAGCCAAATGTAGTAGTATGATAGAAAAATGGAAAGATCATAAAAGCACCAGTCCGTAGACACCACGCCTCTGGTTCCTCTGGAAAAGGAAGAGAGTAGATGGTGATGGAGAAAAGAGGGGCTGGTGAAGACCACAGAACCGAGAAGGCAGTAATTCTAAAATCTCCACACTGTAGGGCCAGGAACAGGAACATTGCTGGGCAATGGGGCCTCTTATCCGGGGGAAAGTCAAGCGTGTCATGTAGAACCAACATAATTCATCCAAGTACAGCAAAGAATCCAGAAATGGTCTGTGGAGGTTTGGAACCATAAACATCAAATAGTAGAGACAAAAATATTTACATATCCACATTTTTTAAAAAGGGTCCTGCCTAGGCAGCATAGGATTATTTGGGTTCTGTTCGTTTTACCTTTAATTGCCCTTGGTTCTGTCATCTTTTTTCTCTGTGAGTCATTTGTCTTGCTTTTGGTCAGCACGGCTTTCGTCGGGTCTCCAAAGATCCTGGAATAACCTGAATATAAGTTCAAGAATATTAAACCTTATTTTATTTTCAAATATTAATGCCAGGGATCAACTGTACATGTACTGACAAAATCTATTTCTTAAACATTATTTTAAAATATCCTAAAAGGGGAAAGAACTTAAATCCTTCCCTTTAAAAAAAAAAAAAAAGAGGGGGCAACATTCCTGTCCTCTGAGGGAAGCCCAGCATTATGAAGCAAAAATTGGGAGTGAAATCAAGGCCAAGCCTACCTGGCATGCTGAAGCACACATACACTTTTACGCAGCAAATATTTTGAAAATGTTTTCTTTTCCTTACAGCCCCCAGCTTTGGTAATAATGGCTTCCCCAGATCATTCTGTTAGCACTTTCTGCTGCTCAGAACAGGGTAGTGGGATTTAGAATTTAGAAAACATTCTGAGAACTGTAATTAAGCAATTGTCTTAGTCCCAGAAAAGGAACAACCCTCTTACTTTGTAAATGCTAGGACAACCCGTATTTTTTTTAAATCTTAGAACACTAACAAGCTAAAAAGATAGAAAGAAAAAAAATCTTTCTTACAATATGCCTGCTAGCACAGCTTCAAAATCCAGTCTCTCTCTCTCTCTCTCTCTCTTTTTTTTTTTTAGATACGGGAATTTCTTAAACAACTTTCCAAGTAAAACATTCAATCCCAAAATACTATATTTAGTAGAATCTCTACAACACGAGAAATTGTAAATGGCATCTGTTTCCATTGAAAATATTTTTAAATTAGAAAACATCTTAAGTACTGCATCAAATCAATATTCGTAATGGGCAGAATTATTTCTAAATGGTTCCACAGGCCAGTTGACACTCCCACTCTACTTAGGAAGCTCCCAGCCTACTCCACCTGAAGTCTTTCAAACCTATGCACAGAGACAAATTACCCAAATGTCACAGAAAAGCATTTGTTGTGATACAGAAAATACAACCTAACATTATTGGGGGGGAAAATCAGTATACAAAACCATGTATATAATATCATCCCAATATTGCACAAAGAAAAAAAAATAAACGGATGAAAGGAGGGAAGGCAGGAAAGGAAAGAGGATGAACTGAGAGAAGTTATCAAAATGGTTAACAGCCATGGTCTTTGGCTTTCCAGTGTGAAATAGGAGTTCTTATTTTCTTCTTTTTAAAATCTTTCTAAAATTATTTTTTAAACCAACTAATAAAAATTATATATATATATATATATATTTACTGTGTACAACATTACGTTTTGAAATATACATACATGTTGGAATGGCTAAAGTAAGCTAATTAACATCTGCATTACCTCACATATTTAGTTTTTGTGGTGAGAACACTTGAAATCTACTCTTACTGGTTTTCAAGAATATAATGCATCGTTATTAACTACAGTCAATAGATCACAGGTCTATTCAAGTTCAAGTCATAGATCTCTTGAAATTACCCCTCCTGTCTAACTGTAATTTTGTGTCCTTTGACCAACATCGCCCCAGTTCCCCTACACTCGACATCACTAGTTATCAAGGACATACAAATCAAAAGCATGATGAGTGTCATCTCACAGCTGTTAGAATGGCCATTATCAAAAAGACAAGTGCCGATGGGGATGTGGAAAATGGGAACTCTTGCCCACCGTTGGTGGGAATGTAGATCAGTACAGTCATTATGGAAAACCGTATGGAGGTTCCTCAAAAACACAAAGATCAATTACAAATCAAAATACTATATGTTTTACAAATGTATTACAAATCAATTTTGTATGTATTACAAATCAAAATACTACATGACTGCTGACAATCCCACTCTGGGGATAGATCCAAAGAAAATGGAAAATGAAATCAGTATGTCAAAGAGGTACCAGCACTCCCACATTCACTACGGCATTATTCACAGCAGACAAGGTATGGCATCAACCTAAGTGTCCATCAACATAAACGCCCATAAAGAAAAGCAGTGCACATATACAATGGAATGCTACTGAGTGTTTAGAGGAGAAATCCTGTCATTTGTGACAACATGAACGAACCTGGAGAACTTTATGCTAAGCGAAATAAGCCAGGCACAGAAAGACATATAGTGCACCCTCTCACTTATACACAGCATCTGAAAAGTTGAACTCCTATTTCCTTCTTTATAGTTTTGTGTATTTTCCAAATGTTCTAAACCAAAAATATTCATCTTTATAATCAGGGGAGAAAACTAAGGAAAAATAATTTTATAATCCTAAACATGCTTTTAAAGCATTCATTTCACTGTAATGTGTTCTTTTCCCATCCAGCCGTACATGGGCCGAAGGAGCTGGCCTTCCCTGCTCGGTGGCCTGATGTTCAAGGGGACAGGAAGAGGGGGACGGGAGAGGGGGACGGTGAAGTAGATCATGCTTTGCAAAGCTGTGCAAATCTTGAGTTAATAAACCTGTTCCCAAAAATCCAAAAGCCAATATTGACTATTGCTTGGTTAACTGTTTTGCATGGATAAGTGGTTAAAGGGGTATTTGGTTTCCAATTTCTGCAAAGGGAATAAGAGTTTTAAAGGCATGAACTAAGATTTCACATACCATGCTAGTCTATAGTAGGTTTTTGTGCCAAAACCTCTACTAGGCTGAAAGAATAATTTGATTTATGGTTGAGACATTGTCGGGCCTGATTTAAAGCCCAGAGTCAAGCCCAGAGAGGATTCTCTTAAATATGTGCAATGGGTATTTTTAAATTAGCACTATGGCATTATTAATATTTCATTTATCCTGAGAGCATTTACCTGACAACGTAAATTATCCGTAACACAGCTGAGAAGCCACAAAGGATCCAAAAAGATGTCACAAAGTCCAGGAAGAGAAGCTGTGCCAGAGAAAGGCACACTACCAGCCGCGTGAGGTAACAGCTGGCCTCATCAAAGCAACAAAGTCAGAAAATTATGTAAACCAGACTCAAGAACTCAAAAAATACAGCCATTAGAGAACTTTGGTAAGAGTGCAAACTGCTCAACCCAGCTCAATTGCCCCTGGTCCAGCAACGGCAGAAAGTCAAGGTCAAGGAGTCATATGACCTGCCGGAGACCCTCCCCGCCAACCCCCAGCCCTGCCCCTGGCCAGTGGGACAACCCACATCACCCCTGGGATTCAGTGTTCAACCAGGCTCTGTGTTCCGTGTGGGGAGGGAGAAGAAGGCACCGGATCATCAGGAAATGTGGACTGGAAATGGCCAAAGCTAAGCACATCTGAGTACCTGAAGGGTAAGTTTAATGTGCCAAAGCAGCCGTGGTGAGGCAGAAAGAACCTTGAGCTTGGAGCCCCACGTTTGTGCGGACCCACTAGCAGCCAACGAAGCCTCCCTCAGCCTCAGTTTGCTCATCTGAAAACTGGGAGGAAGAGGCTCTGACTCCAGAGAGGTGGTGCAAGTCCAATGAAACAGGGTTGCTGAAGGTCCAGATGGACAGAGGCAAAGCATTGTCTTCTGTTTTTGTTTTTGTTTTGATGCAGGATTCTCTCTGTCATCCAGGCTGGTATGCAGGGGTGCCAACAGCTCACTGCAACCTGGACCTCCCTGGCTCAAGTGATCCTCCCGCCTCAGCCACCCGAGTAGCTCAGACTACAGGAAAAAGAGCCATGCACCACTGTGCCTGGCTAATTTTTAAAAAAAATTTTTTTTGAGACATGAGAACTCACTATGTTGTCCAGGCTGATCTCAAACTCCTAGCCTCAAGCAATCCTCCTCCCTCAGCCTCCCAAAGTGCTTGGATTAGAGGGATGAGCCACCATGCCCAGCAAAGGCATTGTTAAACTCAGGAACGAATGACCGCCTTGTTCCCCAAAAAACACTAGGCAAGAGAACCACTCTCTATGCACAGATCTCCCTGGCCACCACGTGTAAGCAGCAGTGAATATTCCATAGGTGGAATTGGCTACTGTGAAGAAAGAAAACTCCAGAAAAGTTGCCCTCACTCCAGGAAGTAACCTGGACCTCACGTGGGTGACAGCAGCCTGGGGAGAAGGCTCCACTGCCAGCAGCAATGCCAAGGACAGAGCGGCAGCAGTCATCCATCCCCACAGTCATGGTGAACACAGCCACGGAGCAGCCTGCTTTTTCCATTTATAGCCACACACAGGTGGCAATGGCAGCAGACATAATTGGCCGCCCTTCCTCCCTTATAGAAGGAAATATACTTTTGCTTGGGTGCTCTGCCTGCCCCCACATGACCCACGGAGGATGACCAGCCCCAACACCCGTGTAAATCCTATCACTGGGCACCATCTCTTCTCACCACTAATTGGTTCAGGGAAGGGCACATGATATAATTCTGGTCAATCTAACACTCAGGGAAGCGAGCTAGAGGACTTCTAGCAAAAGTACTGGCTGATGAAGAAAGGCCATAGAGTAGTAGTCCTGTCTGTGTGGCACTTGGAACTGTGAGAGCCATCCCAGGACCATGAGAAGAGGTCACCTGAGGATAAAACCGATACACTGTGGATGTCTAGGGGAAAGGAGGGAAGTCCCTGTGTTTCTACTTACAGTTGGAAAGAGTATTAACCAGCTCTGAAGGCATCTCATGACACGGCATCTAGGCACATCAAAGACATTTTCCTTGCTAACTAAACCATTTTGAATTGGGCTTATTTTTGTTGTTATTGTTATTACTGGCAGTAAAAGTATCCCATACACTCCAGTACCCACGTTCAAAAAAGTTGCTTTCAGCTCTTTTACCATCTGTATCCATACTCACACAGACATGCTGAATATGCTTTCAGTTCTAATTTTAAAATAAAGTGATCTGCTGGAAATTAGCTCAGCTCATAGATCTCCATACTTACAACACTATATCTAAGAATTAGGAAATAAATAACTATTACCAATGATAAGTGGCCTATCTCAGTCCATGCACATGTTGAGTGTCCAGGTACTGGAGGAGGTATGGAACCCCCGCTCAATAAACAAAGGGTATGATGTGGAGGTCATGCTTTTAATTAAATTACTGAGTGGAGGCAGAATGTGGTGAGGGTCACAAGAGAGGTACCAAAGATGCAGCAACAGAGCAGTTGATGGGCACTTAGCATTTCAATAAGTGGGAATAGGGAGAGCACGAAAGGTGGAGGAAATAGATGAGGAGAGGGAAGAAGGGAAGTGTTCTCCAAAGAAGCACGCCGCAGGGAAAGAGTCTTTCACCTTTATGTTCCCACAAGGCACAGAGTATGAGCTCAGAAATGTTGAATGATTTGTCTCTACAATTAAGGGATGATTTCACTGATAATACTGTCTTCTTCCATGATCTAAATTCAACCTGCCCTTCAAATCCATTCATTCATACAATTATTCATCCATCCATCCGTCCGTCCATCCATCTACCCATCCATCCATGTAGTCATCCATCCATCCATCCATCCATCCATCCCACACTGAGTTCCCTCCATGTGCCAAGTGCTGAGTTAAACACTAATTAGGGATGGGCTTTGCCAATGAGTTCAGAGTCTAGTGAGAGAGACAGAGTCGTAAAGAAAAAAATCACAAATGCCAACTCCTGCATTGCCTTGCTTGATCCCCGATGCCAGAGTGTAGCCTGGTTGGGCATCACAATCAGATGGAGAGCTTTTTAAAAACAGAAACTCTGCAATCTTTCCTCTTTTTTCTTTATTGGAAGGTCCAGGGGTGAAGGGGGCAAAAGAGTCTAAGTGGGAGTTAGGGAGGCAGAAGAGGATTAAAAGGCAGTGTCTGAAATATTTTCAGACTGAGAAGGAAAAGGAAAACAGCCAAGAACACAAGAGGAACAAGCAGTCAGAGCATAAGGAGGAAACTAGGAAAGATCTAAGTCATGGAAGCCAAGGAAGGACATTCAGTAAGATGGAAAGTTCAGTGCCGCATCTGCAGAGAGATTAATGTCCAGGAGAATGTAATTCAACCAACCATATGCATTGAGAACAGGTCCTGGATTTGGCAACTTAAAACCTCTTGCGGTCCTCTAAAAAATGTTGTAGGAGCCTGAGAGCAGTAAGTTGGTTTCCAAATGGCTCGGTCGTCAAAGACAGGGAGGATATGCAAAGGGCAATGCAGGCTACTCACGGAAGGAGTTGAGCAACAAAGTTAGGGAGGGAGTGGCAGTTCAAAGAAAAGCACTAATGCCACAGGGTGCAGTGGCTCATGCCTGTAATCCCAGCACTTTAAGTCAGGAGTTCAAGACCAACATGGTGAAACCAACATGGTGAAACCTCATCTCTACTAAAATACAAAAATTAGCCGGGCATGGTTGTGGGCACCTGTAATCCCAGCTACTCAGGAGGCTGAGGCAGGAGAATTACTTGAGCCCGGGAGCCTGCGGTTGCAGTGAGCTGAGATCACACCACTGCACTCCAGCCTGGGAGACAGAGTGAGGCTCCTGAAAACAAACCAACCAACAAACAAAACCAAAAAAACAACGAAAACAAAAATGAAAAGCACTAATTGGCTTCACCCACCCAACATTTGCTGGGCATTTACTGTACTTCAGAAATTACTACTAGCTAGGTATGCACCAGTGCACAAGACTCAGTATTGCCCTCAAGGCATTTACAAACCAATGAAAAGAATGTTTATCTTATTTGCTCAGTCTGTTTGAAGGATGAGAAAAGAAGGTATGTTTATACACAGGATAAAGGGAGCCAGTGGAGTAGAGGAGATAGAGATTCTACAGCCAGGGGACCTAAAGATGTTACTGTCCGGGGAAGAGGTAGAGAAAACACCATGGTTCACAGCACAATGGTGGGGTCAGTTCTGGCAGGAAGGTGGGACCGCACTGTCTCAGAAGGGGGGTGCTGCCAGATGGCTAACAACCAGCTTTCACAGGAAAACTCATGATTTGAAGGACTCGGTCATTTCTATGGAGTCAATATTTCCATCATGGGCAATTGCAAGGAACCCAGGGGAGTCCCTGAATGCAGAGTTGGGAAAAGATGTGCTCTAAAGCATCACTGCCGGCTCTAGCGAGCTGGGAGGAGCCAGCTCTAGCACACATGGGCTCCAGAAGCCAAAGAGAAACCAAGGATCCTGGAACTGTTGATAAGAAAAGGGTGTTCAGAGGAAAGCTGTGAAGCCAGCATAACCAGCTGCTCTCCTAAGCGCTGAGACCTTGTAAGGAGAGGAGAAACCAGGGAGGCAGAGTTCCAAATCTGGAAAACTGGCAGGCTTGGGTGCTCTTCAGTTACTTCTACTTGAGCAATTTTGCTTCCTAAATCTGGTTAATAGCCCAAAATGTGGGCTACTTATTGTTATCTCCCTTCACTCTTTGTGTGTGTGTGTGTGTGTGTGTGTGTGTGTGTGTGTGTGTGTGTGTGTGTGCGCTTTTCCTATGTAAACTGCTGCATCACTAACTCTGCTATACTTTAGAACTCAGTGAGGCAATCCTTAGAACCTTACACAATTCCCTAAAGGGTCCCGTTACTTACTCTAAGTCATAGAGAAATGTTGAACATTTAAACCATTAAAGTGCAGTTTTGCTGGAAGAAAATCTCAAGGGTCTCCATGAATCATGCCTGAGCCATGTATTGGCCATGACCATACACTTCTTGTCAGTCTTGTTCCATTTGGTTGTTATTGTGGTTTGGTTTCATTTCATTTTGCTTTGGAGGGTCAACCTTTCTTCCATTCATGACGTTCAATCAACCTTTCTCCCCAATGCATGTCCCCATGTTTTTTTTTTTGTCAGGAGATAGCAAAATAAACACAGGTATTAATGTGCCTGTGGGCACCAGTCTGTAAAGTCCAAGATGTTCTTGGACCCAAGTAAACTTTCAGTTCTTTCTCAGCCATGCCATTTTGCATGTGAAAGCATTCAAGCTGATCTCAGAGTTGAGGATGTGGCTGCCAGCTTCTACGAGAACAAAACACACAGCAGCAAAACAGCGCAATTCCCCTCAGTGTGGAAACCAGGGTCTACCTGGGGCCCCCCATAAAAATGAGAGATTTGAAGGAAAACAGACTGCATTTGAAAGGCAGATGACATCAAGAAAGTAAAAACAGCTACAAATATGACTTCTCTCCTGCTTTACACTGAGCCTTCTGTTCAAGAAAACACATTTACCGGGGATTTTTTCCTTAAGCTCAACTGGAAAAACAAATATTTAGTCATTTTACAAGAGCAGACAACTGAAAAGCAAGCCACAGATTAAACAAGCACTATGTATTTCTAAGAAAGTTCATCAAACACAATATATCTTTGAGAATACAATCTTGAAGTCGGTTTTAGAGGCAAATTTGACCTTCAAAATGAATTTTGTCTTGATATAATTACAAGGTCAAATCTCAAAGAAGCAAATGTATAGATAACTATCTTTGCAATAAGATCTGTTTTATATTTTCAAATGAACAATACTGGACAGAAAAAAATACATAATTACTTCTGAGGTTGTATATAAAATACCCAACTGGCAATTAATCAATATCATATTAGCATCTCAATATTTTAGATAAAGCAAAATTCCTAAGTACAAAATAATCTATAATAGAATGAAAATGACAAGTTATATTAATAGAGAGATTACATGTAAGTTATCATTTTTTAGATAAAATTTACTCTTTCAGCATCCCTTTGATACTTGTAGGAGGCAGATATAGTATAGAGAGGCAAATAGAGGTGAGAACCTTTCCTAGGAAAAAATCAAGCAGCATTAAAAGCAGAAAGAAAAAAGAAAAATATTTCAGATTCTCAATTCTGTATATTACATTGTTGAAAAAAAAAACTTGCCAAATACTTAGAGAATACCAACAGGAAAAGGTTTCCTTGTGCTCCTTAAGGATGGGGAATTTCAAAGAACTGTGAACTCATGAAAATAGTTCTATACCCATCGGCTTTGCCAAAAACACTTTGGGATTTCAGATTTCAGTGATGGGTACTGAGCCACCAGGAGTACTGAAATCAGGTTTTCCATTTCCACTGAGTTTTGGCTGGTTTATGAGGATTGCACAAAGATCACCTCATTTGTACTGGACACAACTGGGAAATAAAAATTTAAAAATCATCCTTGATATTTAAAATAGAAATCATGAGCCCCGCCACAAGCGTGCTTCCCCTACACTCAGGATGTGAGGTTGACAACATGCCTCCCCGTTAACCTGTGAAGCCTCACAGGTATGCACTGTATCTCTATAGAATTTTCCACGGACTCCATCACCAATGCATCCTTTAACAAGTATGAACTGAGCACTCACCCCATGCACAGAGCTGTGGACGGGGCCATACGGGACAGAAAAGTCCCAAGGTGTGTCTCTCACTCCCAAAGAGCCTACATACCTTGCAGGAGAGGAAGCCTGCGGACCCAGGTTTTGTGATGCAGATGAAGAGGACACATAGCTGCTCCAGTAAGAACTGGAATCATTTGAAGGAGAGGAAAAGAGGGTGTTTCAACCTTGAATAGCAGAACCCAGATCATGAAAAATTGGAAGAACTTCTATGGACATCAGAGAGGAAGGCAATCCAGATGAAAACAATAACTTAGGCAAAACCGAAATCAAGTGCAGCTTGCAGAAGACTCTGTACAGGGAGCCAACACAGCTACTTCACGAGAGGAGTCAATGAGACCATTTAATAGAACCCCCTGTTGAAACTGTAAAAACGATTTTGCCATCTTGGTCATCTCCTGAGATGGTTGAGAAGGGATTTGCAAAGCAAAAAAAAAAAAAGAACTGAGGGGTTTTTCACAATGGCCTGGAACAGAGAGGGTGGAGAGAAACCAGACAAGTCTCTCAGGCAGAAATTCCAGAAAAATGAAGAAGCAGGACAGTGCGAGGCAAGAGGGAGATGGCGGGCGCATTGGTTGGACTTTGAGGGTTTGTGTGGATCTCAAAGGGCCAGGCTGTGGGGAGAGTCTAGACTTTCAGGCTAGGAAGTCCGAATCTTGTTGTGAAAATAGCTGAGGTTTTTGGAGCACCTGCTGAGCGAAGTTCCCCAAAGAGGCTGCTGGGATGATTCATGAGGCAAGAGGCTACAGGGAGGGAAGGCCAGAGGCAGAGAGGTCAGTTCCAGGATGGCTGCCATGGTCCAGCCCAAGGTAATGTAGATGGGGAAGCCTCGGAATGCAGGAGACAGGGTGGAGATGAGAAGACATGTCAGAACCTGGTGGCCAATGAAGCACAGAAGGTGCAGGGAAGAAAGGAGAGCAGGATGGAAAGGCAGGAAAGGTGGGTCTCAGTGAAAATGGGGAGTTCTGTTTCAGCCCCAAGAATGAGCATGTGTATCCTTGGACCCCAGGCCTGTGAGGTTGGCCGGTGGAAGCCCGGGAGCTCTGCTTAGTCAGGGTCTCGGATTGGTACTCCTGCTGGGGCCATCTCAGAGCAGAAGCAGGGTGGGGGCAGTGTGGGCTGGCTCTGGAGTGATCTGCCCTTAAAGAACAACAAGACTTTCCAGAGGCAGTGTGTAGGCTTTAAGATGGAGACTGTGATAACAAATAGAGAGAGATGAAAGAGCTTCTCAGTGACAGGGGGAGAGGGTCCGCACCTGGAGGACAGAGCCTTCCTGGAGGGCAGAACCTCGCTGGCAGTCTGGTTTTCCACACACCTGCCTGGTGAACCAACACACCACTAGGGGTTTCTTTTCTTGCTTGAAATGTCATTGAGTTTTCCATTTTTTTTCTTTTGCTGAGAAAGGCACAATTAAGTACCAGAATTTTCATTGCTGGCCTAGCCTTCTGGAATCTGAACAGGTTTTGCCATCCCAGGACCAGATCCTCTCTACATAAAAATTGGTGGGGGACTGTGGGGGGGCATCTCTTTTTATAATAGCTAGAACATCTAAATACTTTGTAAAAAAATAAGCTCATCATGAACCCAGTTAACCCAGCAAGGCTACTGCTCTTCTGTGTGGTGGTAACAGCTTTGTTCAGCAGTGCAAGGTGCAGGCAGAGCCTTTCATAGTATTAATCACTAGGTCCATTTATTGAGAGAGCTGTTCTCATTTCTCAGAGAACTGAGGCATGTGACGATCACAGGTAGGGTAAGCAAATGAACACAAATTCAAACTCAGAATTCAAAGCCAGCCTCTATGTATTCCTGAGGACCATATTGTCTGCTAAGTATAGAGAAAGGCACATGCTGGTTCAACAGCAGAGAAAGCAAACAGGACGCACTTTCTGTGCGTCATCTCCACCACAGGGCCCTCTCTGTCATGATCCAGTAATACTCATTCACAGTAAAAACCCAGGAAGCGTGGAAAGATTGACCTTTGTGAGCCAAACAGTGTGACACTTGATTACTTGACAGAACTAATCCTTCTGTCCTGATGACAAAAATTCACCTACATAGATACATGCAAGCTAGTATCTGTTGTAATGCCTCCCAGTTACTCTGCAAAATTTCTTAGCTTCCTGGACATCTCTGAAATGCTAAGTTTCGGTAACCAGAGGTATAATAAATCTTTTATTTTTATTTGTTTGTTTGTTTATTTATTTTTGAGGCAGAGTCTCACTCTGTCGCCTAGGCTGGAGTGCACTGGCGCCATCTCGGCTCACTGCAAGCTCCGCCTCCCGGGTTCACACCATTCTCCTGCCTCAGCCTCCCCAGTAGCTGGGACTACAGGCGCCCGTCACCTCATCTGGCTAATTTTTTGTATATTTAGTAGAGACGGGGTTTCGCCGTGTTAGCCAGGATGGTCTCGATCTCCTGACCTCTTGATCTGCTCGCCTCCCAAAGTGCTGGGATTACAGGCATGAGCAACCGTGCCCAGCCAGTAAATCTTACTATACCCATCTCTATGTCCATACATAAATGTACACACACGTGTGTTTATATAAGATAAAATGAGATATCTCTATATGGGTGTTTATGTATATAAATATGTATAGACAGATAAACCAACTTCTTAAAAATACATATCATTATATTGGTCCATGTTTACAACTATGTACATATGTGTATATACATATATATGTGTATAGGTTCCCCACACTGGTGTTTAAGGCATGGGGTGGCCCAACCCCAGGAAGACTCAGCTATCATACCACCCACCTTCAACCCAGCCACATCCATCTACATTTTCTGAAAAACAAAAGGCAGCCTCCCCTAAAAGCACCGAGACCCTTGTGTAGGGAACCTGAGCAGACACCAGCTTCCCAGGGCTTCCTTTTATCGAGGAGAGCTTAGCTGCTCTTGTTAATGGTAATATATTCTTCTTCCTGCAGCACCGGGCTGTGGCCCACTCTGAAAAACTTTCCTCTGAAGGAAAGATCATTGCTGGCTTGCCTTCCCAATTTCAGACTTTCCAGTCTACAATTGTGTAAACTAATTCCTTAAAATACATCTCGTATCTATCATCCATCTGAATCTATATGCATATACGTATATACACATATGTACATAGTTATAAATATGGATCAATGTAATGAGATGTATTTTTAAGAAATTGGTTTATCTGTCTATATTTACATACATATACATCCATACATAGATATCTCATTTTATCTCTGAATCTACAGACATATAAACACACGTGTGTGTACGTTTACGTACGGACATTGAGCTGGGTGTAGTAAGATTTATTTTAAGGAATTGGAAATATAAAGAGATATCTATCTATCTATCTATCTATCTATCTATATATATATATATCTACACACACACACACACACACGGAGAAAGAGAGAGGGAGAAAGATCTATCTACATCCATCCTATTGGATCTTTCTGGAGCACCCTGGCTGACACTCCTGCATTGATGAGTCATTGGTTGTAGAATGTCCTGGGAAGGAGACATGAGCTTGGACAGGGCTGTCCTCATCAGCAGGCACTTCCCAAAGAGGGCTGACAGCTGAAGCGTCTTCCAACCATACTCCCAGCATCTGAGGGAATAAGTCCTTCCTTCCCGACGGGAACCCAGACAGCACATCATAGAGCCCACGCCAACTGGGCAAATTGAATGTGCACAGAGTAAATTACCAAAACTGCCAATAAAACTCAGAATTATAAAATCATATAATTTAGATCTTATGTGATATAATTAACATTTACAATCTGTTGACTTAAAGTCGATTATGCAGGAAATAACTGAGAGATTGTTAATAAGCACAAAACAAACCAGCAGAAATTGACAACATTAGGTGCTCAGGTTGTGTGGAGGTCAATTTCAGCAGACCAGAGTCACTGGGTTCCCCAGATGCAGTAAAGGAGAGCCCTGATCTTGGGCCAGCCACGTGCTTTACACATAGCAAGGACTGTAAGCCTGACTTTGCTCTAGCACCGGAAGGAGGAGGGCCTCCCTCTGAAAACCACCCATTTCTCCTAGAACCCCAAGACTCCAGTCCCTGTCAGGCTGCAGAGGTGATTTCCAACCATATGATCCATGAGCCACCTGCATCGGAATCGCTGAGGAATTCCTGCACCCCATGCCCCATTCCTGGAGTCAGCAGCCGGACTATAAGACTGGCTCAGTGAACTCCACAGACAGGGTCACAGGCATGGAAGTGCAGGCACAGAGGCTAGCAGTGATCATCAACCTGGCCCTCAACAAGTCCACCTTCTCAGATGTTTAGTTTCCTAACCTGGAAAACAGGGAATAACATCATGAAAAAAACACCAGACACAGCACTGATATATCACAAATGCCACATAAGCAACCGAGTGCGAAATGGTATGTTTCCTGCCATCGGCTGAGGCTCAGAATAGCGCACAGAGCATGGCAGGAGTGCACTCTCTAAAAAAGGAAGCCCGCACATCCATGCACAACTCTCTAAGGAGTGACCTCAGCAACAACAGCAAGTCCCTGCCCCTCTGCCTTCCCAGCCTCAAGTGTACATATGTCACAAACTCGTCAGTGCTGAGTATCCAGCTCCCACAGTCGCACAGGGGAGCAGGGTGGATGTGTAGAGTTTGCTGGTTTCTGCGTAGTATAAATCCTCCCACAACTGCCATCAACCAAAGGAGTTGGAAGACATCTGCACAATTAGCTCTTATGCACCGACACTGATAGAAGAGACCACAGACATGGTATTTCTTCAGAGAAAGTTTCAGAGGCTGTGCAGCACCTCTCTCCACCCCAGGGAAAGAAAGGAAAGAGGAATGTAGGCAGGGAAATTTCACATCCATGTGCGGATGCACCAATCTCAAGGCCATTGAGGAAAGCTTCAACAAAACCATTTAGGCTGCCTCCAAGGGGTTCCCTAGGGTTCTGAGCTACCAGGGCACAGGGGCTAGTGACTGCCTTCCAGGCAGAGAAGTTTGCAGAGAGGCTGCCTGGGGACAGGTAAGAAGGAGAGGCCGTGGGGGAGTACACTAAGGTTCCATCCATGGTGAAGTGAGAGGGCCTGAGTATATCCTTGTACCCAGGGACCCACGGCAGGTGACTGGACTTGCAGGGGTGAGCCAGCCCTGACAGAAAGAGGCTGGAGGTGTACCGGGAGTGAAGCTAGGGGAAGGGTTCCATAATTAGACACACACAGGAATGTCACCGTGCCATGGAGAGCTGTGGGGCAATGTCAATGCAGGCGCCCTTTGGCACCCTCCCATGCATTCCACCAACAAGGGGCAGCTTTTAGACCTTAGCTTCACAGAGGGGAATCTGACACCAAACCATGATGCATGGTCAAGTAACCCTATTAATAGCCCTTGTTGTCCTCTGTCTTCTTGCTCCAACCCTGGAGAACCAGAGGCAGAGGTCAGTGGTAAAGAGAGGAGTGGGTGTGCAAGCCTCTGAGGCTGAGAGCCAGCCAGGACCCCAGAGGCATTTCTGATGCCGACACTGGCTCCAGATGCAAAGAATCTTGAAACAGGACGAAAAACAGACTTTTAAAAACTCAACCTCTCCGGACCTCTCAATACTTGGAAATTAGACCGTTCATTGTATCTGGAAGTGACGGGGAAAGTCTGGTGCCTGAGAAGACTCGGAACAGGGACGGGAAGGAGCTATCAGACTTGAGCCATGAATTTGGAGGAAGTAAAGTTGTACCTGCATCATACCCTACTGAGAACAGCTCACTCAGAAAACAAAGAAGCCCAGTTTCTCATATGTCTGTTGGATGGCCCTGCCAGGTAAACCTACTGTAGCAAAGCCACACAGAAGTAGGACAGTGTCAAAACCAATCAGGCCAAGAGTGAGCAACAGCCCGCTGGGTCTCTGAAAGAGCTGGGAAAACAAGAAGAGGCAAAAGAAGTGAGCTATGGGACCCGGGGTCGGTGACAGGGCCAAGGAGTTTACAAGAGTGAGCATATCAGATAGACAAACACCAAGAGGCAGAAGAGTCTACAGACACAAGGGGGTCCAAACCTACCCACAACCCCCACCCAACTCCACCCCGGCTTTGGCTCCCTTGGGGCTGGTGAAGGTAATAAGTGAACACACCCAGGTTTGAGAATGGCTGGGCATTAAGGCAGTCTTGACAACGTCAGAATCAGAAGTATTTGCCTGCAGGCCAGTGGCTGGGAGAAATGTCTAGCTCTCCGTAGATTTCCATAGCTGGGGTCCCATTTTCCTTCAAGGTGGTATGGGTAAGACAGAAAATGTCCCCTGAAGGACAAGACTCAGGACAGTTCCAGCTCCAGCCTAGTGTCTCAGGATCCCTGTTGGCTCCACAGGAGAAAGACCCTCCAGAGTGCAATGAAGGAGCCCAGTGGAGACAGTGAAGTGAACCCATTCCACGTGGTGACTCCCCTCATGGCAGAACTGTAGAATCCAACACCACATGGACCTCATCGATAACACTGACCACGCCTCCTTGCTTTTAAGATGGATAAGGGGCAGGGACAAAGGGCTCCATTGTATTTGACCAATAGCTGCAAAAGTAAGAAATCTTAATAAGCATGGAATCACAGAAACAGTTGAATGTAGAATTAAACAATTAAGGCACATTTCTGACTTAAATATGCCAAGAGGCTTTTGTTTGTATTCTTTATGATTTAATTTTTTTTGGACAACCAATAAACACATGTTCAGAGCATCTTCTCTAAGAGCCACAGAGACATCCCTTGAGACTTCAGATGATTTCGAAACTCTGCTATCACTCCTAGAAAAAGGCAGGCCTGGGATTCCAACCTATTCATGCCTCTAACCCCACCTGGAAATCTCTGGCTCCAAGAGTCTAATGGTGATGGTTGCCACTGTTAGATTTCCTTTCTCTCTGGGTGTTACAATCAGGTTTACAAGGAAGAAACACCAACCAGGGTTATCACCTCTACCAGTGGACACAGAGTTCACCAGCTTTTATTTCTGGGACTGACAGATGTCAAGGGGATCCCTGGATTCCAGGATTGACAGGATGGAATGGTCAGTAGGATGCCTTCCCCCAACAACTCAGATGACAGAGCCCACAACACGGCAGCCAGATCAGGCAGGAATCCAAGCTAATGTTTCAATAACACCAGTGATGGGAATCCCCACTGAATCCCAACTGAAGGCGCAATTGAACACTGTGGGCCCAAAATACCTACAAAGCTTTGCAAAACCTAAAGAAAAGGCAGATCTCTTTGGTGGCAAAGGCAATGTAGTGAGTTAACTTTGAAGCAATCCAACACTGTACAATTGTCATAGACATGCTCACTGAGAAAAAAAAATCACATAGAGAAATAGAAAAATAGACAGATAAATGAATAAAATTTATTTTGAGGTTTCACTGCCAGAGGCTAGCCAGAGAAATCAGGAGAAATACAAGGTGAAGATTGGAATCACAACTAAATATTGTTCCTGTATAAGGAGAATTTTCCCCTTTTGAATTCTTAGATTACTTGACTCCCTGAGTTTCTCATTCCTTTGACAGGCACCTATGAGCATTTCACGCTAAGCACTCACCCTCCTATTTCCATGTGCCAGCATTTCCAGTCACTACCTTGATTTATGGAGAGAGGATAACAGTTTTCTCCTAGATAGTAACTTAGTAACAGTTTTCTTCTAGAAGCAACTTAAAATAAATTTATTGACATTAAAAATTTTTAAATGAGGTGTAGTCAAAGCTTAACCAGCACTTTTTAAAAAGGAGCACATTTTACTTCATTTTTATTTTTATTTTCATTTTGAGATGGTGTCTCCCTCTGTTGCCCAGGCTGGAGTGCAGTGGTGTGATCTCAGCTCACTGCAACCTCCACCTCCCAGATTCAAGCAATTCTTAAAGAAGCATATTTCATAAAGAATACTTCTGAGTCACTTCTGTTGTCTTCCTGAGTGCTTTTTACCTGCTCTTTGCATGTGGCATAAACGCATACTTCTTTAATGCATCTCAGTTTTTGACTTTTGGCTCTTTCACTGCAAACATAGGAATTTTTAAAATAAAGAAACCACGGCCGGGCACAGTGGCTCACGCCTGTAATCCCAGCACTTTGGGAGGCCAAGGCGGGTGGATCACGAGGTCAGGAGATGGAGATCATCCTGGCTAAAATGCTGAAACCCCGTCTCTACTAAAAATGCAAAAAATTAGCTAGGCGTGGTGGCATGCACTTGTAGTCCCAGCTACTCAGGAGGCTGAGGCAGGAGAATCACTTGAATCTGGGAGGAGGAAGTTGCAGTGAGCCAAGATTGTGCCACTGTACTCCAGCCTGGGTGACAGAGTAGGCCTCCATCTCAAAAATAAATAAATACACAAATAAATAAACCAAAACAGTTGTACAAACACTAGATATTCAAATATCAAATGACTTGATAAATGTGGGCTTTAACGGGGCAGGGGATAAGGAAGGGAAATGCAGCAACTGATGTATTTACAGTAATTAATCCTCCCTCATCATTAAAAACACTGCTCCATTTTGTAAATAGCAACACAGAGCAACCACACTGCAGAAGTCATGTTTAATAATACATTCATTTACGGACTTTGTGATTTTTTTCCCTCTCAAGCCATTTTGAAGAAAATCTTTGAACACCTCTTCATGGCTTGATGCTTCACATTAAACTCCTTTAAGTAGCTAGAAGTTTCCTGAAGAAAACACATGAGCCTTTCACTCGTAGAACTCCAAGAGCTGGTGGAGTCCTCAAAAAAAAAAAAAAAAAAAAAAAAAAAAAAAAAAAAAAGATGACGATTCCAGTGGGTATGAATTTCCTCCTGAGAAGTCAAGGGCAAACCACATAGAAAAAGTTGAGCTTCCTGCCTCCACTCAGAAAGTTAACCCAACCAGGGTCCAGGCAAGAACAAAATCTGCCAGAAAGGCAGGGTGAGCTCAGACAGATTTCAAGCAGGAGCACAGCCAAGGTAATGTTCAAAATCCTGTCCAGTCCCCAGGTACTATGAATACTCAGTGACATCAAACAGAGCCAGTTCCAAATTGTTAAACTTGTAACTCATAGTAGGCTCTCCTAAAGAACTTGTCTTTAGAACCCCTAAAGACACTTCCGCCATGTGAAGAGACCCGAAACACAGCTCACATCCAGAGCAAGTCCTTTGTCAATGAAAATGTGAATGGCAAAGATGTCAAGGTCTCCAGCAGTGGACATATTTCAACATGTTTTAGGACTTTCAGATAAAATCCTATTAAAACAAATAGATTGGGGCCAGGCGCAGTGGCTCATGCCTGTAATCCCAGCACTTGGGGAGGCCAAGGTAGGTGGATCACAAGGTCAAGAGATCGAGACCATCCTGGCCAACATGGTGAAAACCTGTCTCTACTAAAAATACAAAAATTAGCTGGGCATGGTGGCGGGCGCCTGTAGTCATTCTTTGCAGTTCCTTGCTTTGGGGCTGCATGAAGGGCTTCCATCTGTGAAAAGAAGTGGTGAATTTGGGGCTCATCGTTGGAAATGCCAGCCTTCTCACTGAATTAATCAGCTATTTTCCAAGAAAAATCACAAACAGCATTCCCCTTAAGTAAGTCTCTCAAGATATCGCCCAAGCCAGGGAATTCCCAACTTTGTTCTTGGATCGAGAAACGCCCCTGATAAGGTTTTCAATCATCCTTAGAAAAATAAGAGGAAAGTGGAAGAACAGTACTCTTATGCTAAATTAACATAACTGAAGTCACATTCTTTTGAAACCATGTCCTCAGAGTTTTGGGGGTGGAGGTCAAAGTGTACTTTATTTGCTGAAATGCTGATGAAACGAGAGAATAGGGGTTTTCCTCCTTTGTTAATGCCTTCATGTATTGGCATCTTGATTTCCTCGTTTTAAAAAAGTACTAGCTTTATGTCTTAATAGCAAGTCTCCATTCTAAAATGTCTACAAAATTATCAGAATTTTATTATATACATGAAAATACTTATTATGGAATAAATAGGAGAAAATGTAAAATATTATATACAGTATGATTACAATAAGAAAAAATAATACACAAATGTAAAATGAAGATAGTTACACAAGAGTGGTATAATTGGGGCAATTTTGAGTTTTTAAATAATTGTTTAATGTTCTTCAAGCATTTTTTTAATTAAAAGAAATTTCACGTAAATGTTATTATAACAGATTTTTTAAATTACCTACAAAAGCATAAACATCTATCTCTACAGACTAATAGAGTATGCCTTTCCAAAAATATTCAAATAAATATTAGCTCTTTTATTACTAGTATAATGTGTACATTGTTAGTATTACTGATTGTGTCCTAACTACGAATGCAACTGGCATATCCACATTAGGTCCTGAAGAATGGTCTCTGCCTTACTCAAGGACCCTTCTCTGATAATGTCAGCTTGAATAGAAGCAACTTAAAAATCTCCAAGCAATTTCTATTAGCCTCATACCGCTGCAAGATCTACAAGCCATTTGCTCTCGTTGGGAGTATGAAATATTAACCAGAAAGTGTAATTATTATAGGCCGTATTATTTCTTTTCTTGCTTGCTTCTTTCTAACTGAAGCTTCTGCTCTGGTTCCCCTTAAAACAATCTTCAGTGTTTCCTAGATGAAATGTTTTTCTCCATCTGTCCTCTGTTCCAGCTCCCACACAGTTGTAGGCTTACTCTCTTGCTGAATTTTCAGTTTTTCCTACCAAAATACCAGCTAGTTTTGTTTTCTCCTTCCCTACTTCTGTCCACTTTTTAAACCATCATAAAGCTATCTATACTATCCCAAATGCTTTCAACACCAATAATACAAAATTATATTCAAAATGTGATCTTGGAGTGGCACAGTAACCACTGTCATGGGGTCACAAACACCACTGTTTCTAAAAAATGATTTCCCTCACTGAATGCCCCTGCTGTCCCTGGACTTCACCAGAAGTACAATAAATAATCTTCATAAAGAACAGCCTGAAATCACCACACGGTAGACTCGCCCGAGACAATCAGGCCTTATTCCAATTAGAAGTACATTGAAATGCTAGAGAAAATCTAACCACCACCAACATCCACCCTACCCCCAAAAAAAGAATTTGCATACATTATATACAGGGCCAAGAGCAAAAGAAAGAAAACAGAAATCCCCAAGCTCCAGAGTCAAAGAAAGAAACTCAGTTAGCAAGTGTTAGATGAATCCACAGGAATCCATAGGGATTTGGGTCACAAGTGTAAGTCCTAAGGACTGTGGGTGGGGTTCCAGGGCCCAAGCAGGGACAAAGGACACAGCTTATGACCCAAGAGAAGCAGGAGAGCAAAGATTGGAACCTTTCCTAGCAAAAGTCACTGTGTGCCTAAGGCTACGTGCAGCAAAAACAGTCATCTGTGAGAAATAAAAGCCACATTTCCATTACTTGTATAGTGTGTTGCAGCCCAGATAAATAGATAGATGACGATGATAGATAGATAGATAGATAAACAGGTAGATTGATAGAAGTAGGTAGGTAGGTAGGTACTAGATACACAGATGATTGATAGGTAGGTCATTAGATAGATGATAGATGATAAATGATAGAGAGATAGATGATAGATAGGAAAATAGATGATTGATAGAAGATAGGTAGGTAGACAGATAGATAAATGATTGATAGAAGACAGGAAAGTAGGTAGGTAAGTAGGTAGATGACTGACAGAACATAGGTAGATAGATGACACATAGAAGATAGGTAGATAGATAATCGATAGAAGATAGGTAGATAGGTAGATGACTGATAGATGATTAGATATATAGATAGATGGTTGATAGATAATAGACAGATAGATAGATAGATAGATAGATAGATAGATAGATAGATAGATAGATAGACAGACAGATAGATAGATAAACTGATTCATGACCATCAACACCCCCAGGGGTCTGGCAGAAGCAGAAATAAAACTACTCTGTAGAGACACTTTCATATCTTACATTATAGAGAATTCACAAAGAAAAAAATAATCCCCACTGAAGATAAGCTCACAAGAAAATATTATAAAGTACATGAAGAAAAAAAAAAGTAGATTTTAGTACATGTAGTAGATACAAAAAGATTGAGGATTAACACCCCAAACAGCATGGATAAAAGATCGAACCAAAAGCATCTATAATTTAAAATGACTTTTTAAAAACAGAAATTTAAACAATAATAAAAAGCAGCAGAGTATAAATCAATAACAGGCAGAGCTGAAATAACTGAAGACAAATTCCAGAAATAAAAATTTAATAGACTACCTTAAAATTAGTTATTCAAAAATGGTAAGAGATATTACTGAACTACCTAGAAAGAAGGAAAAAGAGAAAGAGATGTTAAGGAGTGTGGAGGCTAGCATGAGATGTCCAAGTGAACAGTGAAAATTCAGAAGATATATTTGGAGATAAATAATAACCAGATTTCAGAGAAAGAAATGTCAGAATTTGTTTTAAAAAAAAGAGTCCTGAGCAAAATAAACATATTTAAATCCACATCTAGTCATATCATGATAAAACATCAAAGACAAAGAAAAAGTATTAAAAGTGACCAGAGAATAGAATAAAGATTATCTACAAAGGAAACAACCTGATGGATACAAGACTTCTCATCAGCAACAACAGATGCCAGCAGGGAATAATAATGCCTTCAAAGCACTGCTGGAAAATAACTGGCAACCTAAAATTCTATGCCAGGCAAAATTAACATTCAAGAGTGAGTGTAAACTGAAGAAATGTTGAGGGAAAGACTGAAAGATTTTACTACTTACAGACATTTAATTAAAGAGCTATCAGAGGACATCTTCAATAAGAAAATTAAACCCAGAAAGAAAAAAAATGAAATTCAAAATACAAAGGTAAACAAAGACAATTATGAGTTGATATATGCACATCTTAAATTCAATTTTAAAAAGAAAATTATGAGTTGATACATCAAGATAAGTATTGATACAATTAAAGAGATAATAGTAATGATTAACTTTAGAATGATTTTAAAACAAAGCAGAACTAAAGAACTAGGTAACGGTAACCTGAGAGCTGGAAGGAGGGGAGCAGAGTCAGAGGGCCTTGGATCCTTTGGAAAGTGGGTAGAAACAGTGCTTGATGTCAGACTTTGTTAGGAGAGGGATAATTAGACAATCGTAAGAAGAGTCTAACCAGACTAAAATCAGAGTGTGTAACATTCCCAAAACAGTAGATGGGGATAGGCAGCATAAATACATTTGATAAAGTCAGGAAAAATGAAAGTCACAAAATAAGTTGAGAGTAACAACTACAAATATATTTTGTATATGTTGTAATTTACATAATATATAAATTAATCTCACTTGTCAAAACATAAATATTCTCAGCCTGGGTGATTTTTAAAAATACAGTTACACTCTGTTTATGAGAGATGTATCTAAACCATAAATAAACAGAAAAGTTTAACATATATTTACTGAAAAAGATATACCTGACGTAACATACCAAAAAAGAAGTTCAGCTATCAACAAAAAGAAAGCTGGAATAGCAACTTTACTATCAGGACAAGGTAGAGTTTAGGACAAAATTATTTATTAGGAATAAAGATGAGCAATGCTCAGTAATAAGGAGCAATAATTCATCAAGAATATATAAAACTCCAGAAGCTGGGCGTGCACCAAACAACAGAGCCTCAAAATACATATGCAAAAATCAACAGAACTATAAACAGAAATAGAAAATCCTTCATTATAGAGAGAGATTGTCGCTCTCGCCAAAACAGCTAGATTAAGTAGACAAGCAACTAGTACAATGATTATCAGACGATGCATTGGGAGACTTCACCTGTTACCCGACATTTAGTGGCCAGGACCTAAAGCTGAGGGTTTGGAGGCCTCTGGGACTCCACATTCTGAAGACAGATATGTATGATGAATCACTAGGGGACTGAGGCTTATAAAGAGGTGGCTGAAGTGGCCCTAGTCAGTTTTTATAAAAGGCCAAGGACTGTCTTAGTCCATTCCTGCTGCTGTAACAAAATACCTTAGACTGGGTAATTTATAAACAACAAAAAATTATTTCCCACAGTTCCAGAGGCTGGCAAGTCCAAGATCAAGGTGCCAGCAGATTGAGCATCTGGTGAGGGCCAGGCAGATTGAGTGTCTAGTGAGGGCCCATTCCTTATAGATGGACCATTCTGGGTCTCCTCACAGGGCAGAAAGGGAAAAAAAAAAAGCCGAACTTGAATTGGCTCCCTCAATCTCTTTATTAAGGGCATTAATCCTATTTATGAGGGTGGAGCCCTCGTGGCCTAATCGCCTCTCAAAGATCCCACCTTCCTAATGGCGTCACCTTCAGGGTGAAGTTGCAGCATATGAATTTCAGAAGGACACATACATTCAAACAGCAGGGACAGTCAAGTGTGTGTTTCCCATAGATAGGATGTGAGAAGCAATGAAGCTTGAACCAAGTGTCTTTCTGATACGAGATGGGCTTGGGAATCAGCAAAGGCTTCCTGCCAAGCAGGGGCCACCAGGGCAAGCTGAAGGGTCCAGAGGTAATCAGGCCAAATGAGTCTCCCACTCCAGGGAAACCCACAGGACCCCCTGATCCACTTACATATGAACCACCACCCAATGGGCCTTGGAGGGACAGTGTCAGACACAGGCAGAATCAGCCAAGCTTCTACCATAGAAGCAATCAGACAATTTCTTTCACCTTCTATGCACTCCACATACAGGGGTGCCAGAACCAGTGGGGTGGGAGCAAAGGGTTGGGTACAAACAATGGAACAGACTTCACCCTCCAGATTCCCATGGACCATCCCCCATACCTTGGGAGGCAGTTTAGGGAAGAAGGGTAGAATCATGTGAGATCTTTCATGGGTTTTTAAATTGTATATATTTGTATACAACAGGATGTTTTGAAATACTCATCTGGATATACATAGACACAGCACAATGATTACTACACACTGATACTACAGTCAAAAAGGTTAACATACCCGTCATCTCACATTGTCAGTGTCCTTTTTGGGGACAGTGGATGGTAAAAGAACTTATAATCCACCTCAGAGATTTTATGAGACCAGATCAGACTTTTAAGTGAGTAAAGAAGATTGGAAAGCTCTTGAATCTACTCCAGATAGTAACAAGGGATGTAAAAGAGAGATTTGTCTAAACATGGATGACAGCAAAGGGGAGGAAAATTTGTTGAATGCACCACTTATGCAAAGATCTGAAAACACAATGATCTAGCTAGATCTAGCAGGCATTAAGAGAACCTGAACCAAACTGAAAATATATACTTTTTTCATGCTCATGTGGAAGATTTCTAAAAACAACATAGTAAATCCCAAAGAAAGTATCCACAAATTTCAAAGAATGAAGATCCACACAACACACTCCCTCACCACAGTAAAACGACATTGGAAAAAACAAAGGTGTCTCAAAGAAAAAAAAAGACTTTAATTCAAAAAAATAAAACTAATTATGAGGCAATCAAAGAAAATTATGAAATAATCAGAACCAAACCATTCCAAAAATCAGTATGTGAACTCAATCTACTTGTATTCATATGGATAAATCTTAACAACATAACCTTAAATGAAAAAGCCACTTGCAGAAGGATATGTATAG
This sequence comes from Colobus angolensis palliatus, assembly GCF_000951035.1. Lineage (NCBI taxonomy): Eukaryota > Metazoa > Chordata > Mammalia > Primates > Cercopithecidae > Colobus > Colobus angolensis. The sequence continues at coordinate 2,170,199 of NW_012117154.1, forward strand.
AATAACACCATATGTGCAAAATTATAAACACATTTATAGAATACACATGCGTGCAGGTGCACATGCGTCTGTGTGAAATTTGTGATGTATACAGGCAAAGAGAAAGCAGAGTCACGTCAACAGGAAAAAAACACACCCACTTCTGGATACCGAATGGAAGAGGAAGCAACTGGTCAAGGAAAGGATGCAAATGAATCATGCACTCTGTTTGTAAGTTGTGTCTCTTAGAAAAGACTCAGAAGACATTACAAGCAAGCATTAGCATATGTTGAATTTGGTCAAAGGCTTTTTTCATTTTATTATGACTGGACTTTTGTATATTTCAAATAAATAGAATTAAAGGAAAAAAGTTACTCAAATGCTCCAAGCCATTTCTAACACGGCTTCTGCTCCTCTGAGCACTAGCTCCAGCTGGCACCTTTAGTGTGGCAAGAGATGAGAGGCCACGAGGGAAGGATGGAGGGAGATTCAGGTTCACAGGTTCTTTGCAATTTAACGTAGCAACTTTGCGATCACTATTCAAACACAGCAAGTAATGGATGGCACTTAATATGCACTTGGGTTTCTCCCACTGCCCTCATGCAAAGTAAAGCTTCCCAGAAAGTAATAAGAACTAAAATGTTTTCCTGAAACAATGCTAGATTCCTAAAAGCAATACTCAGGCTCCAGCCATAAGGGGTTCAAGGGCAGTTGATGAAACACATCTTCAAGGTTACCGTTAGTCCACTGCCACGCAGGCTTCTATGCAAATGGCAAGATTCACCACCCAAGAAAGTACAGAGCCCAGCCTCGGTCTCCCTCTTCCACAGACCAACTGGGCCCACATCCATCCACTTCTCTGCATGCAGCTCTTTCATTAGTAAACCTGATACTAGTAGTCCGTGTATGTGTGTGTGTGTATGTGTGTGTGTGTGTGTGTGTGTGTGTGTGTGTTTAGCAAGAGGTGCTTGGATTCCTCGAAGTCTCAATGAAAACTCAGGGTAGACTGAAGCAGGGGAGATTGAACTGCAATTGTACCACTGCTTAAGCACAACGAATGTTTGATCTGAGCAATCATTCTGGGCTGTGGTGTGAGAAAGGAAACCTAAGGAATAACACCCCTCCTTCCTGTGACCACACGGGCTGGACTGTGCATCTTGGCCACCTCTAATGCAATGCAACACCAACCCACGTCTCTCCCTGTCCTTGGCGAGGTCCTACACACAATGCAAGGAACTGCTTCGCCGCACTGGCCAAGGACAACAAGAATAGGCTTGAGGGCAGATTGAAAAAGAGGAAGAAAGTGTTTCACACAGAGGAGAAAAGAAGTTTTAGATGAAAAGAGCCCTCATCACTTCCCCTGTGCTCCCACCATAACCGCCTTGGAGGGAAGCAATCCCTGCTACCCACAAACCAGCAGGACTGGCAGAAGGCGGAACACAGAGGTGACATCCCTTCCAGGGGCTCAGACCCAACTCAACAGCTTTGCCCTTGACTCATTTCATCTCCTCGCGCCACACATCCAAACCTTATGCAAAATAACACATATGCCCCCGTCACCACCCACCTCCCCACCTCCACTGCAACACCCCTGGTCCAGGCCACCGTCACCCCTCACCTGGATTATTATATTAGCTTCCCATGTTCCCTGCTCCAAACCTTGAAACTACTGTTTCAAGGGAACCAGCAAGATCTCATGAACACATCCATCAGATCACATCCCTCCCGCTGCTTAGAACCCGCCAATGCTGGGCCTCCCATCACACAGACCCACAGCCCTTAGGGGACCTGGCAGCACCCGTTCATCACGTGGCCCCCCTTTCTCTGACCTCATCTCCACTCCTCCCCTCTCTCCATCCGGCCGCCCTGGCCTCCCTGCCGTTCCTCAAGCTCAGAAGGCACTGGCAAGGCACTGGCTATTCCATGTGTCTGGAATGTTCTTCCCCAGATAGCTCCTGGCTCCCCTTTCACCTCCCATGGGCCCTCACTCCAATGTCAGTCTTTCCATGACTGTCACTCTATAAAATCCTAACCCCCAACATTCTCCATTTGCTGCCTCTGCCTGATTTTTCTCTCCTTAGCATTTATTTCCATCACAGCCGGCCTTTGCCCATTTGTCTTATTTTCAGTCTGTCTCCTGCCTGAGGATGGGGACATTCATCTCTTTGGCTCCCGCTGCATCCTAGGCACCCAGAACGGGGTGGGCACGGGGTGGGCAGGCAATAGGTGTTTGTTAATGGAATTCTAAAAGTGAACGACAGAAGAGAAGGGAGGTGAAGGCAGATCTTTGTTTTCCGGTTTATAAACTTGATGCTGGGCAGGAGGAAAAGAAGCGGGCGGTTCATGTGAAGCTCCTTTCCTGAGTCAACATGGTGATCTAAAATAAACTAAATTTAGTTGGAGACCTTTTAAATCATTTTTCTCAAGTCAGTTATATGTGCTCCAGCTCATAAATAGGAGGAAGAATGTGGGTGACATTCCCAAGACTGCAGCAAATGTCGGCCAAGTGAAAAACACATCGAATGTCCTGAAGATCCGGCGACGTCCTGAATGTGACACGTTCCGGTTCACAAAAGAGGGGTCCCAAAATGTTTACAAACCTTTACCATTCCATTTAAATGGACCTTAACATTTTCCTCAAAAATAGCTTTCTAAAACTGCTACTGGTTTACATTAATTTTCCCTGTCTTCTTTTTTTCCCCTTTTTCTTTCTTATTTTAGAAATAAAGTAACAGGATTAGCTTTTTGATTAAAGCATATTAATAAAATTTTGACATTTTATTTGATTTTAAAACATGTTCCAGTTTCCATCATTATACTGGGTCCTCTATGCCATGTTTATTTTTTGAAAGGCTAAAATTATGTGTGACAAACAAAATTCATTTATATCAAGAGCATTTGTACATATTAAATCCTAAATATGTCTTGAAAAATACCCCCTCACCTTTCTCTATCTTGCATTTTATCTGAAGCATTATAAGTCTTCAAGAAAAACAGAGGAAAAAATGAAATACAGTAACTAACTAGGAACCATCAGAATTATTTTCTTTGACATTTCCTTTCTTTTTTTTTTTTTTTTTTTTTAGACGGAGTCTTGCTTTGTCGCCCAGGCTGGAGTGCAGTGGTGCAATCTTTCAGCTCAGTGCAACCTCCACCTCCTGGGTTCAAACGATTCTCCTGCCTTAGCCTCCCGAGTAGCTGGGACTACAGGCGCCCACCACTACGCCTGGTTAATTTTTAGTAGAGACGGGGTTTCACTGTGTTAGCCAGAACGGTCTCGAACTCCTGACCTCATGATCCACCCGCCTTGGCCTCCTAAAGTGCTGGATTATAGGCATGAGCCATCATGCCCGGTCCTTTCTTTGACATTTCTAAGCAGCAGATATCTGCAAGCCATGTTAACAATTTGTAGATGTATATATCTAACAGGCAGGGTCCATTTAAATCCTAACTCTTCTCCATTTGTTTGCTGTTTCTTATCAGTTTAAATAAAATGTTCACTCTTAAACTATGTTTTAAGCACACACTTGGATCAGAATAGGAGGAATGTGTTCATCTGAGGAAGCAGTGAATGGACATCATAAACTTAGTCAACACTGTTTAGTAAAGTCACAGATACACCAAGCAGTTTCACAGCCGTGAGTTTAAAAAAGAAATCACTGATCCTTAGTCAGACATAGTTTTCTGAATGAAAGTCAGCACAAGCAGCCCCTTTCCAGTCTACAGTTGACGTGTGTCTTCTAAGTGACTAGACTATGAAACCTCTAACAGTCTCATTAGAGAGTTAATCCAGAGCTAGCCACTAAAGCACACCCCTGACCACATTGCAACTAGTGTGAAAAGCAGTCCTTGTAGAAATCATGACGTTCTTTTCCTTAGGTTGTTCATCATTTTCATGAGAATATAAGGGTCCTCTCCCAAATAGCTCAGACCCCAAAATGCAGACATCTGCAAATGACAGCAGGTAACATCTGCAGATTGGTGCTCACCATTCGCTGTGAAGGCAAGCAGGCTTCTGCCTCAGTTGTTTTACCCCTTTTCTCCTCTGATTCATTCCAACCAACACCAATGACAGTGGACAGACTGCTGTCCGGGTGAGAGTGAGGGGAACAGAGGGCCTGAAGTTGCTCCATTCGTCCTCATCACGAAGGGTAAAGAAGGGACTTCACATCCATGTGCAGTTAGCTTCTAAAAGACAAGGAAATCTCCCACCTAGAAGGGGACCCCAACCACACCAACCACAGGCTGGGGTCCCCCTCCTCAGCCGGCCCCTGCCCAAGTCCTGCTGACCAAGCCTCCTCAGGACACAAGGTCAGTTCAGGACATCAGTGGCCTCATCCCTTGCATTCCACCCTCTGAGTTACAGTCTTTCAGAAACACAGCACCATGAGCTTCTAGAGCTGCCTGGAACCCTGGAGATTATCCTACTCCAGTCGTTGAACAGCTGGGGAAGCCAAGGCTCAGCAAACAGAGGGGATTCTTCCCTCAGGCTTTGTAAGCAATGGAAGGGCACCAGCTAAAAGCTAAGTGCTTTGACTCAGAGCCAAAGGCCAAGGACCTTTCTAGCACCTTCCTCCCTCTCCATAACTTATATGTAGGAAAAACACATAGAAGCAATGTGATGTCAAAGTATGGAAGAATGTTGGATAGCATTAATGTCTAGTCAATACACATTCTCCCCTTGTTCTTACAATGAACCCCAATGTTGCTCAGGGCCACAATACCTTCAGGTATAAATTACATTCCCATGCTTCCTTATAAGATGTGGCAGTTCTGGCCTAGGAGATGTATGCAGACATCTACGCTGGTTTTCTGGGAAATCCTGCCCCTGCCCTGCCCTTCCTCTTAGGGACACCTTCCTATGTCTTCCATCCTTGGGACCATGCAGATGAAACCACCTGCAAAGGTGGCAGGCAGTGGCTAGAAGGGGACTGGGTTGGGGATGAACGGCTTCCTTGAGCACTGGACTGGTCCATGACTGCTCGGGTCCAGACCTCTCCTTAGGCAAGACAAACACATGCATGGGGAGGAAGGCCGATTTATCTCTTTGGCGAGTTGGGAAGAAAGCACAGAGCATGGTCAGTGTGGCCTCAGCAGGAGGTCCCTCCTTTGGGGAAATATCCTGTCCCAAGGCCAAGGTATTATTCTAGTCTGCCATTGGATGAGATTCCTGGGCTCTCCCTCTGGGGGAAGCCCAAGATTGTCAGGCTCTATTCAGCATGAATGCATAAGCATGTATCAGAGGTGATATATCAGCAGCCTTATGTATTTCATTATTATTAAGGCAAAGATTACATCACTGCCAGACATACCCAAATCTCATCCCAAGCAGTTTCCTAACAATCCTCTTATTATCAAAAGGCCAGTGCAAATTGGATTCTTAGAGATACTATTATTCAGCACAACCAGAATCAAAAAGTCATCATAAAACCATGGATAATTCCTTACCTCCCTAAAGCAAATAAACTGCCTTTAGAATTAAACTGGCAATACCAGTGCTGCCCTCAAAACTCACTGCTGCCTCACCAATGGATAAAATGTCAGATGAGATGATATAAAATAAATTGAGAGATGCTGAACTACCTCACTGAATAAAATGGTTATCTGAACAAAATGTTATGTGAACTGACTTGTCATGGAGCCTGAACTTTCTTAGTCCCATTTCCTTAGGTGAAGGCAGGAAGGCATCACAAAAAATGCAAGTGTGGGGCTTTGAAAAGTCTTTGAGAAAATGAGGCAGTAAAGCACAAAGGGTAGAATCATGAGCTTTCAGTTCAGAGTTGGTTCTGGTTCCGGCTCTGACATGTACTAGTTTTGTGACCTTTTTCTAATTAGTAGACACCATCTCAGAGGTAGCTACAAAGATTTTGAGATGAAGTCTGTAAAGCATCTAGTACATAGAAGCATAGCATAAATGATAGCTGATGATTATTAGAATGATCATTATTTCGAGTGTCTAGCAGTGGTGTGCTGACAAAAGGGTTTTTGAAAAATCATTTGTTTGGGAAGGAAGCCCTGGTTTGTACTGACTGCCAATTTCCATGGTATGAATACTCCCATTATGGCCAACTTCAAGCTACCAATGGGATGTCACTGAATGCAAAGTTGAGAAGAGATGCATATAGTCAGCTCTCAGGAACTGCCAAGAGTCAGTAACAGCTCCTCTCTGGTTCAGACACTACAGTCACACCTATTGACACGGTTTGGTTCTGTGTCCCCACTCAAATCTCATCTCAAATTGTAATCCCCACGTGTTGAGGGAGGGACCTGTAAACCCCACGTGTCAAGAAAGGGAGGTGATTAGATCATGCGGGCAGTTACCCCATGCTGTTCTCGTGATAGTGAGTTCTCATGAGATCCGATGATTTTATGTGTTTGACAGTTCCTCCTTCACACACTCTCCTCTCTCCTGCCGCCTTGTGAAGAAGATGCCTACTTCCCCTTCCACCATGATTGTAAGTTTCCTGAGGCCTCCCCAGTAATGCAGAACTGTGAGTCAATTAAATCTCTTTCCTTTACAAATTATATAGTCTTGGGTATTTCTTTATAGGAGCATGAGAATGTACTAATCTACCCATCTGGCTCATTGGGATTCCTGTGTGTACGGCAAAGCACCTAGTGGATGAATGATGTGTTAATGATGGGTTATTATTAACACACAAAGATATTTTTGTCTCAATAATTTTGCATACCTTTGAATTGAGACTGAGAAAAAAATGTTTTCATGAATATTAGCATAGATAAGGGGGACATTAGAGCATGGACTGTTGCCTATACTTGACCGTGAACACCAAGACAGTGCCTTCCCAACACCTAGTACTATTCCAGGTATAAGGTATATGGTCTGTAAATGACTTCTGGGTTGAACTGGATTGGTTTGGACTGGATTCAATTGGGTTGGGTTGGGTTGGGTTGGGTTGGGTTGGGTTGGATTGGATTGGACTGGACTGGACTGGACTGGATTGGACAAGGGTGTAGAAAGAAACTGACCATAAGTCTGCTCAGAAAACACTCAACCTCTAAAAGGCAGGGAAGTCTACCCTCCCCCAACTCATTTTTATTCTAAGCATTGCCTGGAGGAAATGCCTTCCAAGTCCCATGGTGGAAACCATCTAAGATGCCCCTTCGTCCATGGGGCTTGCTCTTTATGTTAAACACAGTTCAGTTTTGATTGCTAAAATTTTCTTGGAGCCAAGGGATTCCAACAATGCGACTACTCAGAACATCAAGAAATTCCCTGGAGATTCCCAAAGTAAATAATGCGATGTAACTCTTACCTACAATTAATCTATGCAAGAAAAGATATTGAGGGATATGGCATATTCTAAAATTACCTGACTGAATTTCTAGCAGAGAGATCTAGGGAGTTACATCATATACTGCGTCTCCAAACGCAACCTCTGAATGACCTCCATGAAGGGATAACATAATAATGCGGCTGTGTCTTGGTAAATGTCATTTATTCCCTCATGAATTTTGACAGAGATGACATCAAGTTTCTTCCAATTCTAAGATTTGATGGCACCATAAATATGACTTCAATTTTTAACAATTTAATGAAAAAATCTTTCTGGAAAGAGCTGCTCATGGGGAAACACATCTCAGGCATGAGGCACATTTTCTTTTCCAGCCCTTCCTCCAACCATAACAGATCCAAAATGGACTTCCAGGAGGATCCTGAAACGAGCCCATGTGTTCAGCCTCTCCCTTAACCACACAGAAATGGCAGGCGGATGACCTGCCCAAGGTTGGGAATTCTCCACACACTAAAGTCCATGACTGACATTTAGGAGAACATTTTGTTTAATAAATTCAAAATGTCCTTTAAAATTCTATCCATGCTTTCATTGTCAAGGGTCTTAATGGATATGTTTAAAGTATAAATAAATATAGTAGGCATTCTGCTTGCTTAACCTTTCTTCCTTACCCCTTCATCTCTTCCAATAACATTCATTGAACATGAGACAGAACAAGTCCTGAACTCATTTCTATTCCAAGTACTAACTCAAGTCCCTGGAACGGTGTCTATTTCATTTAGATGGTACAGAGATGTTCTGCTGTTTCTGCACCATCCCCATCCGATTGTTGATATTTGGTATGTCATGTTCAGATCTGTTGTCTTTGTTGACCAGAGGGTTTGTTTAGAGTCCACTGCTGAAGAAGAACTAAATGGAATCTGTCTCCAGGCAGAAAGGTAGGGAAGGCCCTTGTTTTACCCCACAGTGGCACCAACCCAGACAACAGAGGGAAGAGACCCCAGGCAGGACAAGGCCAGCCTGGAGCAGCACCTGGCAGGACGAGGCTTAAAAGAATAAATGAGGGATAGGCCCAAGCCCACATGTCATGGGGTACCATTTACAACTTTACCCACTTGTCAATGGAAGTGGGGAGAGTAGAGCCTTCCAAACCATCAGCAGTAGGATCAGAAAGTAGAAGAGTCCAGAAAAGCAAGACTACGCCAGAATAATCTGGAAGAACTCAGCCCCAGTGAGAAGTTGACAGCCAAACAAGGAGCAAGACCATCCTGTTAAGAGGCACTGAGTGGTGAAAACAGCCTTGTCATGAAACAGGGCAGATGATCATCTCAGAACCAACAGGTGCATTCAGGAAAGATAAAAACGAAAACAGGAAGATCAGGAATCATTCATTGGTAAAACAATGCATGCCCCTAAAATAACAACAGACAAGGATAAAGTGGCACAGAGTGAGAATCACAAAGTAACAGAGCGGATTGACTCTAACAGACCTTTTCTGGCCCCAAAAGCAAGAGGTTTGGTTGGCGACATTTTAAGACACCATAACTATAAGGTCCCTAAGTGGACAAGAGCAGGCAAGCTCTCTCATTTTTGGGGGTGTGGAACAACTTTTAAAACAGAACTTAACCAAATGGCTAATACAAACTCGAGAACAGGATCCTTCTAGAGAAAGGCAATGGTTTGTAGGTAATGTAGCCATTCTGTCGATAGCATCAGCAACAGCACTGCCTCCATGACAACATAGTGATATTCAGGACCTCTCAGATTACACTCTGTGGGGCAGGAGACAGAGTGAGCAGAGGTTAGTCACATCCAGGTGGGTTACAGTTCCCTTCTACCACTTACTAGCAGCGTGACATTGCTCAAGTCCCAACTTTGTGCCTCCATTTCATCAACTATCAAATGAGAATAAAATTATACTTACCCCCCAGGGTTGCTGGGAAAACTAAGTGTTAAAGGGCAGAATCCAGTTCTGAAAATTTAGCAAGTGCTCAATAAATCAAGGTTAGTCCCTGGAGAAGGACCCAAAACATTAAGTAGATGCAATTCAACCAGGGTCATGCAAAGCCAGATTCAGTGGGAAGACGACTGGATCTGTCAGATACCTCACATTAAGCCGAATTCAGTCCACTGTGGCCTACCACCATCCTCTTCCCTGACTTCTCCAAGACGGTGTCAATGACACACTCTACCTGTAGACCGAGTTCCTTCCCCATGCTCCAGCTAGTCCAGATACTAAGCCGAACGTACTTCAGAGCTTCAGCTTCGTAAGTCGATGGAGTCTAGAATTATAGCCCACACACCTGGTATCCAGAGAGCCAGAGAAGAGCCTTGGGCATACATTTCTCCAAGACATGGGATGTGTTTCTCTGAGACATTTCCTCATCCTCCTCTTCTCTATTCCCCTTATTCCCTCCCCTGCTTCTTCCCTCCTGCTCCCCTTTTTAATCTCACTGTGATCCTAGCCTACTTCACTCTCTGGCCTTGCAGCTAATTAAAACTGTGGCCCTTAGTTGTTTATTTAAAGACCCCCCCCCCCAAAAAAAAAGGCACAGGAGATCTAGCAATCATAAGAGCATCACTTTTCTGAGATTCTGTCTAACAGAGAGAGCGCAGGAGGCCCTGCACAATGTACTGGTGAATCTATTATAGTTCAGCCTACCTTGCCTGACACTGTTCATAGGGCCAGAATTTATTACCAGCCTTATGGTTTCGTAAATTAACTAGTCAGCTATTGCCACACCTCAGTGTATTGTCATATCTGTGAATTTATGGCGTTATGGCTTAATGTAGCATCATGTCATCACTTTCCAGTTCCTGGAGCATTCATTTTACCCTGGAAGATAATTCATCATGGTTATTATGAGAATACCAACATAAACAACAGAGGAAGAAAATATGTAGGTTATGGTCTAATTGCCTGAATCAATCCCAGAAGAAAAGAAGATACTTGATTAAATCTGCAGTCTTTGAATGAATCTTGAATGTGCTTAGTGTTATTCAGACTCCAAATGCTTTGCACACTTGAATGGGAAAGTATGCAGTGAAAATCCCGTTGAAACTCCACAGAACACCAGCCAAGCTAAAGTGCTGCACTTGGTCGGAATATCTGGGCTCCGTCTCCTGTGTAAATCAGCATTTAAAATGTTAGATACAGACAGTCCATAAATCAGTATTGCCTTTCTTCAGCATAAGCTAGTGCCTTTAGCAAGTGTTTTCTGCTATTTGGCTGTTTGTTCTGATCTGGTTTGACACGGCTGGTGTGGGTTTGGTTTGGTTCGGTTTGGGGGATGAAGAGGTTATGCAACAGAAAAGCGATGACTTACTCTTTTGCTCTTGCTCACAACTCCAAGGGCTAAAAACAATGCCAGTTCAACCCTCCTACTCACGTATGACGGCCAAACCTGACTCCTGGCTTCTAACTACAAAATCCCCAACGCACTCTGCAGGCCCGCAGCCAGCTCGTCTGCTCAGGAAGGAGCAATAGTGTGATTTGAACATGACCAATAAAAAAGAACACTCGTCTTATTTGCTTTTACAGGTTATATTGTCTCACAGGTAAGGAATGGAATTCTTAATACATTTAAAAATAGAGATTCCTAACCAATAAAATATCCCCATCACCGAGATTTTAAGGATGCCATGAGTAGCTGGTATTATCAATGACATTTGTGTAGTGGGAAAAGCATGGATTTTGGAGAGAGAAAGACGCAGGCCTAAATGTGGACTCTATCATTCACTATTACCCAAGGACAGGCTTTCTCTCCACCAGGCTAGGTCAAGTTTCCCAGTACACGGGTGTGGTGGGGAGTGGAGTGGTTCTGCAGCAGCAGGCTGGTAAATTTAGTCCTAAAACAAGACTGGTCTAAAAATCTTGGAAAGCAGAATCTGGAAGCTCCTTCTAGACATTCTCTTAAGCACTGCCTTGCTCAGTAAGAAGGACCTCAGACATACTTTACCCATGGCTTCCCAGAAAAAAAAGTTAAGGATGATGCCATCAGTTTTCAGCATTTATTGAGAGAAGTCAAACTACTGGAGGATTTCAAAGATGCTTATTGGGTATCCAAGTAAGACGTCAAGTAAAATTTGAGTACAGGAATTTGAGTGTGAGGGGGAGCCCAGGAATGAAACTATTTGGGAGTCATCAGTATGGGTGGGATTGGAAGCCATGGGATGGGATGAGATCACTTAGGAAGCAACAGACTAACCCCCTTCTGTGATAAATAAATTCCAGCAGATTAGTGTGGATTATTGTCCCCAACTCTTGTGTCCTACCTCCCTTCATGCAGCTCCACATGTCATCTTGTGACTTGTGCTTGCCTGGCAGTAGAGAGCACATCTTCCTCTCCAGGAACCTTGGGCTTGGCCACGTGTCTTGCTTTGATCGGTCAGTGTGAGCAAAAGTGAAAGTGCGTTCATTCCAGGTGGCAATTTGAAGAGGAACCATGCATTTCTGCTTGCCCCTTGCTATCTCCCCACTGCCATGAGAAGAGCATGCCTCAGAGAGCTGCTGTCCCTCCAACCTGGGACCCCAAATGAAAGACACATGGACCTCCATTAGGCCCAGCTGAGCCTGACAGAGCTCCAGGGACCTGAAGTCCTCTGAGTGAGAAATAAGTGGTTGCTGTTAAAAGCCACTGAGAGTTTTGGAGGCCATTTGCTACTGCAGCAAAAGCTGACTAATACAAAAATAAAACTCATCTCTTCCGGCAGAACCCTCCAGAAAGGAGGCTTAGTCTCCCTCATAGATATGAGGCCTCCAAGCCTAAGAGAGTTCCAGAGGGCTGTGCAAGTTCGGCCCAAGGCAATACATGAAAATGCTCCGAGTTTACCACTGAAATTTCCAGACTCCACTTAGATGATCCCCTGAGTCCCCACTCGTGCCTTTCCAGAAATGAAACCCCGCTCTGAAGAGAAAATGGCTGACATCAAGACGACTCTGAGTACGCAAGGCTGGGAACTTACAGGAGACAGAGGCTCTCTCGGATCTCCAGGTAAACACACACAGCTGCTCAGGAAGGCAGCCTGATCCAGGAGCCTTTGGGAGCCTGGGTCATACCTAGACCTAGACGGCCAGGTGCAGCCCCAGCTCTCCCAGAACATCGGAGGAAAGGTGACCACATGCCGTCAGATACCAGCTCAGGCACCACTGTGCAGTGCACAACCACACACCTGTCACAGGCTTTCATTCATAGGGGACTGGATTGCCCTCCTGTTAGCCAAATGTGGGCCTTCTGATGCTCCACGTGTAAACACAACTCGCCAAACAGAGCCCCTCTTGCTTTCTGGGCCAAGTCAGTGGAGGGGACTGAAGGCTGGCTCACAGCTAGGAAAGCAGGGCTCTGCCGTGCCAAGGGAATGGATCCCAGGTCTCTTTCAACATCAGTAGGTAACAAATACACTCACAGCACACACCACACACACCACATGATCATGCATAGCACACCACACACACACACACACTCCACACATCACATACACACCACACCATACACATACACACCACGTGCTCATACATACCACACACACACAACCACACATCACATACACACCATACCACGTACGTACACACCACATACTCATATGTACCACACACCACACACAATCACACACACCACACATCACATACACACCATATCACACACATACACACGTCACATACACACCACACATCACATACACACCATACCACACACATACACACCACACAGACTACGTTTGTAAATACCACACACACCACACCCAACACACACACATGCTCATACATACCACACACACCACACACACACATCACATACACACCATACTACACACACACAATCACATATACACCACACATACACACCACATACTCATACGTCCCACACACCCACACCACACATCCCACATGATTATACATACCACACACACCATACACACACCACATGCTCAGCCACACCACACCACACACATCACATACACACTACACCACACACACACAACATGCACACACTACACACACATCACACACACACATTACATACACACCACAGACACACACAAAGCATGCACATACCACACACACCACATACACACAAGACCACACGCACATATATCAGACATAAACCCCACATATACACCACACACTTAACATACACACCATACACTCACGCACATCATGCACACACCACACCACACACACATATACATGCCACACACACATCACAAACACACAAAATACACACCATATGCTCATAAATACCACACACACATCACACACACACACACCATGCATACACACCACAGAGCACACACATACCCCACACACATATCACATACTCAACACTCTACCCACACACCACACACCACATAAGCACTACACATACACACACACACAACCACACACCACACACACCATACACATACACATAAAATTTGCATGAAATAAACATACAGGAAATGAACACCAAGATTCATTTCCCTTGCCCTGCATATTGGATTGAAATATGGAGCAGACCAGCCAAATTTAAGATTTGTGTAATTTACCTCTGAAATCTTCATCAGATTCAAAACACAATTTCACTTTCTGCCCCATCCGGCAGTGTTGGGGGTTTTGCCACCGGAATAACAGAGCATAGTTTGCAGTCACAGCATACAACAGAGCTCATGTGCGTGTTAGTTTGTTACAGGCATCCTGGTAGCAGAACATGAGATCCCAGACTCACAGTGAGTTCCTCCCTCCAGAAAGAAGCACCTAAGTTGCTCAGCACTGACGGCAAACACGTAAGTAAGGCAAAGGTTTCCACCAACGCAGCACGGGTTGAACTCGAAATGAATCTGTGCATGTGGGCCCCTTGCCTTTGACCCATGGGGAGCATCATTCCATAAATAAACAAGGCAATACCTAACAGTCAGCCATTAGATTTCTTCAAGGCCATCTCTGCAATTACTTTGATGAAACAAAATTGAAGTTCATAATTTCCTCCCACGCAAATGTTTTACAATAATTTTTGTAAAGATCCCAGAGTCATAGTAATCACATATCAAATAACATTCTTGAGATGTTTTTCATTTGAAATAGTGAAATTATTTATTAAAGCATCTTGGCCTTCATCCTTCAGGCTCTATGTGAAGTCTTCAAGAAAAGCTCCTCGTGAGCCCAACCACGTGCCTTGCCAGCCCCCACTCCTACTTTCTAGAGCATCCCTGGCCATGCCCCGCCACACATCCCATGGTCCAGCCTCAGCAAAGCCCTGGCCATCTCCACAACGCACCAAGCACCTGGCTGCATGCTCTGACATACACCACTGAAACTCTCCTCCCTGGGAACATCACATGCTGGGGCCTGTCGGGGGTGGTGGGGGGGCAAGGGGAGGGAGAGCATTAGGACAAATACCTAATGCATATAATGCATGCAGGGCTTAAAACCTAGATGACGGGTTGATAGGTGCAGCAAACCACCACGGCAGATGTATACCTACGTAACAAATCTGCACATTCTGCACATGTATCCCAGAACGTAAAGTAAAATAAAAAATAAAAAAGCTCTCCTCCCTACTCATCCCAGCCAACTCCTACCTGGCCCTTAGACACAGTCCACGCAGCAGCTCTGCTGTGAGACACCCCTTCTGTGACCTCCATAGCACTCCTGTCCACCTCCGTTCACAGTGTGGGGCTGGGAACAAGGCTCTGTGGTGGGACCACCTGGGTCTGAATCTCAGCACCGCTCACTGGCTATATATGACCTTGGACACTTAACGTTCCTGTATCTCAATGTTCTCATCTGTAAAACTGGGATAATATACGTACTCACTTGATGAAAATGTGGTAGGGAATAGATATTTTAATAAATGTAAAGCACCTAGAATAACACTTGGAACATCATAGCCCTTATCACAATGTATTAAAGTTTTCTGTTTATGTGGCTATCTGGCCACTAGACTAGAAGCATTTTAAAAAGAATATGCCTTATTATTTTAACATCCCCAGTATTTCGCAAATAACCTGGCATATAGAAAATATTTTTTTCAGAATGTTGAATGAATGAACGAATAAATGTATGAAATTAAAAATATATGTTAATATTAAATTCCTGTTACCCTGTCCCAAAACACAATGTGCTGTCATCACTGCTTCAGGAAGAAGTACATTATTTCACACATCAACCCACCTTCATCCTTTGAGAATTTTTTTTAGAGCAGAAACAGACTCTATTCAAACCATATGGCATAAAGCCGTAGTTTTTAAAGATAAAGGTACTCGCCAATAAAGCGCTGACTCATTTCACCAGAATACTCATTTCATCAGTATACACAGAATACTCATCTTCAGCATTACAAGCTTGTGATGGAAGAATACAAAATTTTAAAAATACATAAATTCACCTCTTAGAGGTAAAGGTTTGAAGAACAGTTTGCTTTTTGAAGAACAGTTTGTCTGTGTGTTTTAATTTTATGTTAAATTCTGGGATACATGTGCAGAACATGCAGGTTTGTTAAACAGGTATTCATTCTACCATTAGTTTAACATGCAGGTTTATCAAACAGGTATTCATTGTACCATTAGTTTTTAAGAATCCTTGATTTTTAAAACGCTACCCACTTGGCCTCCTCTTTTATTCATAGCCTTGTTCTCCAGGAAAGAGGCTGAAGCATCCCTTAGGGAACATTTTCTGTCAAGGTGCTAGATCAGGAGTGTGAAGCAGTAAGCCTTAAATTGCAGGAAGTCACAACAGCAGAAGGCAGAATGCTCCTCAAACTTGAACACAGAGCCTGGTGCTGCTTCCAAGAAGTCCCAAGTCAGCCTGACCTCTGACAGCTGATCTCAGGATCTCAACCTACCTATGTTGATGTTCATATTCACATCAACACTTTATTTTTGAACAGGTTCCGGGATACAACACCAGCTTTTTTATTGAAGGCAAAGCATTCTCAATTACTTACTTACTAATTAATATGATTGGTGATATGGTGATTATTTAGAATAATCTGAGATAAAACTCATTGAAGCAGCTTTAAAAAGCCCATTATAATAAAAATAACACTTGAAGCTCTCTCTCTCTTTTTTTTTTTTTTTTGAGACAGAGTCTCGCTCTGTCATCCAGGCTGGAGTCTGGAGTGCAGTGGTGTGATCTTGGCTCACTGCAGCCCCAACCTCCTAGGCTCATGCACTCCTCCCACCTCAGTCTCCTGAGTAGCTGGGGCTACAGGTGCATGTCACCACAGCTGGCTAATTTTTGTATATTTTTGTAGAGACAGGGTTTCGCGATGTTGCCCAGGCTAGTCTCAAATTCCTGAGCTCATGGAATCCACTCTCCTCAGCCTCTCAGAGTGCTGGAATCAGAGGTATGAGCCACTATACACAGCCTGCTTTTTCTTTCTTTTGCTTCTGTGTATAGTTGTTTTTCTACCCTGGGTGCTGCCTACGTCATAAGAAACAAAGACCACAGAGTCATAAAAGGGTCACACAAGTTCAACCCTTTAAAAAACATTGTCAGACTGGATTAAGAAAATGTGGCACATACACACCATAGAATACTATGCAGTCATAAAAAAGGATGGGTTCATGTCTTTTGTAGGGACATCAATGCAGCTGGAAACCATCATTCTCAGCAAACTATCGCAAGAACAGAAAACCAAATACCACATATTCTCACTCACAGGTGGGAACTGAACAATGAGATCACTTGGACACAGGAAGGGGAGCATCACACACCGGGTCCTATTGTGGGGAGGGGGGCACGGGGAGGGATAGCATTAGGAGATATACCTAATGTAAATGACGAGTTAATGGGTGCAGCACACCATCATGGCACATGTGTACATATGTAACAAACCTGCACATTGTGCACATGTACCCTAGAACTTAAAGTATAATAAAAAAACAAAAACAACAAAACAAAACAAAAAAACATTGTCAAGAGCTTTGCCCATCTAAGGCACGAGCATCAATGACTGATGGGCTCCATACCCTACCCAGAATGACTCACACACCAATGAAAAACATGATGATCGAAGGACCGAGGGAGGGGTCAATCTCAAACACAAAATGTCCCTGCTCAATAGCCACCTGCACACCCACAGCTACTGCTTTGGAGAAAAGAGAGAGCTGGCTGCAGTCTCCCTCCTGGGGGAAACTGTGAAGCACAGCAGAGACCTGCCGTCTGGAACTTGGTGGCTCCCTCCCCACAGTGAGCACACCATACCTGCACTCTCATGCCCCCGCTTCTCTCATGGAGCTTCCCTGCCCCTTCCCTCCACGAGCTACATGCTCTCCGAATCACACCTTTCATGCTCCAGAGTCAACAAGGCTGAGTTTGTGGTGAGCAACAAACAGACTCAATGTTCACACCATTTCTCATTAAACAATCCCTGTTCATGAGATCTGCATTAAAACCATTTTCTCTTGTATCAAGAGATAAAGAAAGCAGCAGTGCACAGCTGTAGAGGACTAGGGCCATCCCCAGTAACTGTTTCCTCCAAACCCTCCTAAACAAATTATCGTTATCATTAGTGCTCTTATCACTATCATTACTACTGTTAATGCCAAGAGATGACCTGTTTTAGGCAATAACATTCACAATTCAACAGTAGAGTTTCCTGCACTGATGGCACTATTCACAGAGTCCTGCAGCCCCTGGACAAGGGAACACAAGGCTCCTAGCTGCCTGTTTGCAGAGTCCCCCTGTGGGAGGCAGTGAGATGGAAACACCTGGATGAGAGGCCAGGAGACCTAACCTCTTCCATCACTGGTTCTGCCTCCAGGGAAGTAAATTGAGGCAGATCACCCATTCTCTATGCTCCTAAACCAGAGGCAATTTTAAGTAGCTTCCAGCATTGATATACTAGGTCTCTATGAAAAGTGCAAACCTTTCAAAGCAGCAGGGCAGAGTATTAGCTAAAATCCATTTTAGCTGCAAGTGACAGAAGACAACATTGATTTTTTAAAAATAATGGTGGCTTAAAAACAAACAACCCAACTCAAAAATGGGCAAAGGACATGAACAGATATTTCTCCAAAGACAATATATAAATGGCCAATGAGCACACAGAAAAATACTCAACATCAGTGAGATACCACTTCACCCTCATGAGGATGGCCAGTAGAACCAAAAATAGCAAGTGCTGTTGAGGATATGGAAAAACTGGAACCCTTGTTCACTGCTGGTGGGAGCATGAAACGGTACAGCGGCTGTGGAAAACAGTATGACAGTTCTTAACAGATTAAATATAGCAGTATCATGTGATCCAGCAATTACACTTCTGGGTATATACACAAAAGAATCAAAAGCAGGAATTCACACAGATACTTGTACATCAATGTTCATAACAGCATTAATCACAATAAACAAAACGTGGAAACAACCCATTCATGATCAACAGAGGAACAGGTAAACAAAATGTGGTCTGTACATACAATGGCATATTAATCAGCCTTAAAAAAGAAATGAAATTATAATCCATGCTACCAAATAGATGACCCTTGAAAACATTATGCAAAATGAAGTCAGTCAGTCACAGAAGAACAAATATTGTATGACTCCACTTACATGAGCTACCGAGAATAGGTAAGTTCACAGAGACAGACAGGAGAATCCAGGTTACCAGGGGCTGTGGAAAGGGGGAAGGGGGAATTAGTGTTCAACAGGTACAGTGTTTTGGGGGGTGATGATTTTTAAAGTTCTGGAAATGATGTGGTGATGCTTGTACAATATTACAAATGTGCTCGATACCCCTGAATTATATTCTTAAAGATAGATAAATGTTAAAATTTATATTATGTATGTTTTACCACAGCAGATTTTTTGTTAATAACGGTGGCTTAGGCCGGGCGCGGTGGCTCAAGCCTGTAATCCCAGCACTTTGGGAGGCCGAGATGGGCGGATCACGAGGTCAGGAGATCCAGACCATCCTGGCTAACACGGTGAAACCCCGTCTCTACTAAAAAATACAAAAAATTAGCCAGGCGAGGTGGCGGGCGCCTGTAGTCCCAGCTACTCGGGAGGCTGAGGCAGGAGAATGGCGTAAACCCGGGAGGCGGAGCTTGCAGTGAGCTGAGATCTGGCCACTGCACTCCAGCCCGGGCGACAGAGCGAGACTCCGTCTCAAAAAAAAAAAAAAAAAATTATAATGGTGGCTTAAACCATAGGAAAACAAAACAGATAGGCCTGGTATGATTATCAGGGACCCAGACTCCATCCATTCTGCCACCTCAACACAGGGTTTCCTCTTTATGATCTAACATGGCTGCTCCAACTCCAGTCATCACCTCAGTCATGCAACAGGGAGGTGGGAGGAGGAAAGACAAGGGCATTCCTCTACCTGGAAGTTCAACCTTCCCTTGAGGGATACTTTCTGGAAG
Source organism: Colobus angolensis palliatus (assembly GCF_000951035.1). NCBI lineage: Eukaryota > Metazoa > Chordata > Mammalia > Primates > Cercopithecidae > Colobus > Colobus angolensis. The sequence continues at coordinate 2,189,773 of NW_012117154.1, forward strand.
TTGCACACAGCCCTTCCATTCTATTGGTCAGAACTTGGTCACATAGTTGCATGTGGCTTCAAGGGAAGCTCGGCAATGTTGACTTTGTTCAGGGCACCCATGTTTTCAGCTAACATTGAGGAAGAAGAGACAAAAAAGTACTGAAAACAACAACCCATCCTGCGTAAGATGAAAACCACCTTGAGTGCAAATGTTTTTTAGCACAGGACTGCACACCTTTATGTTTTCCTAGGATCACAGTCAAAAAGAAGGAACTTTAAGAAATGGTTCTGAGGACTTTCTTCTTTGATAAGCTCACTTTGCAACATAAGAGGAATTCAGACCTCATAGGGATGTAAGCTACATAGTTATTCACCATATACCCTCAGGAAGAAGTAGAGCTAAACTGAGAAGCACTACAAAGAAAAAAGAAATGAAGAACAAAAATGAAGACAAAGGGTCAATTTCTTAATGCCTCATCCTATGCATTTTGTAGAATTTGAAACCCCTGGAATGGAATGCATAAAGCTCTGACAATCTGGGCTACATTCAGTCTTGGCAGAAACCAGGATGTGCCCACTGGCTCATTCCTAACGTTGCAGGTGGGTAACAAATATTTTCTTTTTCCTGGGAGTTGACCACACACCTTCTTCCACTTCCTTCAACTCGGAGTGCATCTTGCCCTTGAGAAAAAAGACTTGACACCTTCAGAACACACCATTCCCCACACTTCATTTCCCATTAAGGTTGTCTTGTTAAAAATGTTATGGGCCAAGTACATGGTTTCACATATTCACATGGTTAAGAAACAGAATAGGAGTTCTGTGAGTCACAGAAAATTTGGTTGAAAAAAAAAAGAAATCAGGAAGAATCAGTAACACTAAACGCCCACATGTCTCGTCTCTTTAAAGCACATTGGGGGAAATTTTGCTTTTAGTGGAAACTGAACATTCTGTTGCTGCTATATATGTCATTTTCAGCAGAGATGAAATAACTAACAGCCTGGGAAGATTTTTATAGCCTTCCCGTCCTTTAAGGGATGGCATGGTCCCAATTTTGACCTCCCTTTTACTACTTTCCTTTCCTTTGGATAAAATCCATGTAATCCTCTGTAACACTAGAACATCTCTGCGTTACTGTGTGCACACCTGATTTCCAAGCCGTTTCCACCCCTCATTTTGGCAGCAATCTATGCATAAAGGCAAAAAGTTCCCACACCCCGATCCTGACCTCTTGGTAGCTGTGACCCTCATCCCAGCTCAACCCTCGTGGCACCTCCTCTCTCCTGCCAGGTTCGTGGCTCAAGTCAGGAAGCACGTCAGCCCTGAGACCTGCAAACCAAATCCCACAGACAGTTCCAGAGGGTGTGCTTGACTTTGGAAACCAAGTTTAGCTGACTTCTGCTTGAATCATCACTCCATTAGCATTATCATTACAGAAAGTCGTTGCTCAAGGTCTAAAGCACTTGAAACCTTCCCTTATATTTAGTATTTATTGCCCATCTTGAAGGAACAGCATCCGAGGACATCCTCCCACCTTGTAACATGGCTCCCCTAGGAAATGCAAAGCAGGACTCTGCAGCCAACCATCCAGATGTAAATTCTGGTTCCATCACTTGGCCTGAATATAACTTTGGATAAGCTGACTAACCTTTCTTTGTCTCCACATCCCTATCTATACAATGGGGACAGTAAAAGTGCATCCTCATTAAAAAAAAAAAAAAAACGGTCTACAAGCATACGAAAGATGCTCAATATCACTAATCATCAGAAAAATGCAGATCAAAAACACAAAGAGATACCACCTCACACCCATTAGGATGAATACCATACTGCTTTAAAAAATTAAAAACAAGTGTTGGTTAAGACGTAGAGGAGGTAGAACCCTTACGCACTGTTAGTGGGTGATATGGTTTGACTCTGTGTCCCCACCCAAGTCTCACCTTGAATTGTAATAATCCCTACATGTTGTGGAGGGACCCACTGGGAGGTAATTGAATCATGAGGGCAGGTCTTTCCCGTGGTGTTCTCATGATAGTGAGTAAGTCTCACGAGATCTGATAGTTTTATAAAGGGAAGTTACCCTGTGCATGCTCTCTCTCTTGCCTGCCGCCATGTAAGACATGACTTTCCTCCTCCTTTGCCTTCTACCATGATTGTGAGACCTCCCTAGCCGTGTGGAACCATGAGTCAATTAAACCTCTTTCCTTTATAAATTACCCAGTCTTCATTGGTAGCACAAAAACAGACTAATACAGTGGGATTATAAAATGGTGCAGCCACTCTGGAAAACAGTATGGAGGGTCCTCAAAAATTAAAATCAGAAATGCTGTGTAGTCCAGAAATCCCACTTTTGTGTCCATATATCCAAACTAACTGAGATAGATATTTGCATACCCATATTCTTGGAAGCACTAATCACAATAGCCAAAAAGTAGAAGCAACTCAAATGTCCATGGATGGATGAATAAATGAAATTTAGAATATACATACCATGGAATATTATTCAGCCTTTAAAAGTAAGGAAATCCTATCCCATGTTACAACATGAATGAACCTTGAGGACATTAAGCTAAGAAATAAACCAGCCACAAAAAAAGACAAATGTGGTATGATTCTAGTTATACAATGTATCTAAGGGAGTGAAATTCATGGAAACAGAAAATAGAACTGGGTTACCACAGGCTAGAGAAAGTAGGGAGAGGGGAGTTACTGTTTACTAAGTATAGAGTTTCAGATTTGCAAGATGGAAAAATTTTGGAGTCTTGTTTCAGAACAATGTGAAAATACTTAACACTACTGAACTCTATATTTAAATATGATTAAGATGGTAACTTTCATGTTATGTGTTTCTTTTTACCACAATAGAAAAAAAATCATTTAAAAAGTGACTCTTCATGGCCAGGCGCGGTGGCTCAAGCCTGTAATCCCAGCACTTTGGCAGGCCGAGATGGGCGGATCACGAGGTCAGGAGATTGAGACCATCCTGGCTAAATGGTGAAACCCCGTCTCTACTAAAAAATACAAAAAAATTAGCTGGGCGAGGTGGCGGGCGCCTGTAGTCCCAGCTACTCGGGAGGCTAAGGCAGGAGAATGGCATAAACCCGGGAGGCGGAGCTTGCAGTGAGCTGAGATCTGGCCACTGCACTCCAGCCGGGGCAACAGAGCGAGACTCCGTCTCAAAAAAAAAAAAAGTGACCCTTCATAGAGCTTTTGTATGGATTATATCAGTTCATGTGTGTAAAACATACAACACTGGCTGGCACAAGTGAGCATTTCTCAAATGTCATCATTATCAACGAATTCACATATGGTGCTCCATGCTATATCAGCACGCATGAATTATTTCATGTTTGGGTGCCTTTTTATTTGTTTGTATGGAGTTTTGTTTTCTTATTTGTTTTTGCCTTCTCAATTTTCTGTGTCAATTTTCTGTGTTTTCTGAGGCCTGTTTTAGAAGCTTTACACATCTATTTTTTAATTATTCCTTATCAGGATAAAAATAAAAAGTAGAAATCAAAGTCTGAGAAAACCATCATCTCCATCTCCTTTAATTTCATAAGATACAATTTGAAGTTTCGAATTATTTTGTTTGTTTTGGGTTTTAAAGGTCCTTCTTTTTACTAAATGAGAGGGATATAGATTGGCAGCAGTTGATATGAAAAAAAAAAAAAAAAAGATCAGGTTGTTTCCAAAGGCAGCATGATGGGCTGCCCTAAACCTGCTGCCTCAAAAGAACCATAAGGTCCAGATCACAAAATATAATGGTCTCAGATTTCCTAGGGCCTGTTCTATATATAATTCTCTAAGAAGAACATTGATAAAAAATAGTACGTCCAGCAACATAAAACCAATATATGATAGCTCTAAAATACATATTGTAGAAAATCAGGTTAAAATAAGTAGTTGTATTTTATCTGCAAAACAGAAGTTTAAGGAAATACTGCCTTGAAATATATGAAGATAATCAAATATTCATTCATTTATTCAGTTTTGAAATTATTCAGCTACTATTCACTGTAAGATTTCTAGGTACCATTCTAGGTGTTCCTAGTCCCCATTATGAGCAAAAGTAGCCACTTCACTGTGTTGTTCGAGGAGCGAAAAGTAGATACGATGATGGAGACATATTTGAGGTTGATTTGATAAAGTTCATGCTCACAAACAGCTGTGCATAATGGGAACGGCTATTTTATGAGGGAGTAAGTTCCCTGTCCCTGGGAATATGCAGGAGGAGAAAATGTGAGCATTAAGAATGCCGAGAAGAAACTTCTAATTAGACCCCAAATATCTGGTGTAGATAACAATCAACCTCTCCCCCATTAAAAATTCTTCGAGTTCAGTTTTAAGGCACATCAAGCGGAGAGAACATCTGTATCCTCAGGGTGACTTCAGGACAGAATGCTAAGAAAATCTTCATTACTGACTTCCATGTCACCTGAACAAAGACCCAATATTCCATTGTTTTTAACATAGACCCATAATGAATCTGTAACACTTATTCTATTAAAAATAGTCAGCTCCCTTTGCATGGATGCAGACTCATGATCCATTTTTAGAATCTCAATAATGATTACAATTGCACAGCATGTCAACTGGAAGGTATCCTGTAGAATCCTTGCCTACAGGGTTTCACTGAAGCTTTGAAAAGAACATGAAGATAACTGCTAACCCTTGGAAGCAACCAAGGTTCCTTATATAGGTGAATGGATAGACAAAGTATGGCACATCAAGACAATGGAATATTATTTAGCAATGAAAGGAAATGAGCCGCTAAACCACGAAAACACATGGAGGAATCTTGAGTGCATATTGCTAAGGGAAAAGTAAATATGAAAAGCCTACCACCTATTATATGACTCCAACCACATTATATTCTAGAAAAGGAGACGGTAAAAAGATCAGTGGGTTTGTACGGGTTAGTGGGGAGGGACAGAGGGATAAACAGGGAGAGCCCCGGGCATTTTTAGGGCAGTGAAACTTTTCCATATGATACTATCATAGTAGGCTCACTAAATGTTTTTAACACAAACCCATACTGAATCCTTTCTGAAAAATGTCAGCCTACTATAACAGTATAGCCTACTGTAATAGTATAGCCTACTGTAATAGTACAGCCTACTGTATGAGTAGGCTCACATTTGTCAAAACCCATAAAACATACAACACCAAGAGCAAGCCCTAATGGAAACTATAGACTTTAGGTGATAATGCTGTGACAACCTAGATGTATCAATTGTAACAAATATAACACACTAAAAAACAGAAACAACAAAACTACACTGAGATACCAGAAAAACTAGATACATGCATAAACAAAGAAATACTGAGTAATTCAATAAATGAAAAAGTAATCAAGTGGAAACTTCACAGGCATGATTCCTTTAAGGAAACAAATAAATAAGAATAATAGTAATAACCTTCTCATTTCTAAAACCCAAAAACTATTACAAAAGGATTCAATGTTATATTTTTAAAGCACAATTACTGAGCATAAAATATAATCTGGAGGGCATACAGTTTTGCAATAACCTATTCTGTGTTTAGGTAAGGTTGACTGCAGAGTTGAAAGCTGGGCCATCAACATTTTAGGTCATGGTGGCAGCAATCCACCACTATTACCACCTATGTCAAACATAGTTGACCCTAGAATGACTCAGGTTGAACAATATTCGGGAAATGAGGCCTTGGGCTAGGGCCCCAGCTCTAGCAATCACTAGGTTCCACAATTTGGGGGAGTTGACTCTTCTGGGTCTCTATTTTCCCATACAAGATGATATGGTTTGGCTGTGTCCCCACCCAAATCTCATATTGAACCGTAGTTCTCATAATCCCCATGTGTCGTGGGAAGGACCAGGGCAAGTAATTGCATCATGGGAGTGGTATCCTCATGCTGTTCTCAAGATAGTGAGTGAGTTCTCATGAGATCTAATGATTTTATCAGGGGCTTTCCCTCACTGATCAGCATTTCTCCTTCCTGCTGCCATGTGAAGAAGGACATGTTTGCTTCCCCTTCTGCCATGATTGAAAGTTTCCTGAGGCCTCTCCAGCCATGCTGGAACTGTGAGTCAATTAAACTTCTTTCCTTCATAAATTACCCATTCTCAGTTATGTACTTATAGGAGCATGAGAATGAACTAATACACAATAAATGCACAGAAGAGGTCAGCTAGCAGTTTTCACACCCGTCTCCAGGAGAAGAGAAGCTGGGAGGAACAGGAGGGCAAGGAAGGTCCGGCTCCCACTATAAGAGTTCACCCTCTGGGGGAAGGGCTACTTATTGGGCTTTTATGTAAAATTTTATTTGAACAAAGAATTCCTCAGCTATTTTTAAAAACAGTGGCATCTGGTTCTTTTTCCCTGAAGGTATTTACTCAAGCCAAGGAATGAAGCACCTGTGGGTGAAGAGCAGATGAAAGCTGGAACTATAAAAACTGGAGGGAGGCTTTTTCTCATTTCCAAGGAGATTGTCAGGAAGAATGTACTCTGGCTCCTGGAAACCCGTCCAACCTCTCCTCTCCCACCTGGGCTGGCTGCAGCAGCTCTGCAGGATGTCACCCAAAGAGCTCCCTTTCCATCCCTGGGGCCCTCATCCTGATGGGAAAAAGAACTCTCTCAACCTGGATTCCGGGGCTCTGTACTCTGAGAGAAGGCTGGACACTGCCTGGCTGTCCCCCTGCTTAGAAGGAAGCAAATGTTTATTCAAAAATATTTATTAGGTAATACGACAAACTGTCAAAACGGAAGAGGCAAACACTGTTATTGCTTACAAACATGAACCATGGATTCTTAACGTATGAGAGACTTTAACTGGGAATGGGAATAAAGCCCCAAGGAGGGAAAAGATGTTGTGGAAATTCTGCCCAGTGGGAGGCAGGTTTGGAACCCCATGCTGGGCTGGTTGGTCATAATCTAGTCTAGATGAAGATGTGGACAGCATCCTTCTGCTCAGCCACTAGCCTCTCCTTGCTTTCTAGTCAGTGTAAAAAGCATCTCAAAACCACTGCTTTCCCAGACTGCAGTCTCCTGAAACATGTGTCTGTGTGTGCAGTCTGTAGGTGTGCCATTGTGTGCTTCTGCCAGCCTTTCTGTTGAAACTTGCCAGAGAAAATGACCCACCTGCAAATTGGCAAATGGAACCTGACTGAATAAAAAATCCTTGATTCAGAGCTTAAGAAACAATCTAGTGGATTTCTTACTAACCTGGGTGTTCAAAATAGTAGCCTTTCTACTTATTTGGGCTCAATATTTTCGAAAGCTACTGTAGCAAAATGAGTGAATATGTTGGAATTAGACACTGTACTACTAATTGTGTGTCCTTGGAAAGTTGCCTGACATGTCTGAGCTTCCGTTTCCTCAACATAAAATGAGGATAAAAATGTCCATCATGCAAGATTGTCCTGATAGCTGTGCTACTGTCTCCAGGATCCCAAGAAAGAGCAACTAAAATTATGTTGATGTTATTAGTTATAATTTTAATCATCAATACTATTAATAATAAAAGACTTTAAAATAATTTCCTTGTTTTTAACTTACTGTAAATCAACAGTCTGTGGCAGCCTATTCACTTGCTTTGTCCTCAGTCTTGTGATCCACATCTATTTCTTATCCATCAGTTTTATGCTGTGTCTCTTCACAAGTTCCTTCTCTGTGTGTGTGTGTGTGTGTGTGTGTGTGTACACATGTGTATGTATGCAAATGTGTGTGTTCCAACAAGGGTTCCCACTTGCCCATTAGAAGTTTATTCTGGGGTCGAGATAATAAAAGCAAGAAATCCAGGACTACAAAAATGTTAGCCAAGTGGATTGAAGAGCAAAAGAGTTCTCATCACAGCCAAACCCATGAGCACAATGGTTTGGGCATATCAGAGAAAACGAAGATCTAAGGTAAGGGATGAAACACAGCACCTGCAACTCTGGAAATGCCCGGGGGAGGATGCCTGGATTGTGAAACTCTTCAGATCTGGGTGTGCCAGTCCGGGTGCAATATCCAGCTCAGCCACTTCTCCCCATGGGACCCTGAGCAAGTCACTCCATGATTCCATGCTTCAGGTTCCTGCTCTGCTCTGTGAGTTGGGAATAACAGATTCCCTCCCAGTGGGTTGCTGTGAGGATTTGGGGAGTTAATCCAGGTAAAGCCCAGCACAGTCAGCATTCTATAAGCCTGAGCTTCATCGTGATCATCTTAACACTTTGCATGCATCTAGCCCTCCTCACTTACAGCTACTGCACCCTGTGGCAGAATGCAGCACTCATCCATGAAGACCTGCAACTCACTTCATCTCCAAAATGTAACAGGTCCAGGTAAAAAAGGGCAGATTGAACTTGTGGGCTCACCTCTAGAATAATATCACTAAAAGTAGAAATTCAAATGGACAAAGGAAAGAAAGAAGAGACAACAGCCTGTGGAAGGTGTTTGCAAAATTTGAAAGATGGAAAGCAAATAAGAGAATGGCAGCTGATGAGTGAGGGGACATTCCTGCCAGAGGATGAGGGGAGTCAGTAAAGGGAAAGGCAGTTTGCACCATGCGACCCTGAGAGGTTTGGAAATTTGAGGTCCCAGCACCTCAGAGGGTGGGAGTAGGGCAAGGAATGGAGCTGAAAACACGAGAGTGTATCAGTGTTGGAGAAAGGGGAAATTCAAGTGCTCCCTTCTCCTCCCACATCCCCTTTCTGATCCCCTGCAGCTAGGTAACCATCCTGTGCCTAGCAGGTAATTTAGGGTTCCTCTCCAGAAAGAAATCAGGGACTCCAGGCTCTGCAGAGTGAGGGAATGAGGCAACATACTGAAAAGGGGAACCAAGAGAATGGCAAGGTACCTCCCCCAGGATCTTCCCTCTACTTCACCCTCAGAACTCTGCATCCAGGCTCCAACAACCCCACCCTCATTCCACCACCCTTTCCACAGCTGACAACAGCAGGATTTTCCCCAGGAGATGCTGACCAACCCCAGAGAAACAGCTACTGAGATAGTCACTTATGCATCCCCAATGATACAGTCAGGTGCTGATGCCCATCACGGCACACACCCCAAACCAACAAGCCCCACCTGGGCACAGAGCTTCCTAGTGAATTATTCTTAACATGAAGAGTATCCAACGTCCACCAGACACTTGTGAAAACTTCCAAGCCTGAGAAATGATGACCAAAATCCAACAATCACGAAGAAAAAATGTGAAGCAAAAAGAGATGTTTTAACTTAAAAAAAAAAAAATCATGAAGATCCTAAAGATAAGAACAAATAATACAGCCATTAAAAAAAATATTAAAGATGCCTCGAAAAAAAAAGGATCAGAGAGGAGGTTCAACATCTAAATAACAAGAGTTCCAAGAAGAGAAAACATTTAAAAATGGAAGAGAAAATTCTCAAAGAAGTCAAAAACTTCCCACAACTGAAGGGGCCCACTGAGTACCCCCACACAATAAAAAGAAGGAGACTCTTACCAAGGCACATCTCTGTGACATTTCAGGACACTGAGACGAAAGAGTAAAACCTAAAACATTCAGAGAAGAGAAATGGGAACTAGGATGACATCCCAAGCTTCTTGATAACAACAGTAAGAGCTGGTAGTCTATGATGCATCACTTTCCAAATCATGAGGGAAATGTTTCCTAAAGACAATCAAATGCCCAGCCAAGCCATCAATGTGAGGAACTAGAGCAACCATGAGGCTGATAGGATAACCTGGAGACAGGGAGTCCAGCATGAAAACAAGAGAATCCTAGGGTGCCAGAGGGCAGAGATGCCAGGACAGCCACACCTGGAAGCAGCCAGTTCCATCCATGAGCACAGGGCTCCTTAAAGCAGCCTCTCCCACAACCAAACAATAAAAACCCTGAGAGATGACTAAATTCATTCTACCACACTGAAAAGAGGAACTGGTTCTGCCAAGGAGTTTAAGGGAGTCTTATCGTAAGTACTTAGAAAAACCAAGGCAATAAAAAAATCATTGAAAATCAATGAAAAATCCATTGAAAATCAATGACAAATCACTGAAAATCAATGACAGATCAATTGAAAACCATTGAAAATCAATGGAAAGTTATTAAGTTTTTGAAAAAAATCAACCACCACAGCACACTGTATGACTCAGTTCTAAGTAACATTTACATAGTTATAATAATGTCACAAATGCATACCAACTTAACCAACATTATGGTTTACCTATATTGGAAGGATGGAGAAACAGGAGATGGGGGAAGGGAACATAAACTAAATTCTCACCTGCCTTAGGAGAAAACTGATAATGTCTCATATGGTTTGCCTGTGTCTCCACCCAAATCGCATCTTGAATTGTAGCTCCTTAATTCCAGTGTGTTGTGGGAGGGGCCGGTGGGAGATGACTGAATCACGGGGCGGTCTCTCTCACACTGTTCTTGTGGCAGTGAGTAAGTCTCACAAGATCTGATGGTTTCATAAGGGGAAATCCCTTTCACTTGGCTCTGATCTGTCTTGCCTGCCGCCATGTAAGATGTGCCTTTCCCCTTCTGCCATGATTGTGGGGCCTCCCCAGCCACGTGGAACTGTGAGTCCATTAAGCCTCTTTTTCTTTATAAACTACCTAATCTCAAGTATGTCTTTATCAGCAGTGTGAAAATGGACTAACACAAAGTCCAAATGAAAAGCTCATGAAAACGCAGTAATGTATCAACAAGGAGGTAAACGACAGAAGAAACAGCTGAGAGGACAGCAGTTACCTCTAGGAAACGGGGCTCTCTGGAGGGCAAAAAACTGCTATTTTTCATTATAAGCCCAGAAATACTATTTGACTTTTACAACTATATATGAGCATGAGAAATATAACAACTACAATAGAACAGTGATAAAACATGCAGAAAATTTCACAGTGAATAAACTAATGCATACATAGATAGGCAACCATTTTCTGAGAGTCATTTGTGAACCCAGAAAAGGCATAAAGCCCAGTTCTGCAGAGCCATCCATGCTCACTGCGTGTACTACAAGTTTGTTTTCTCTCAAAATCCACATGTTGAAATCCTAACCCTCAAGGTGATGGCATTAGGAGCTAGGGGCCTTTGGGAGGTGATTAGGTCTTGAGGATGGAGCCTTCATGAATGGAATTAATGCCCTTATAAAAGGGACCAGAGAGAGCTCCCTTTACCCCTTCTACCATGTGAGGATATAGCAAGAAGATGCCATCTACGAACCAGAAAATGGGCCTTCAACAGACAACAAACCTGCCAGTGCCTTGACATTGAACTTCCCAGCCTCCAGAACTATGTGAAATAAAGTCTTGTTTATAACCATCCAGTGTACAGGATTTTGTTATAGCAGCCTGAATGAACCAAGACACTCATCATCAGGGCTATTGCATCTGCCCCTTCCCACCACAGTCTCACTAAAGCAACCAGAAAGCGGCACCAAATACATCCCCCTTTGTTATGTTAGTAACATGGTCATGCTACAATACAAAATAAACTAAGCAATATCAAGCAGATCAACAAAATTACTTAGTATGACATAAACCTCTTCCAAATGCACATGGAAATTTTTTCATTATTTACCTTTTAAAAGACTTAAAGCTTAAAGTGAAAATTAGTGTGGAAAAAAGAACAAATTTGAAAGATGGGAAGCAAATAAGAGAATGGCAGCTGATGAGTGAGGGGACATTCCTGCCAGAGGATGAGGGGAGTCAGTAAAGGGAAAGGCAGTTTGCACCATGCGACCCTGAGAGGTTTGCAAATTTGAGGTCCCAGCACCTCAGAGGGTGGGAGTAGGGCAAGGAATGGAGCTGAAAACACGAGAGTGTATGAGTGTTGGAGAAAGGGGAAATTCAAGTGCTCCCTTCTCCTCCCACATCCCCTTTCTGATCCCCTGCAACTAGGTAACCATCCTGTACCTAGCAGGTAATTTAGGGTTCCTCTCCAGAGAGAAATCAGGGACTCCAGGCTCTGCAGAGTGAGGGAATGAGGCAACATACTGAAAAGGGGAACCAAGTGAATGGCAAGGTACCTCCCCCAGGATCTTCCCTCCACTTCACCCTCAGAACCCTGCATCCAGGCTCCAACAACCCCACCCTCATTCCACCACCCTTTCCACAGCTGACAACAGCAGGATTCTCAGACTTAAAGCTTAAAGTGAAAATTAGTGTGGAAAAAAAAACAAATTCTGAATGGTAATTTGTCAGCCTAGATCGAAAGATTAAAGATACACATCTTTCATCACACAATTCCACTTTCAAGAGCGTATCTCAGTCTGATAAAGTACAGCGTGGTTTGAAACAGTAATTTTCATCTTGGAGGCATGTGAGAATACTGATTCCTGGGCCCCACCCCAAGACAGCCTGATTCAATTGGCCTGGGATAGGACCTGGGCATCTGCATTCTGCACTCAAGATTGGGAATTCCTGGTTTATAATATAGAAAGCTAGAAACAGCCTGAATACTCAACAGAAGAGGACTAGGTAGATAAATTTATAATGACAGAGACACACGATGAAATACCAGACAGTTCAAAAGTAATGTGACATTAAAAAAATATCATTAAGCATACCTGTGAACAAGGGCAGATACTTCTAATGTGCTGGTAAGTGAACAAAACAGGTGCCAGCACATATATATAAAAGTGTATATATAATATGATCTCCTTTGGGGAAAAACATGTGTATAAGACAGAAATTCCACTATCTGGAATTAAATGCATTACTTTTCAATAGCCATTATGTCGGAGTGCAGAAAGATTTAATTTAAATACTTTTGTTCATCTGTATGTTCACGGTAAACAAAGTATTACTGACACCACCTTCTAAAGTTCAAAAATGCTGATATATGTCACTTGTAAGTTTTAAACGTTTTAGTACCGTTCATATAGATTTCACCTCACACTCCACTCTGCCCCTGCTAATAAATCCATATACACAGACCCACTCAAACTTTCACCTGCAGATTTTTACAGCACACTACATCCTGCCAAGTCTCCAGCGTGAAGAACAACTTTTGCATAGGTTTTGTCTTTCCTTTGTGTGAATAGGTAACAAAGTCTGGCTGCCTCAAACTCAGAACACCCTTGCAACACCGTTACACCCACTCATCTTCCAAGTTCACCTTCACAAATGTGCAAGGGATGAGGGGGACAAGGGCCAAGTCATCAGGACAATTCCTGTTCCCCCAGATTCCAGCCCAGGCAAACCATTCAGCAACACTGGTCAAAGGTATTGGGTCGCTGAAAGAGGGGAGGGGTAGAAACAAGGCATTGATTCAAATACTTCCAAAATATGTATGTGTTTTCCCAAGCAGCTGTCACTCCCCAGCTTGAGGAAAGTGCTGAGTTACAGATGATGGAGTATGAAACACTGAGAGAGTGCACACCCCGTGCCTTCGCAGCAAGGATGGCAGAGTTACAACGGCTTTGGTGTTTTACTTCACTCACTTTTATGCCTACCCCTTTCTTAGCGCCCCCTTCCCTTACTCATTGCATCAAAGTTATCCACTGAAAAGAATCAAGTGAACTGCAGAGTTCCAGATAGCTATCCTCAGGAGTTTCGAAACTTAAGATGAAAGCAGTCAGGGAATTAAGACTAAATCCTGAATATATAAGAAAAGGGCTTTCCCATGTGGCACAATACACGTACTGTCTGCTTCACGGGTTCAGCCTGGTAGCAATCAGGCAGGATACCAGAGCACGCAGGAAATCCAAAATTAGGTTTTACTACCTATAATGGAAGATTTATGGGATGGTTTAATTGGTAGTCTCAGGACTAAAACTTGAAGTAGGGGAACAAAAACATCTTTCCGGACACAGCCACTGAGCCCACGTGCACCCCATGACACTGGCTCACAGGGCACACAGGCCCGAGGCTGCAGGGGACGGAGTAAGACCACAACTCCTCCTTCTCCCAACCTTGATGCACACCAAAGCCAAGAACATACTATGCCCTGTTCCTTTTATTTAAGAGGCAAATTTGTTTCTTATGATAGGTCTTCAAGCTACACGCACAAACTCAGCTGTTCTGCAAAACAAAAGAAATCACTCAATTCAGTCCTCCCCCGATATTTCCAAACCACAGTGGCAACACTCACAAGCTGCAAAGAGGATTCCACCCCACCAGGAATGCATCAGTCTGCACCCGTCTGTTGCCATTTTCAGGGTTAGCAGGGCCACTCGAAAATTTCCTCAGTATCATTTTGGGTCAATGTAAAGAATAACTGAAGTGCATGTTTCTGTAAACCCCACATGTTCAGAGAGATTTCAGGTAAATACGGGAAAATAAAAACTGTGGGCTTGAGCCATACGTTGGTTGGCCACGCGGCACAGAAACAACACACACTCTGTCCAGGCAGTAACTGAAAACCAAGTGCCCACAGACACCATCCACTGCCAGAACTTGGGAAGCTGGGGTCCCAAAGGACAGTCCCCTCTGCTCACCCTCTCCCCTCCTTCTTTCTCATCCTCTCAACAAACGTTAGTGGAGCTGGCTTTTTTTCCTAGAGGCCTTCATAGCCACTTTTTCCCCTCTCCAAGTGGTAGCCTGGGACCCACCGTGCAGAAGGACACGCAGGCCTGAATTGAGGTCAAGCCAGGAAGAGGAAGAAGGGCAGAGCAGGGCAGCCACTGGCTCCTGAAATCCCATGGAAGAGGCGGCACCATTCAGTAGCATGACATTCTGTCTGCAAACCATCCTGATGATATTGTTACTAAGTAGAAGTAGCCCTTTTAAAAGAACTTTCGATGTACTGTAACATACTATAACAAGATGGGAAGACATTTTTCCTTCAATAAACTGATTTTTGTAAAGGAGATTTCAACTTTCCAGTGATGGAAGCACTTTTCCTGGCTTCCACTTGTTTTCTGAATGCTTCCATTTGGGTGTGATTTCTTAGCAAACAGGAACCTTCCCAAACACTGCCTGCAGACATCTTGGTCTGTAGAAACCCCTTATAAGATGATCAACGTATAACACAGTCTTTTTCTACCTAGAAAATTAGCATAGGGTGAAATGTGGTATGACAGGGGTCTTCCAATGCAGTCCAAGGAAGAACTAACTTAGGCTGAATTCGAAGCTTTAAGACAAGGCTATCACAACATTTACAAGAGTATTCATCATGATTATATCAATTAAAAATTTTGGGGGAAAAAACTGCCATATAAAAACCATATTAAAATTGAGCCAAGAAGTGAAACAACACCAAAATGGCCTAGAAAACTAACATATATTTGATATTCACTTTTTCCGAATACAGATGTGATCTTCATGTCATCATTGACCCCAGGTGGGTGAGGATCATCAATGTTTCTAAATTCGTACACTGGGCGGCTCACGCCTGTAATCCCAGCACTTTGGAAAGCCAAGGAGGGCGGATCACTTGAGGTCAGGAGTTCGAGACCAGCCTGGCCAACATGATGAAACACTGTCTCTACTAAAAATATAAAAAATCAGCTGGGTGTGGTAGAATGCACCTGTAATCCCACCTACTTGGGAGACTGCGGCATAAGAACTGCTTGAACCCGGAAGGTGGAGGCTGCAGTGAGCAGAAATGGCACCACTGCACTCCAGCCTGGATGACAGAGTGAGTCTCTGTCTAAAAAAAAAAACAAACAAACAAAAAACAAAAACAAACAAACAAACAAAAAACAGTCTTTGTGCCTTCTGGACTCATGGTGACATTCTTTACCATTTAATTTCCCCTAGAAGACAGGGCATTGTCGTACAATTACTCACTTGAAGATGAGA
Source organism: Colobus angolensis palliatus (assembly GCF_000951035.1). Lineage (NCBI taxonomy): Eukaryota > Metazoa > Chordata > Mammalia > Primates > Cercopithecidae > Colobus > Colobus angolensis. The sequence continues at coordinate 2,205,442 of NW_012117154.1, forward strand.
AGTGGAGGATTTGTTAGGACTGCAGGTGATGAGGAGAGACTCAAACGGAATGTTAGATTCTGACCAGTCTGCACTGGTTTCACACACTTCTTTCCCTTCCTAAGAATCTGCTTTTCCCCTCGTGTACTTTTTCCTATTTTCAGTATCATTGGGTCATTTCTAGTAACTCTGCTTAAGCGATCCTGTCAGCTACAGGGCGTGGGTGGGTTATTCAGCTCTGCCTCACAGAACACTCACCCTCCATCTGAGTCAGTTGCCTTTTAATGGGAATACTATGCGCTGATCTTGTTCAGAAAAACATGGGCCAGCCCGGTTTTGTTTCTCTTGACAATGGCCCAGGTGTTTTTCTCTTTTGATTGAGCTTTGGGTTAAGCTCAGCATTGTGTCTTTGTTGTTGTTGTTTGTTTTATTCTATTTCCACTTTTACTGGAGGGGAAATATCAGTCAATGTGATCCAGCTGCTGCACGTCAGCCCTGCCACACAACCTGCACTGTTACATCCAAGGCGTGCAGGGAAAAGGCTGCGTGCTCAGGTCCAGGAAGTGTATAAGGGCAGCCTCTCCCACCAGCTCGCCGGCAGGTGGATGCCAGCCTCCACGCCGCCTTGCTCTCTCTAGGCTACTAGTTTTTGCAACCTTCTGCTTTTGTCCACTGGTAACTTTGATAAGTACCGTGTCACCTTCTCACACGTGGAAAACGTATGGTCAGCGATCCTGCATGTTCAATGGTGCCTGAACACCACGAAGGAGAGCTGTCATCCATCTTTTGTTTTCTCATTATCAGTTTTCAGGCCACATTCTAAACAAGAATGACGACTGTCAGAACATCATTCCCTGGCATCCTAATCCTTGCTTCCTTCGAATTCCCTCACCACCTTCAGTCCTTTCTAAGAACACGTATGGGCATCCACCATCTTTTTTCCTAAACAGAATATTTTGCAAAGTTAAGTATCGGCATTGCGTATTTAAGCCATGCATCTTCAAGGAGGCTAAAATTAGTTCTTGAAGGATGAAAAGAGTCTTATTCCTTTTCTGTATGAAGCACAGACATACCTGAATGTAGACATACGTATATGTATAATGCAAAGTACTAAAACAGTGCATCTGTAGTATTAAATTTCCATGTGAGGAGGGGCAATTAGGAAAAAAAAAATAAGAAAAGGCTTTTTAGGAGGCTGATCATGAAAAACATGGTTGAAAAACACTAATTTAAGCCTAAATGTAACTGCATTACAAAATGTCACTACTTCTTGCTGGTTTTGGCACCAGTGCCTCAGGTGACACAGAAATACTAAGTTTCCTTTTATTCTGATATGCTTAAGGTATCCCCAAAATGATTTATCTAAGTTGGGAATTGAAAGGGTTATGTTACACTCATTCACTCTTTAACAAGTCACATACACGTCACCTCCTATTTTAGAAGCCAATGGGTGTAAAGCACAAGAAATAAAATCACTGAAAAAACGAAAAATAAAAAGGAAAGAAATAAAGACTCCGCACTCTGACACAGATGAAGCAGATGATTATATTTATTTAAAACAGCAACTTTTTTTTAACGTTTATGAACTAAAGATTTCTTAGTTCATAATTTCTTATTTCATGTTAAGCGTCCAATGCAGCAATCTTTGCCTTGCAAAGTCCATTACAAATAGGCTTGCGCATTCCAGAAAGGAAGCATGCATTTAACTTTCTCAAATATGTAATAGGCAATTCTTTTTTTTTTTTTTTTTTTTTTACTTGCTTGGAGCAAAGACTGAAAGCAAGTATTTAATCTCGCTTCCTTTGCCAGTGCAAACGTAACTAATTCTGATCCTCATTTCCATTTCTTCCTTAATCTTTTTAAATCAGAGTTGGGCCAGCATTTATTCCCAACCTTTTGGAGAAGTAGCCTGTATTTCAAACAGGGCTGTGACACTACTGCACGTTGTCCTGACCAGCACTGTCCCGGTCCTTGCTGGAGAAAGAAATGGAGGCATTCTACTCACAATCACAGAGCTTATGTATGCAAGCATCACAGAACGCAAAAAATAACTCTGCAACAATCTGAGAGGGTAATTTATGGAGTGTGGACAGTAAATGGGGTATGTTTTCTATCCTGAAAATCCCAGACGAGGGCAGGCTTATGAATAATTTTCAAAAATCAGGAAGTCTGTGGAAATCCCCGCTGTCTTATAAAGATTGCACCATGCTCATCGCATCTCCCACGGCCTCTGCCTCCTCCACCTCTTCCGAAGTTCCTTGGTCCTGACTCTTAATGGCTAGGGCCAAAGAACACAGGCACCTGCCTCCAGCAAATCCACGCCGATTCCTCCTCATTCCTAGACACAAATTTCCATGAAAACCAGACAGAAGACAGAAAGCAGGGGCAGGATATTCCAAAAGCACTTCAGATCTGCAGTCTGATTTCATTAGACTCGCTGGCTTGTTTCTTTTAGTCCCTGGGTGTGTTGACTGCAGGAGAAACCTCACTAAAGATGACACTTCAGAACTGTGAGTCCGAACACGTAAGGAAGGATGTGCCCAGGAGGAAGGTCTAGAAGCTCAGAGACAGTGAGGAAGGGGCATTGCTCAGCGATGCTTAGATGCCTTTATGAGCTCACTCTACTGGGAGTCACTTGTCATTTCTCTGAATCCACCCACACATCCCTATAACATATGAAAACTGTTCAGCTCAAAGGAAAAAATAAACTCGACGGTTGTCATTAATCCAAGTTTAACTAAACACAACAGTTTCCAAGAGTACATTTCAGCCATTTCGCACCCGCGGACACCCAACCTGAGAAGCTGATGGGGAACGGATGTTTTGGCACCGCTGAGGGCTGAGGCAGGCAGCACCCTGGGGGTTTCTGTCTCCCCTGTTGCTCTGCAGCTGAGAGCCACACCCATGAGCTGATGACGTAGCATTGGTCTCAAAGGTCTTCCTTGATGATGTGGCAAAACTGCAAGGCCCAAGCACAGAGGCACCTGGACACCAACCCTTCCCTGCAAGCCACCCGGCCAGTCGAATGTTCTGGTTACCAGGGATGAGATGTTTTTTCTGACAAGATTTTAAGCACATGTGGCTTACATCAGTGTGGTCTCGTATTTATTCTGTATTTAGACCACTTGCCTTGCACGTTCTCATATTTACACATGTTCACTGAACATAACCTCAAGTGAATTGTTTAAGAAGTCTTAATGGGCTTCAGACTCCTCAAATATAATTTAGACTTTAAATTAAATTTGTACTCTGATAGGAAACTACAATGCTTGAATGCAGCTTACGGCATCAAATGGACGTGCAGAAGGTCTTGGAATAGAATTTCAGTTACCTCTAAACGGCTCACACCTGTTGGCTCATGTTCCTTATAGGACGAAACAAGAGTCTACTACAAAATCCAACTCATTGCCTGCATTTGAAAGCTGGGGAGTCTGCAGTACACAAGATAAAGTCTTGCTGTTCCATTTGTCTTTAGATGACCTTACAATGAAGCATCGCAACACACCAGAGACACACAATGCTAGACGCGAGAACACACAGCCATGCTCCTTGGTTTGAGCTCTTGGGTTGGGTTGGGTGTTTTAATAAACCACAGTTTTCCTTCTCCTTTACTGTTTGGTTACCAATAATCATGCTGCATTAGGTGTAAAATTCAATATGGTGGTCTAGAGAAGCCACACTTATTTTATTTAGCAGTTTTTGTTTTATTTTATTTTTACAGTATGCACTGCCCACCGGGAAAAATAAACCAAAACAGTAAGAGTGAAATTCTCTTAATAGGCACTAGTGATAATGAAAGCAAACTTATCTACAAGGAACCACAGATAAGAAATTTGCTAGAGACCAGCTACTGGAACTAAAAACAAATCTCTTATTCAGGAAAATGTGAATAAGTAAGAATCTGCTAGTGAAGTTTCTTACTTTACACAAAAAATTAAATGAAATCTTAACTTTAAGAGTAGCTTAGGCTGGGCACGGTGGCTCACGCCTGTAATCCCAACACTTTGGAAGGCTGAGGCAGGAGGATTGCCTGAACTCAGGAGTTCCAGACCAGCCTGGGCAACATGGCAAAACCCTGTCTCTACTAACAATACAAAAAACTAGCCGGGCATGGTGGCATGCACCTGTAGTCCTTGCTACTCATGAGGCTGAAGCATGAGAATCACTTGAACCCAGGAGGCAGAGGTTGCAGTGAGCCAAGATCGCACCACTGCCCTCCAGCCTGGGCAACAGAGCAAGACTCTATCTCAAGAAATAAAAACTAAAAAAAAAAAAAGAGTAGCATAGTTAAAAGGCTAATGGTTACTCACTGATGCATCACACATAGCACACATATAGCACATTGATAATAACAAATAGCATGTGAGCACTATGGATTGACTTCAGAAGACTTTGCCATAAGCTTCAGTATCACAAATGAAGGGAAAGGCCTGCGTTATATGCAACCTGTCATGATCAAACAGTGTGAATATGTCCTTGTAAAGGTTAATTCTGTAGCAATACATTTAGTTGATATGCTTTCTTCCTCTGGGATGCTGGCACTTTAAGCGCCGTTCTTCAAAATAATCAATTGTATTATTCTCAAGAAACATGCAAAATAAGAAATTTGTCATCAGGCTGGAATTATCTTTAAATAGAGGATATTCAAATAGCATTTTTATGCATGGAGTTGTCGCAGCATGATTCCAACAAAAGCCATACTATCTGTTACCAGGCATACAAAGTTTTGGCCTGAAAGTCGATCTTTTATTTTGCCCTTTAAAAGCATGAAGTGACTCAACAGGAAATCATACATACATTTTTCCCTCCAACGTAAAAACTGCAGATTTAGTACCGAACACGTCACGTTGGCATTCAGTTTTCTATTGCTATCATATCTGGTTCCTTAGTGACATAAGGTCATAAAACGTCTACTCCTGTGGCCAAGTTACATAATAGACGTTGTGGTCGCTCATTATATCAAATTTGAATTCCTAAGCTAAACAGACCCGCACTATTCAGCATGGGGGCCACTAGCCACATGTGGCTACGGAGCCCTTGAAATGTGATCAGTCCAGATGGAAAGGTTCTGTAAGTAAAAACTACACAATGGATTTTGAAGATTTCATATAGAAAAAAATAAAGTCGGCCGGGCGCGGTGGCTCAAGCCTGTAATCCCAGCACTTTGGGAGGCCGAGATGGGCGGATCACAAGGTCAGGAGATCGAGACCATCCTGGCAAATACGGTGAAACCCCATCTCTACTAAAATACAAAAAACTAGCCGGGCGAGATGGCGGGCGCCTGTAGTCTCAGCTACTCGGGAGGCTGAAGCAGGAGAATGGCGTGAACCCGGGAGGCGGAGGTTGCAGTGAGCTGAGATCCGGCCACTGTACTCCAGCCTGGGCGACAGAGCGAGACTCCGTCTCAAAAAAAAAAAAAAAAAAAAAAAAAAAAAAAAAAAAAAAGCAAAATATCTCATCAATTTTTTACACTGATTACATTTGAAATTATAATATTTTCAGCATGTGTTACATAAATTACATTACTAAAATTAATTTCACCTGTCCCTGTCTTTTTTAATTTGGCTACTGGAAGATTTAAAACTACCCCTGAGGTTCACATTCTATTTCCTTTGCCCAGCACTGCTAAGACCTTACACGGACTCCGCCTCCACGTCACTCGCTCCCTTCTGGTCACTTCCGTAACAGGCCCACTGCTCTGACCAAGATAACTACATACAGCAGAGTCACACGGGTGGATCTCAGCGTCAGCCTGCCTGGTTCTGATGCTGCACTGGCTCCCACTATTGTATGACTCCAGGCAAGGTGCTCAGCACTCCTGAGCCTCACTTTGCTATTCTGGAAAATGAGGACAATTAGAGCACTTCCTACAAAGAGCCACGGTGAAGATGGTCCTGGCAACATGTCTCCTGTGGCTATATCATCTGGTGAGTGAATGTCACCTGCCACCTTCCACAACATCACACTTCTACCTTCCCTTCCGTAAGATGACTTTCTTCCCTACCTCTTAACTTTACACCTGAGATACTGAGGTAAGTGTCTAGTCTGATCCCTCCAACACGCCAGAGGGTTTGGTCAGTTTCCACCTTGTGTGACCCACTCCCAGGTAACATAACACTTCCACCCTCCAAACACACCAGCGGGCCTGACTCCCCCACCCTCCTGCCCACTGCTATCTCTACCATCCCTGCCAATCCAGATCCAACACAAGCCATGGCACAGCTTAAGGGCCTCAGCCTCCGGGTAGCATGCTGTGATCCTCTGATCTTCCTATGTTATAGTGTCGATTGCTTTTTGATTGCATGATTCTATTTTATGTTATTTATACTCTACCTTGTTCCCAAAAAGGACTCAAAGTGGTCTACAAGGGTATATGCAATATGACAAGGTTGTTTAAAATTCAGAAGCAAAATAAAAAATAAAGATGAAGCTAAAGGGAAACAAGGGTAAGAACATAAACTCGAGCTAGGAATGCAATGGCCTGCCAGGCAGGCCTCAGGGTCTTATATATCTGCTGGAGTTGGGTCATTCACACATCTCCAAATAATGAAATACAACCAAATGCTCAGACAATGATTCCTGATGCTAAGGCTAAAAATGAAATCCTTCAGTGATTTCATCAGAAAGAAAGACCTGTGTGATAGCAAGCATGCCCATGAATGGCCCTACAGCAAACCCAGTGCATTGCATGAGGCTGTCTCCCTGCTCAGGAACACCTCCTCCATTGCCACACAGTCTAGAGCCCTGTTCACTGCCATGCTGGCCCAGTTCAACCAGGTTGTCCCACTGAGGATGCTACTCTTGGTGTGTGAACTCATCTCCTTCGAGATTTCATGACATGCACGTTCACCCCCTTTCTAGATTTCATGACACAAGCATTCACTCCTTTTCTAGATTCTATGGCAAGTATGTTCAACTCCTTTCCAGATTACATGGCATTTGCATCCACCCCCTAGATTCTAGATTCCATGGCATGCACATTCGCCCACTTTCTAGATTCCACAATGTGAATGTTCCCCTCCTTTCTAGATTCTGTGGTGTCAATGTCTGCGCCAATTCCATGGCATTCTTGCTCACCTCCCTCTCTAGATTCCACAGCATACAAATTCATCCTCTTTCTGGATTTTGCCTCCCTGAAGGCATTACCCAAGGCTTCTGCAGTGTCTTGCATGAAGTCTTACATAGAACATAAGGCAAAAACATGAACTAAATGGGACAGCTTGCCATTCCACCATACAGTTTGTAGCTTCTAGCCTCTCTTCTTTTGCATATGCCTTTCCCATGATCCAGAGCACCTCCTCTGCCGCTGGAGTCCTGTACCTTCACACCTTGAGTCAAATCTGACTGCCCACTGATCTCTGCCTACTCAGCATTCCCTGAATTCTGAGGCATTCCACTTGTCCTGCATTAATTTCCACCTGTAGGTATTTATCCTAAGGACACTGCATTTAGAATGTCCTTGCAAGAGGGGGATTCTCCTCTCTTCAATTAAACTTAGCTATTTGAAGTATAAGGGGTGGTAGTTTTGTTTACCTGTCAACACAACTTGTGGAAAAGAGAGAAATTCAAGCATGCCACTAATTGCTGCAGTCAGACAGACAGGTGGATAGGTGGGCTCCATGGCAGAATGTTCTGGCTTCTCCCACTAAATTTGCAGTTGTTTGTCTAATCTCTAGATGTGTCCCCTGTCTTAACAGTCCCTGTATGACTTATGCTCCCATCTCTTTTTTGGGACAGTGCTCTCATTTAATAGATGCTTAACATATTTTAATTCAGAAATGTATTTCCAGGTGGCTTAAGACCAATAAAGAAAAATTAATACAATTTAATGCTTACTTTTGCAAAGAAAAAGTTTATATTGATGCTAAATGCATTTACAAATATGTTCTTAATGTACAAGCAAATACAGCCCTTACTGTGGGTTACACATACTTACGAAATGATTTTATTGACTTACCTTTGGTTTTACAATTTGGCTATGGGGTACTTAGAAGGAACTGCCCTTGTGGGACATTCTGTTTAATCACTTATATTTACAAGTCTTAGAAAACTGCAAAAATATATTCAGTTTCATTCAGAGATATTCGATCTTCAGAACTGATACTATTTCATCCATAAAATCCTTTTATTGGCCAGGTGCAGTGGCTTACACCTGTAATCCCAACACTTTGGGAGGACGAAGCGGGCAGATCACCTGAGGTAAAGAGTTTGAGACCAGCCTGGCCAATAGGGCGAAATCCTGTCTCTACTACAAAAATTACCCAGGTCTGTTGGCAGGTGCCTGTAATCCCAGCTACTCGGAAGGCTGAGGCAGGAGAATCATTTGCACCCAGGAGGCAGAGGCTGCAGTGAGCCAAGAATGTGCCATTGCTCCAGCCTGGGCAAAGAACAAGGCTCTATCTCAAAATAAATAAATAAATAAAATACTTTTACTTTGATACCTCAAGTAGTAATCAATACTATTCCTCTCCATTCTAATGGCAGGGCCTTTAGGTAAGGTTTCCAGAATTTGGGATAAATGCTACTAATATGCTGATCTAACATCTCTTCTCCAGAAGACTCCTTAGATTTGATTTTTACTGTAATTATTTCTATTTTAAAACTCTGTCATGAAGTAAGTTTTACTGCCACGGTCAAATAGATCAGAAAGTACTTTTCAATACTGAAGAAGAAAATTTTCCCTCCACTTTTGCTTATTCTGTCCTCTTGCTGCTGTATCTTGAACTGCAGAAAAAGCAAGCCTTGCACAAGGCAAGTTTAAACTTTGTGCAATTATAGACCCAGATTTGTAAATCTGGCAGCAGGCTCACATCAGCTTTGTGAGGTTGGGGATAATTTTAATGAGAATCCATTCAACATATGAAATCTTCTTAGAACGTTTCTCAATTAGCACTTGGTCTGTTTTCAAAATGTTTTTACCTCATTTCCTAATAAAAGAAATCTCAGCTTTCTGATACATTTAATTAAAAAGTTTTATGTTGAGATTGTAAATGTGAGTGGTTTCTGTTTCAAAACATTTCACTTTACTAGTACATGCTTCACTTATTACTTATACTCTGCTTAGATCTCTGCATTTCCCATGCAAAAATCCTGAAATGCACCTCCTTCAGTGCTGAGGTCTAAAGTTTTCCCTTCCTAAGTTGTGCCACAGTCATCCCCTCTTCCTCCCCCAGGGCCCTCATAATAGCCTCTTTCACTCCTTCCTCTGAACCCTGAGACCTCCGTTCACTCTCACGTCAAGCAGAATTCCAAGCCTCCGTTGCACACAGAGGTGGGTCCAGGGAGGTCTCCCGTGTGTTTCTGAAATTCCTGCTTTGTCTGTGCCTAACCTTCCCAATTCTCCCAAGAGTCCTCATTTTAAGAACACAGCATTGCGCTAGCATTCAGCATCTCCCACCAAACATGGTAAATGGATAATCAGCTTGATTGCCAGGAAATTCACCTTGCTATCCCCTCTTCTCACCCTTTAGCAATGTGTGTGGAACGCACTTGACTCCGTACAAATTAATTGTGTGTGAGGGGTGACATCTGACCATGAACAACTAAAAAGAACCATTTAATCTGGCCAAATTCCCTTCAGGCTTATTGAGGCTTGACTGTGGATTTTTAGAATGTAAGCAGCGCTGTCACTGTAACCCTGAAACAGTCATAGTTTTAAGAAGTGAATTTTGGGGGGACACCAACATGACCAACAGACTCTATTTCAGCACCCAATTCTTAAATTAGTTAATACACACTTGGGCCCCACTTTTCAACAGAAACACAGCTCTAAGTAAAGGCTGGTACCCAGCTCTGCCCACTCAAATTATTTGGTGAACAGGGCAAATTGGAGGAACTGCAAGTAGTACTGCAGAATCTGCCTGCCTTGGAGGACAGGCTTTCCATGAAATATTGCTTTAAGGTCCCCAGAGGCCAGGGCTCTCTCCCTCCCCTACTCTTCACTGCGTCCCCCCACCAGCCCACACGTGATGAGAAACCACTGCCCCTGCAGAGGCCCCAGCAGCAGGCAAGAGTCTGTGGATGAAAGACAGGAATATTACAAAGGGGTTTCTGGCTGGAGGGGGGTTCCAGGGAAGGCAGAGAGGTTCAGGCTCCAAAGCTGGCAGCAGCCCCTACAGATGGAAAGCTCCAGTGACAGGACCCACGAAGGGACACAGCAGAGCATGTCCCATGTCATTGGGCCATCGAGACATCAAGATTTCAGGAACTCACATCTGCAAACCAAGAAGGAACAGCAGGTTTCCATGGCCAATTTCAATCAATTTATTAAATTAAGGCAAAAGGTAACTAACAGATTTACTAAGATCTTGGGATTCTCTTACTGTCCATCTTAGTTCAGATGGAAAGATCACAACTCCAGCTAATCTGATTCCAGGATGCAGCTTCTGACTTTGCACAAGCTAGTATTTCCTCAAGATAGTCACACAAACTTCCCTGCCAGGCGTGCAGAAAAGCGTGCATGCTCCAATTTAGTCTTTTACTTTACAACTTTAAGTACTTTAGTGAGCCCCAAGAATGCACAGCCCACTCTTTCCACAGAGTAATAAAGAAAATTAATCTTTCCGCCAGTAACAGAGAATCACTTAATGGAAATGGGACGATAGTACTTCACTAAGTAAAGCTTCACTCCTTTGCTCCCCTGCTCTCAAAACTGAGGTGCAAATGCATTTCTACACTTTCAAATGAACATTTGGGAACTTTTGGTGAATGCTTACATCTAGTGAAAATAAGTTTCCTGTTTTTTAAAAGTCATTCTATATGTGCCTGCTTTCTTTCCTGTTCCTTAGAGAGATGGTTTTTCCCCCTGGAGTATGTTTTGCAGAGGGAATAATTACTGCAATAACGTTATCCTTAAAAGGGATCACATGTAAGACAAAAGCAGGTATAAAAATCTCATTCCCACTAAAACAATTCAAAATCATAGGTTAGGCTTTAAAAGGAGGCAGCTACAAATCTAGGTTTGAAAAACCTTTAGACACACTAAAGATTTGTCCCAGATCACATCGGATGTCTATTTCTCTGGGATCATAACAAAAAAAAAGTGATAAATTAATTCAAATGGCCTATTTTACACACTTGAAGGATATTTCCATTGTCTCATATAGTCATTCTGAATAGGACAGAGTCGCATAATGAGACTTCCTTTGCACATTCTTCTGAACACGCACTGAGTCAACATAACCAAACCCCTTACTTTCATTGTAAAATTACTGTTTCTCATACGCAATCAGGGTCTCCCAGATTATGACATGCGACCCTAAAAATAGGAGAACTTAAAAGTTAGTTTAAATCTAAAACTTAGACCCAGTGCTCCATTTTTAGACGCACCCTTTAATTTCTTGGTGTTGTCTACATTTTACTTGCACTTAAATTTAGCAAAGTAATTTTAGCTCACCCTCCTTCACTACCTTCACTAGACTTTGCAACGTTACAAACATGAAGCATTCAAGCCTCTCCCTTTTTAATATGAAAATGTTTTAAATAAAAGATTAGGTTAAAAGGGGAAGATCTCCCTTTTAACTTTTTTAGCTATGTTGAACCGGTTCAGGTGACAGCCCAGCCATTGGAAAACTCCCGCTGTTGTTTGTTTACAAAATAACTGCTTTCAATCAATCATTGTGAGAGGTCCCTACGCTGACAATGCATAACGGACATCTAATTAACTGACCCCTAATAAGGGTGCGGGAAATACCAGGGAGAATGCTATCATGCAAGGAACAGCAACCATATGGAGGGGTGGCCGGTCACTGCCAAGCATGAGCATCCTCAAATACCGCAGTGATTGTCAGAGTTTTCAAAAAGCCCCTACTCGCACCACTGCCACCAAGTATCCTAATCATCTGAAACTGTGCCCCAAAGATCTGAACGTCTCTGTCACATCAGCCTATTTTCCTTAAAAATGTTGCTCCTAAGGTTCAAATTCAAGGTGTAGAACATTAAACAATAGCTGTATTGTGAAGGACCATGCTCCCCGGGAAAGCCCAAGTATCCTTACACACTGGGGAAGGAAAAAAGAACTCCTTTGCCACTCTCCTCCTCTCTGGAAAACTGCCTCGGACGCAAAGGGTAAAGAAGCAAAGAGGTGACAAAAAGAGACCTGCATTCAGAGAGATCAGCTGTCAATTTAAACTGAGAAGTGACTTGATGCATCACAGAGCTGGGATTTTGCCACCTTGACCAAACTGCTTCCCAGACTCCATAAGTCGCATTAGAAATGTAGGTGGCTGCGTGTCGACACCTTCTCAGTGGAGTTCTATGAAATAACAGGCAACATAGGTGTTTATTCACTATGACAATGTCTTCCCACCACTCCAGATCCTATGAGTGGCTGACTTGCTATCGGTTTTTGCCTGGGAATAGGAAACCATTCCAAAAACATTAGCTCTTCTGTTTTGAGAAGAAATAAAACCCCCCTTTTATTTATCTTTTGTTTAAAGATAGCAAGAAAAAAATCAAAGCCAATATTACTTTTACAAAAAAAAAAAGTGTTGAAAGTTTCCTATTACCCTACTTACAATATGAGATACGTTTAAAATATACATAACATACAACATTGTAGAATACGATGTAAGTTACAAATTCCTTTTGACGTCTTTCAGAGATGCTTTCCTTCTTATGTATCTGGGATTCCACTGGGATCCTAGATCTTACAACAAATAAAATATCTGATTTTATAAGATTAAAAATTCAACAAGGTTTTTCTTTAATAACAAAGTAAAACGTGGAAAGTGGAGGGGGGAAGTTCATGTACAGGTGTGCATGCAGGCCCCTCACACAATCCCTTCAGTGATAAATGCTAATTTTCTAAATTTTAGCTAAAGAATTCGCATCAGATTAAATTACCAATAATTCCTCATGAAATAACAGATAAATGTGAAATAATATACTACAATTCTACTCTCATTTTTTTAAATAGAATGAAGTAATTATAAAATGTTACAAAAGAGAAGAAACTGAAATTATAAGTGCCACTGGAATTATATATTCCTTAACAAACATCTCGAGATAGATTACCCATTTACTAATTTAGTGTACTTTCCAAAAGCCATTGACCCAAACCGAAGCTAGGATTACCAAATGGCAAATAGCATTTGTGATGTGTGTAGCTCTTCTAAAGCCTTTCTTGAGACTTGTAAAACTTGACATATTAGCCACGAGTTTGCAGAGGTCACCCTTTTTCTGCTAGAATTATAATTTCGATGGTGTAATTAGCTTATTAATAACTTGACACACGGTGAATTAATTTACATGACTGGGTTTTTCACAACGTCTGTTGCCTGATCCTCCTATGGATGAAGGCTTTGAGCTCTGGTCTGCCCTGGGAGTGAACACCAGCCAATGCTGGCGGAGCAAGGGTTAACTTCGGGACTGTGACAGTTCTCCCTTCAGGGGCTCTAAACTACTTGGAGAGAATGGAAAACAGTCAAAAATAGTCCCAAAGGTAAATAAACTCCGTGTCCTATGTATGTCACCCACGGAAAATTAAAATGTATTTGTATTCACATTGAAAGTTTTCTGAACTACAAAAGCTATAGAAATATGTGAGTGTGAAACCTGTAGCACAGAGGAATATGTTATTTTGAAGGATAAAGGAAATTATCTTTCGATCAACGAAGAGTTGTATTAAATCCACATTCTCATTGAAATTGTTTATCCATTTTATTGGGCAGTGTTGTCTGCTATTAATAACAGCATGTGTCTTGTACTTAAAAGATAATTAATGCCTCTATGCATCTATGCAATATACCATAGCAATAAACGGATGATGTATTTCAGACAGAAACCAGGTAAGGCTAGCTGATAAAATAAAGACTATATTTTTTTTAACATGCCAAGTTTTGCAATTAAAGTGGTAAACTGGAAGCAAATAAACCTAACAGCTGCAGGCTGAGGAAAAGGAAGGTGAAAACACGGAGACTGAGAGTGGGAGAGGAAAGGGACCGCTCCTAGTGCTGAGAGCTGGTGCCAGAGCCGGTGTTGCGGTGTGTGCGGGAGGGCGCCGTCGGGAGTCATTCCACCATCAGGACCCAGCGGACAGTGATAGCCCAGCCTCACACCTGGTCCCTACTTTAGGCCAAGGGTGAGCTTTAGTTCAACCCTGATTTCCATTCCAGACAAGGACAACCTCCCTCTTGGTCTGGGCCCCCGATGAAGTCCCTGCGGTGTGCTCTCCTGGCCCTTGTCAATTTCGGGGTGCCCTCTCATCTCCATCCGCACCTGACTGCACGCGCCTCCTGGGGACCCCGCACTGGCGAGCCGTCCCTCCCGGCGCTGCACGCCCCACCTGTCACGGCGCCG
>NW_012117154.1:2220193-2220463 GCF_000951035.1 Colobus angolensis palliatus
CGGGGCCGGGAGCGCGGGCGGCGCGGGCAGGTTTGGACACTACGCGCCCTGCTCCGGTTTAGGACGCTGCGGGCGGCTCTGGGAGGAAGAGGAGGAGGAAGAGGAGGGGGCGGAGGAGGAGGAAGAGGAGGAGGCGGAGGACCAGAGACTGGGACGGCTGGAGGAGAGAGTCTGGCCCCAGCAGGAAAGGACCCAGGACGCGACTACTGGAGGGGCGAGGAGCAAGGGAAGGACCAGAGGGGAGGAGAGGGGGTCACGGGAGGGAAAGTG
>NW_012117154.1:2221268-2238492 GCF_000951035.1 Colobus angolensis palliatus
AATCTATTAATTGGTCGCTATTAACATGCAGTTTTATTGACCATAGCACACAGAAGTCTGATTGTGAGGAAGGAGTGTTTTCAATGAAAGTGGAGTTATTTTAGCTGCAGACGTGTTTACATTTCTGTGGTTTAGTCTATAACTTTCTCTTTTTCTTGCTTCAGAATTCTGCTCCATGAAGCAAAGCCCTTAGCTCCCAGACATTCCAAAAAGTCTGCCAAAATAATAGAAAAAAAGAGAGGGAAGAAAAAACACACGGAGACCCCCAAGTCTGGGTCAGGCTCAGGGTTGGATGTGGGCAGGGTGAGTGTGCCCCCTCCCCGCGCACTTTCCAGTGAGGAAAAAAAAAAAAGTTTCAGGGCTCCATTTCCTGTTTGCTGGGGGAAAAAAATAAAATGGACTTGAGCAGCAGAGTTTAGAAACCGCCCTTTCCAGTACCTATAGGTTCTGAGAGGATCTTTAACCCTAGAGATGCCAAAATGGGCTCATTAAAATTTGAGACTCCAGTCAAGGAAGGTTTTCCCTTGTTAAGATGGACAGCCTTCGTGAAATGACAAATGCATTCCTAGGAAATTTCTTGAACAAACAGGCACACCATGGTAGTTGGGATACAAGCCCACTTCTCCATAGGTGGCCAAGAGAAGATACCAATAAAAATAGATATTGAAAACAGATTAAATTTCTGACAAGTATGCATCCTTTTTTTCCCCCTGAGGTACAAAGAGCAGAATGTATATTTAAAAGTGGGTATTTAGTGATAGGGTCTTGTCAGTTTATACACTCTGCTCGAATTGTCATTTGCAAAGTCGATTGCATTTCCTTTAGTATTGAACGTGCTCACTAGTCACACAGAAGTCCCCATACTCCAGTTCACATGGTCTTAAAAAATATTTGATCTGACTCTTCTTAACTACCAAATGCATATTTTGGTTGCTTTTCTAATTATTCTCCAAATATTCCAGATCCAAGATATTTTACTGGATTTTTAAATCTTCCAATTAGCCACTAATTTTCAAATTTCACCGTAGTGAACCCTTAACATTTAGGGGAATGCTTTAAAGTAAACAGGTTCTGAACCTATTCAATGAGATCAGTAAGCCCACAGGCCAATGACTCTTTTTCAATACTTTAAAAGCTTTTTAATACACTGCCAACGTTTCTCAATCGTCATCACTAGCACTGAATATTATCACAATACAGAACAGTGCTGAAAAAAATATGCATGCTGATGAGCAAAATAACGTTTAACATTTTAAGAATAATGAACTGCACTTTAATAGTAGAAAGAACATGATTTCAAAATGAGCTCAGAAAAACCCCGATATTTGAAACAATGTTGTTTGTGACTCTCCCTCACTACCATCTCCAGTTCCCCCAAAAGACACTGCAGAGTGAGAGAGAGAGGAGAGAAAAGAGAGAGAAAGATAATTTCGTAAAAGATGAAACATGCATACCGAGCCCATTCATAAAATGTGGGTCATTAACCTTGAAGAATCTCAGTATCCAGAATCCTAGAATTTTGCATATGACATCATCTCCTCCAACTGATTGCATCTTGTAGTTATAGTTAGGAAGTTCTTTCTGCTGTCCAATCTAATCCCTACCTACGGCCACAGCATTCCCTTCAGTTTGGCCCATGATTTAGGTCAAATAGCAGGAAATCAGTTTCAATGAATTAAATCAATTAAGTTAACCTGAGAGGCCAAAAGAAAACTAAGAGACAACGTCACTTTCGGTATTGCAGGACAAACATCATAATTCTAATTAAAATGTCATTTAAAAGGAAAGTTTTTATAAAAACACCACTTGACACATTCCATAAGAATTAGTATTTTTAAAGTATTTCAGACATGAGATGGTCTTCTTTTTATATAAAGTTTTGTGGTCGACCTAATTCATTTTAAAATCCCTTTTATCCAAAAGATGTTTTGGATTAATTTAAGTATTTGTTGCTGGATAATGTCAAGCTCCTTTTCAATGAAATGTCCTATGTTGGGTTGTCACACCTGTTAAATATAAGCCTCCTTTTCTTTTGATATTCTGAGAAGGGCTTTAAAAGGTTTTCATCCCTCAATATGGAGATTTAATTGCTTTACCTATAATAAAAATAATCCCTATAAAATTCAGATTGTGGATATTTCAAAGCGGAAAGAACTATTGGATTGGGATGTAAAGGTTGCAGTTCAAAAAGTCTTCCACTTTTAATATAACATGCATGGTGTTATGAGTTATAAAATCCTGGTTATCATTTTGGAAGGTCTGGTTTTTGTTGTCCTTGCACGGAGCGTCTTTGAGCTTACTTTATGGCTTAGCAGTTCTGTGTGTGCATGTGTTAAATATGGAAAGGGTAGCATATCCCTCTACAGTAAATGCTCACAAGGGAGGAAGTCTCAGATTCTGTTTTAAACGAGGTACTGGAGTGAGATTCCTCACACTGACCCACTCACATCTTTGGTGAGCTCAAATCTGGCTTGAAGCCATTCTGAGGATGGCCATGGTTTGAGAAAGGAGATAGCTGTCATGCTTCAGCCACTGCCAGGCGTCTGAGCCTTACCCCCCCCCGGCCCCCCCAATCTCCACCCAATCACCTGGGACCTTCTTTTCATCATGCAAATGGGTCGGGCAGCACGGAAGCTTAGGAGTCATTAGAGGCCCCTGTCCTGTCCCATTCCTAGTTCCACTTCCCCTTATGGCAAATGATTAGAACACACTAACTCAGGCAACCAAGACATGGAAGCAATGGGAATATGTGTCAGAACACGACGTTGGGGGTTCCAAGTGGAACGTCCTTGGGTCCCTCTCTCCCCCACCACCCTCACTCATTCTCTGATTTCCATCACTGACTATTAGTGAACAGGAGGACAGATGTGTACCTTCTCTTAGGGGAGTCTCTAACCTAGTACACAAGCATCACTATTATCTTTTATTACTTGCTGTTAAGAAGTCAGTTTTAGGTGTTCTTTATCCTTCCAGACAAACTAATTTCATGCAACACTCTCACCCTCTGAAGCGCTTTTTTAATCTACGTCAGATGCAGTTTAAGTCTTTAGTACACACAGCAGTTCTCAATAACACGTGGTGACCACAAACTGCTCCGTAAAATTGCATAATGTATAATTCCTATCAACTTGCATAACACACAAAATAAGTTGATATGAAACACATTGTCCATCTGTCAATGAGCTTTGGTGACAAAAATTATACAAAACAAGTCAGGAGACTCTATTTGTATTTTTAAAGTGGAATTACATAGAGTACAACAGGAGATTTGCTCCAGCTTTTCTGACAATTAGGAGGTTCAGTTTTGAACTTCGTATACTATGACACTAAATCTATCACGGACAATTTTGTCCTGTACATTTTCATAGCATGATTACTCATGAGTGTAAAACTAGTTGCAATTTTAGAAAATTGAGACAATTTCTTCTCAGCGATTTTTTTGTATTGATAAAGTTACTAGCTGATATGGTTTGGCTGTGTCCGCACCCAAATCTCCCAGAATTCCCACATGTTGTGGGAGGGGCCCAAGAGCAGGTAATTGAATCATGGGGGCTGGTCTTTCCCCTGCTATTCTCTTGATAGTGAATGAGTCTCACAAGATCTGATGGGTTTATCAGGGGTTTCCGCTTTCACTTTTTCCTTTTTTCTCTTGCTGCTGCCGTGTAAGTGCCTTTTGCCTCTTGCCATGATTCTGAGGCCTCTTCAGCCATGCGGAACTGTAAGTCCAATCCAACCACTTTATCTTCCCAGTCTTGGGTGTGCCTTTATCAGCAGCATGAAAACAGACTAATACACTAGCATAACAGTATGTCAATGCAAATAAAAACAGTATCTTTTTTTTTTTTTTTTTTTTTTTTGAGACGGCGGAGTCTTGCTGTGTTGCCCAGAGTCTTGCTGTGTTGCGCAGTGGCATGATCTCAGCTCACTGCAAGCTCCACCTCCCAGGTTCACACCATTCTCCTGCCTCAGCCTCCTGACAAGCTGGGACTACAGGTACCCGCCACCACACCCAGTTAATTTTTTTGTATTTTTAGTAGAGATGGGGTTTCACCTTGTTAGCCAGGATGGTCTCAATCTCCAGACCTCGTGTTCCACCTGCCTCAGCCTCCCAAAGTGCTGGGATTACAGGCGTGAGCCACCATGCCCGGCCAAAAGCAATATCTTAGGTTCTCTTTTGTACCCTAAAATAGTAAATCATTATGTTAGGATTATGGATGATCTGATACAATTTAAATGGGAAAAACGTCCATTGCAGGTATCATGCACCAGCAATTATTAGGAATGCATGTGACCAGAGATCCAGCACTTAGCAGCCACATGACCTTGGGCAAGTCATAACCACTTGATCAAAGCCCCAGTTTTCTTATTTAATAACTGAGGTTGTTGAGGTGGATGACCTCAAATATACTAAACACAGGACCTTCCAGGGAAGAACTTGGGTTATTCATCTTCCTCTCTGCTCTTTGGGGTAGTGACTAATTGATTGATTAAGGGGAAACCTCTTGGTAATTTACTTCTCTTTGATAAACATTTATGCACACACTTCTTGCTTCTCTTCAGCAGCACTGCAGCAAGAAGTGTGCCTTTCTGGGATGTGTTCTGTTACCTTTGCATGCTATATCCACCTGGTATGGGTGGAGAACTACAGTCCACAGAGCAGCAGTCTGGACCCTGCCTCCACATCAAAACCACTTTGATGATGGAGCTTCAAAACTATTGCCATCATCTGGGCACCATCTCAGACCCAGTGAATCAGAATCTCAGGGGACAGAGAGACCATCGTGGCACTGACAGGTACATTTGAAACTCTCCAGGTAGCTGAAATGGACTTCCAGGATAGTGGGTCACAGCGTTTGACATTACAGCCATTAAATCAATGACGAAGGAATTCCGAAAGCTTCATCTTATCAGACATCTCTGGGAAAGCACATTTTTAAAATGAACCTCTGGGCCGGGCGCGGTGGCTCAAGCCTGTAATCCCAGCACTTTGGGAGACCGAGACGGGCGGATCACGAGGTCAGGAGATCGAGACCATCCTGGCTAACACGGTGAAACCCCGTCTCTACTAAAAACACAAAAAACTAGCCAGGCGAGGTGGCGGGCGCCTGTAGTCCCAGCTACTCGGGAGGCTGAGGCAGGAGAATGGCGTAAACCCAGGAGGCGGAGCTTGCAGTGAGCTGAGATCTGGCCACTGCACTCCAGCCTGGACGACAGAGCGAGACTCCGTCTCAAAAAAAATAAATAAATAAATAAATAAAAATAAAATAAAATGAACCTCTGGCCAGGCACAGTGGCTCAAACATGTAATCCCAGTACTTTGGGAGGCCAAGGTAGAAGGAGTTTGAGAGCAACCTGAGAAACATGGTAAAATCCCATCTATACAAAAAATTTAAAAATTAACTAGGCATGGTGATGCACAGCTGTGGCCCTAGCTACTCGGAAGGCTGAGGCAGGAGGGTAGCTTGAGCCCCTGAGCTCAAGGATGTAGTGAGCAACTGTGATCGTGCTATTACACTCAGCCTAGGCAATAGAGCAAGACCCTGTCTCATTTTTTAAAAAAAATTCCTACTCCCAAAACAGCTGGAGTCCACTCCTTCCATTGCTAGCATCATTCTTCACACAGTTACAAGGTCCTGGATACTTGGAATCCCTTCCTCATTTTGTCCCCTTGTCCTGGAATGTCCTTCCCATTCTTACCGTAGCAGATGTTCATTTGGATCTACCATTTACAAAGCACTTACATGCATATTTGCCCTGGGGATAAACATGCATGTAAGTGCTTTGTAAACACCCATCAGTCACTTTGCGCAGGGGTGACAAGGTGGAAACTCCAAGTTTGCACAACTAGAAAGTAAGTCAAGACTCAAACCCAGGCCTTGGGGCTTTCCCTGCATGGCCAGCTCACCACCCTCCCTTATTCAAGGTCTCTTTCTGGGTACCTCCCTGCCAGCCCTGTGCCTAATTTAATTCCTGCCCTCTGGCACCCCTTCCCACCTCTGGGACCTGCCCTCTGGCACCCCTTCCCACCTCTGGGACAGCACTTACTTCTCCTAACTTCATCATCCACGAATTGGAACTGTCTGCATCTCTTGCTTCCCTTTTACACATCAGCTCCTTGAGGCAACTTTAGTTCCCCTTGATTTTGTTTACAACAGTGACTCAAAAAGAATCAGATCTTTGAACCCTGCCCCTCACTTCCCCCATTGCTAAATAGTCACCATAGGCCGTGTTGACTCCCCACAGCTCCCATGAACACCCCCCTTTGTCTATTTCCAGGACCAATTTGCCTCATTCAAGGTTTTATAACCTCACATCTAGCCACTGAGGCTGTCTCCTCACTGCCCACCTGGTCACTGGTATCTGCCTGCACCAAGTCACCCTGCACTATAGCAAGCACCATCATGCAGTCTTAGAAACCTTCAGGAACGCCTCCTGCCTGCTGAATAGATTGCAGATGTATTTGCTAGGTGTTACAGAATGAGATTTAGAAAACTGTGAGCATACTTCTTTGCTTTTGCCTTGCAGAGGGCAAGCTCTTCACCAGGGACAACGTTTGATGTCTGCCTAGCTGCCTGGAGGAGAAGGGGAGATTAGGATTTGTTACAGAAGAAATGTAAGGTGCAAAGTAGGATTATGGAGCAGAACAGGAGCTGCATTCCTTTGAGGCTGTGCACTCAGCACTGCACCGGCCTGGAGCACATCTACCCAGGGAGTGTGCTGACAGTGTAGACAAAAAGAGAATCCTATATGCCATTAAGATGTAGCTGGAGAGTTTGAATTCAGGAAGGGGAGAGAATAATATAGGGGAAAGCCTGCTCTTTCTGAAGTCCATGAATTGTGGGGAGAGATCAAGGAAGGAGTTATAAAAATGTCTAGGTCCCTACTGTCTTCTCTGGCTTCTGCCCAGAGCCGGGGGCCAGGTGAGGTCAATGCTCAGGGCGGAGGGAGTGTTTGCACCCAGTCCCTAATGAGGACCGTGGAAGCTCTTGTACTCCAGAACCTATGGTGGTGGAGGGCGGCCTGGGTGTTCCTCTGTGGTACAGATTCTGAGTGGAGATTCGAGGCGTCTGTTTCTGTGAGGTAAGGTCACAGTGAACCTTGGAAATCAACCTCTGGTCTTGTGGGCTGGGTAAAGGGTGTGGCTGAGCCTGGTGTTAAACAGCCGGCAGGCCCTGAGGGAAGGCCAAGTGGCCAAGAGGTGCCAAGGCAGGCCCTGGACAATGAGTTCCCCCAGCCACAGGCTTCAGCCATGTAGGCCAGCCCAGCAAGAGGAACCCAGAGAATAACGGACTTTCCCCAGAAACCCAAAGACATTGTGTCTGAGGACTTCCGTTCTTCCAGAAGATCTGTGCTACTCCAAGTGTAGATCAGGAATGCTCTGTGAAATTTGTTACCAGTCTCAACAAGATAAGTCCAGAAACTGAGGGTAAGAGTGTAGAAACGTTTACAGCTATTTGACCGAGTATGTTCATGTCTGTTCAACCTAATAAAACTTGAGCTTGGATTTTGTATGTATTTTTCATTTCCTTTTTTCTAGTAACTTATTTTTCTCATACTTTACAAAATGTCCATTAGCACCATACTGAACATTTTAAAACGAACAAACAAATTGGTTTTTTATCGTGGAACGTTTGAGAAGCACTGTGGTAAACCACAGCAAGCCCACAGGCCCCAACACCATCTTAGAAAGAGACTCAAGCAAAGAGTTACAGCTCATTTTATCCAAGGGAGACCTGGCCCTGCCTAGAGACTGTTTACTGGATCAGACTTAAAGCGCTGACCAGGTCTGGTGATAAAGCTAACATTTTTCCTGCTAACCAGCAGGTGGGGCACAGGAGGAAGCTCAGATTGACTGAAACAATGACCCTTTCTCTGCACACATAGGTTGTGGTGTGAATTAAGATTTGTAACTCCTATATGTGGGTATCTGGATCTCCCACAATCTGGGTCCAGGTTTTCTTTCTAATTAAACGCCCATCACTTTCTTACATGAATCTCCATAGGCCCAGGATTCTCTCCCGAATCCTTTCTGACGGTGCACAACCTACCATTCTTATGTTTGCCCCATTTGGCACAGCATCAGAAAGATACTCCATCTTAACAAATCTCTATTGATTTCTTGGCCTTTAGTATCACATTCTAAGCCTCGGGCAACAGTGTTTGTAACCCAACTCACCTCCTAGTGCCTACCTGTGACCAACATAATTGACTCTCACCCTAGATCCCACTGGTCCACCTCTCTGAGTTCACCCACAGTTGCAGTGGACCATTCAGTCACATACCGAGAGGTTCTTGGCATGACATCTCTGGCTTCTCTGAAACAGGCTTTCTCTGGGGCCACTGAAGCTTGTTCAGCATTTGTGCAAAGCAGCCCAGAAGGGCTGAGGATGGGCTACCCAATTCTCGACCCATAAGGGAAAGCAGTTGGTGGATCAGTACCCCAGCTCCTCACTCCCCAGAGGCACAACTCTGAAGTTCATTCCACAGGGTTCCTCGGAGGCTTCCCATGCAATCAGGCCTCGACTGTCCACTGAGGCAGTAATGAGCTTCCAGATATTTTCTTAATTGGCCAGCCTCCCTTGTTCTCTTCTCCACTCCCTCACTTTTGCTTCCTGGGTAAACTACCTGAACCCAAGGTCTTGTTTCAAGTCTTCTTTAAATGGAAACCAAATAAAGGCACCATCCCAATGGGCTCTTTGTTATCTATATTTGCCCAGACCCTTATTCTTCCAGCATTGGTGCAGAACCAACCTGGCTTCCAGGTGGAAGGTGCCCATGGACCTGATCCAGGATGGGACTAAGGGCCAGGTGATACAGCCAAGAAGAGCTAGAAGCACATCTCTGTGGAGAATTGAGCTTTGAGTGATTCAAAGGCCTCATCCTCTTGCAACCTGACTGATGAAGCAGCTAGTGTCAAAGAAGATGGCAACTGTGTCACTTTTGCCTAAAAATACCCAAAGCTCCCTGTGATCCAAGAGGCCTTCATCTTTCCAGCTGTCACTACCAGCACAAACAGAAGACAGCCCTAACCCCTTACATACCACCTGATTTTTTTCGCTGCGTTGTAGCTCCTTAGTCATCACTTTAACCAAGGAGGCAGAGGAAAAGACGGTACAAAGAAATACAGAAAGGTCAGGATACAATACAGATGATGTAGCTCTGCCTCACCCATGGGTGACTATAACTGCTAGAAGACTGAGGGTATTGGGGAAAGCAAGTCCCCACTCAGGACTGAGCACAACTCCAAAGCATGTGGCCCCGCCGAGTACTGGGCCTGCAGGTGCACATCCATCAGTCTGTGAAGGTCGCAGTGAAAGGGAAAGAAAGCATTGCAATTAGGAGTGTTTAGTATGTCTCATGCAGCCTCTCTCACAGGCAGGGTGCACTCTGTTCCTGTGCTATTTCACACGCTCTTCCATTATGGAACTCAGCACACGATCTTGATGATGTTGGTCTCTGTCTCCTGCCAGCCTGTGTGTTTCTTGATGGCGGGTTTGTCTTATTTATCTTAGTACTCTCAGAGCCTGGCACATGGGAGATATTGAATAAATGTTTTTCAAATTAGGTTGCAATAAATTAAATTGGGTCTACTTTGGCTTGGATGAAAATACACTGGAGATAAAAGTAAAGCGTAGTGCAGTTTGATTGAGTTGTTCTGTCTCTATATATGTATATGTATTTATATTTAGTTGTAAAAAATATAAATTTATATGTACACACACACACACTTTCTTCTAAATTGGTCTGAGTTGAGGCAAACCAATGTGTGTTCATTCCATTAATCAGTCAGGTCCAGTGTTCTCTTCATTTATGACTATATTCAATAAAGGATTCTAAACCATCATCACAGAAAGATGATCCCAGAACTCAGGGCCTTGCAGCCCAGTTCCAAAGAAAAGAAAATGTGAACTTTTTCTCCAAAGTGTTAAATTGTAAGGAGTGGTTTTCCTTGCGTGTTACTTCTAGGCCCACAATTGAGTGCCAAATTGCTAATGAATAGGTAGACCACGTTGTCCATTTACCCTCGGCAATTAAGATTAAAGTTATATACTTTTTATGATATCCTCCCTGGCCCCCCGAATAAGCCATGGCAGCCGCACCTTTCCCCCTGAAATATCCCCTTCATTTCTCACCCGCTCTGTGGCTATTCCTGGGACCGAGCCACTTTTCATGAGTTCCAGCAGGTCCCTATCAAGCCCCAAATCCCACCACAGGCCACATCGTCCCAGACCAGACCACGTCTGTTGAGCTAGCTGTCTGTTTCTCTGTGAGTCTATCACCAAAGTAAGTTACATTCTTTCACTACCAAAGTTACTGAGCCTTTTTTTTTTTTTTAAACAATCCTTGGAAATGATCCCAGCTTTAAAAAGAACGAAACTCTCAACAGTCAGCCAAATACAACTTTTGAATAATTTAAATGAGAGCTACTAAGTCTTTTGAAAACAACCCCAACCCTGTGTTCTCTGATGTGAACAGGAAAAAAAAATTATGCACCAATGTGCAGAATTTGAGCCTACGCAGATGGCATGTTTTGCACCATAGACTGCTGTTACTGTTTTGGCTGACACGTTCCTATGGGGTGTTGAGTTTTGCTTGTGGATTGATCTCTAAGTTACTTTATAGTTGAATCTATCATCATATTTTCCTGGGATTTTATTTCTCTTCATTTTAAACAGATACATCAGAGATGGAGCGAGGAGCTTAGGCTAGCAAGCAGCCAGCCTCCTCTGTCTGACCAAAATGTTCCCTCACTTTCAGAAGAATCCGTGAATGTTGTTTGACATGAAAAGAAAGAGTAAAGCATTTAGATAGTTCCTAAAGAAAAATAAAGCTTAATCAAACCACTGCAGAGAAATCTCCTTTCTTCTGGGGCCATGACCAACAGCACTGTATAGAGAATCACATAAATAGACAACCTGCTTTCCCGTCCATTTGGGACACTCTAGACAGACAGAAAGGAGAGAGTCCAGAGATCTTTACCAAGCACCTGTGACGTATGATGTGCCTGGGATAAACTGTGATTTCCAGGAGCTTCTATTCGTCTTCTATTCTTATAAGCACACAAGAAGCTACAAAAAGATTTTGTAAGCTAAGGGAAAGTAGGGATAGAAATAGAGCGAATTACTATTAACGAGTTTAGCTGCAAGTACAATTTTTTCTGACACTGGGCACCGAGGTGAGCTTCTTGTAAGTGGTTCAAACTTGGATTTATTGTCATTGTGTTCTCATCATTCTACCATAAGTGAATCAGGCACCACCGAGAGAAGCACATGTTCATTTATGCATTCAGCACACATGTATGGTGCACCCAGTGTATGCATCATGCCAGGAACTGAGGAAGAGAAGATGATGAGGACTTCTGCCCTCCAGACACTCATGATCAGCTGGGGGAGACAGGTATGCAAATGTATCCTTTAAGAGCACTGTGAGAAGTGCAATGAGAGAGACAAACTGTCCATTCACAAGACTCACTCCTGCATAACTGGATGCAATACAGATGGAGGTAAGATTTAGGACTCTCTGCAGAGCCATTGAATTTTAAGTAGGCCCAAACTGCATCTGTCTAGAAAGTTAGGCAGTATATATCTGTCCAAGCAAAAACTGAATGAAGCAGATGACGCCCATGGATGCAAACATAAACAAGGTCTCTGTGGGAATGTACAGGACTGACGCTCCCAGATTAAAGTTGAACCCTACCGTCTAGAAATACTATGATTCTTATCAGACGAAATCAAAACATACAAATTTAAATTGGAACAAAAGAATAAAATGTATTTGACTCACTTTATTTAGCACAGATTTGGAGTTTTGTTGTTGTGTATATCAATTCAAGAACTAAGAATTCAACCCAAGTTTTAAAAGGTAAAACTGACTTCACATATCTTTAGTAAAAGGCCAGCAATACCTCCCAAAGCGTTCATAATGGTTTTAGGAATAAAGTGCTAGGGGTTGACTAACACTATTAAGAAAATTGGGTACAAATTTGAAAGAAATTGTGTGTGGGTCCCTCCCAGACCATCTTAGCCCATAGAAGTCTCTTATTTCCTTGAGATTGTTTCAAGGCATCAGAAATCTCCTTCTCATGTTACCTACCCTGCCCCATATGCCAACAGTTCTTTCTCTCTTTGCATGAATCATTTCTCGCCTGTAAAGAATCTCTTGTTTTTTTGTTTTTTTTTTTTCTGAGACAGAGTCTCACTCTGTAGCCCAGGCTGGAGTGCAGTGGCGTGATCTCGGCTCACTGGAACCTCCACCTCCCGAGTTCAAGTGATTCTCCTGCCTCAGCCTCCTAAGTAACTGGGACTACAGGCAGGTGTCACCACACCTGGCTGACTTTTTGTATTTTTAGTAAAGATGGGGTTTCACCATGTTAGTCAGTATGGTCTCGATCTCCTGACCTTGTGATCCTCCTACCTCGGCCTCCCAAAGTGCTGGGATTACAGGTGTGAGCCACTGCGCCCAGCCTTGCTTTTTGCTTAGACTGAGGACTTTTCAAAATCATGAGTCAGTTCTCCCTCTTCTCTTTTTGTTCCTCAAATTCTCTGGAACTCTATTAAATACAGGAATTTAAAAATGGCTGTTGAATCAGTCGTTTCAGCTCCATTGTTGCTAAGCCACCTTTGAAACAATTAATACACCATCAATTTTTCTACAGTTTATATAGTACCAGTGTACAAAGTAGATACTCAGGAAAAGGTGTGGGTGAATTAACTGATTCTGAAGAATTGAGAACTGTCCCTGAGTTGTACAAGAATGATTGTGTATATTTTTAGTTAAAAGCTTGTAATTGCCCCTAACGAGCTTATAATGCAAACGACAACTAGGTTCTCAGGTTTTAAATCTCTGGTTAACAGGCTCATGGGTACTACTTTGCAGGACATATTTTAAAATAGAATGGGGTCGGGGGGAAAGTACAGAAGAATTACTTGAATTCTATCATCATTTACTTACTTAAAACTTATTTTTGTATTTCATGTTAACTACTTTTGTTTGCTTTGATTTGATGGAAACTAAAATCCATCTTCTCTGACAAAATACTATTTTTGATATTCAATAAGCAGATTTCTTATTCATCCTTTTCTTTAAAAATTACTTTCCTATATTACAATTTGTATTTGTTAATCACATATGGAATCAGCTTTTAAACAGAAGAAAACAAGCATCAGCTCTGTAGAAACTACAGACGTTTTGGGTAAGATTAAACAAGACAGCTTCAAAAGACCAAAACGTGAATCTACCCCAGCTCTTGTTGGTCAAATCACATGGGCCTTCAGCTGTCTCGTCTTTCTAGAATCTCATCTTATGATGAAAGTTAAATAAATTCAGTTGTAAATGATGTTTTTTTAACCCTAAATTAGAGAAGCAATGGAGACTTTACCCCCTAATAATGGGATAATATATGTAATTCTTAACATTGATAAAGGTCATTTGTGCTGTAAGAATTTCTCCATTTTCTATTGTAAAGGTGACTATTTTAACTTGAATATTTTAACAGGTCAACAAGATATGCCCCCAGTAGTAGAGTGACATTTTTGTTTGTTTGTTTTCACACCTCAAAAGCCATTTTATAAGACAATGCACATTTCAACATCAGCATAAATAACAGCCTTGTTTGAAAATTCAGGAGGCAGCTTTACTCTTTCTCCGCCTTTTTCCTACCCAGCCCTCCCCCTCCTCTGAACTGAACCACACCTCTCTAGAAATACTCGCTTTCTTAATGAAAACCATATTTAAAAAAAAAAAAAAAAAAGTTTGCATGACCCTCTGAAACGCCTGGACAATCTTTAATGTCAGCTTCAGACGACACGTGTCTTATGAAAGTCTGGGGCCCTGCTTGTCTGGCAGAGCAAGCTCTGTCCCACATCTTTATGAGAAAGAGGGACAAAACTTCTGTTTTTGGCATTTTATGTTGGAGTCTGTTTTAAGCAAGGAGGAAAAAAATAGCAACGTAGAGTCTAGACAGAAAAGATGGGGGTGAAATCTGGAAGCCATTCACCCCGGCAAGGGCAGCGGCAGCCCGTCAGCAGCAGGGATCGCCTTACGCTGCCTAATTACACATGAAAAATGTACACACCGCGTCTCTCAACTGCTTGGAAAAATAGATGGTAGGATGGCGCTTTTGGATGGTGGCAACTGAACCACTTGTATATTCTGGATGTGGGATCTCTTACTCCACGCATTTTGCAAAGTGATTTCTTTTTTCAGGGACATAGGTATTCTGTTCATCCTCCCCCCAAGATGTTTTAAATATATTCTCAATTTGGCAAATGGTCACATTCTGTGAAGAATATTTACATATTAAAGCAGGCTGTGTATGAGATCAAGTTAGACACATTTTTATAGTAGAGAGCTTGCCTAAGAGTAAGATGAAGACTGTGGAGTCCGCAAACCTTCTTTAGGATCTCATTGATGACTTGAGGTGATTTGCAGTCACAAGGGCAACTTCTAAATCATTAGAGTGGCCTGCTCATGCAATCACAGACTTCGTGCCAAACACAGGTCTACATTTTATGCAGGATAATGATTTTTTAAGAATCCTTTAATATAGTGTCTTTTTCCAGGAGTTCAAAGCATTTTTCACAGATATTAGTGTTCGGTCACATAACATTCCTGGGATCTAAGAGGGGGATGAGGCCGTAGCCAGGAGCTGACTGCAGAGGAGGTGTGTGTGCAGGCTTTGATGCTGGAGAGATTCTCCTGAAGGAGAAATGGTAGGAGAGAAATTTAGAACCCAACCTTAACGAATGTTAGAGAGCAGAGCTAGCTGTGTGGGTGAGAGAGAGACTGACAGACAGACTTGGAGAGGTGGGTAGAGGTCAAGCAAAGCCTGGGATAGAGAAACTGTCCAACAGAAGCTCAAAGCAAGTAAAAGAGGATTGCAGGGAGCTATTTGGGGCCCCGAGAAGGGGTCATCTATGGAAGGTTTGGGAACATCAGGATACCAGGAAGGCTGGATGCCATGAGTGGTGAAGTCAATGGGACCAGCTCCTATGGGCTCTAGGTAAACACTGAGAGAGGAGTCCGGAGCTGTGGGCAGAGTGGGTGACATGGAGTGGTTCAACGTGGGGGAGGCTCCCTGGCCAGGAGAGCAGAGACTGTGGGGGCTTTAAGGGGAGACTTAGGGAGAGACTGTTGTTCTGCTAGCAAGAGATGGTGATGGTTTGGACCAAAAGAGGAAGAATCTAGAAACACTTCTCTAAGGCTGATTGAAGGCTGAATCTGTCATCCTGCCAGTGTCCCAGGGTTCAGCAAACATCAAAGACAAGGGCCTCCTTCTAACATGAAACATCTATGTGCTCTTCAGTGAGGATTATAAAGCACAGCAGAGCAATCCACACCAAAGACCACCAAAGAACCACACCAAAGACCACTAAGCAGCCACTAAAAATGATACCTTGGGGTGGTAACTGCAGCAGGTGTATACCTCAGTCAAAATACATCAAATTGTGCATACACTTAATCTCTGGCCACTTTATTCTATAAGAATACGCTTTAATAATAAATAGCAAATTAATGATTTAACCAATGTAAGGCTAGGATAAGGCTTGTACGTGCCTCTGAATGTCCCTGGGGCTGTACTTCTGATTGAAACCACAGTATGAATAGCTAATATTTTCCTCATGTTGCCAATGTGACCAGAACTCTTCTAAGCATTTTGCATAGATTAATTCAGTTAACAGTTCCAGCAACGCTATCAGATAGATACTATTATTATCTCCATTTCGGTGGGGAAGAAATGAAGTCACAGAAAGTTCACGAGCTTTGTCCAAAATGTCTCATCAGTGGGAGCCTGAGATTATTTGCAGCCTCCTTCCCTCACAGGGCAACTCTAAGAACCAAACAGAGGCAGGCACTAAAGGGCTCTGACAAGTGCAAGCATTGGCCAGGCACGGTGGCTCACGCCTGTAATCCCAGCACTCTGGGAGGCTGAGGCAAGCAGATCACGAGGTCAGGAGATCGAGACCATTCTGGTTAACATGGTGAAACCCCATCTCTACTAAAAAAATACAAAAAATTAGCCAGGCCTGGTGGCTGGCGCCTGTATTCCAGCTACTTGGGAGGCTGAAGCAAAAGAATCGCTTGAACCCGGGAAGCGGAGCTTGCAGTGAGCTGAGGTCCCACCACTGCACTCCAGCCTGGGCAAGAGAGGGAGACTCTATGTAAAAAAAAAAAAAAAAAGTGCAAGGATCCACATCTGACTAAAATGCTTCCAATTTTTCCACGGTGATAAGGAATAGCTTGTCTGTGGTAGGAATCCGGAGAAGATTCTAGTGACCACACCACCCCCCCAGTTTCCCTCCAGGAAACAAATAATTACTTTAATTACCCTTTCCAGAGTGCTGTTTTCCATCCCATAATCATTACTTTTGCTCTCTTCTGAATTCTATCCAATTTTTTTACATCTCTCTAAAAATTTGTGGACACTATTGACCTACAAAGAAAGTTTGAAATCGTTGACAAAAAAGACGTTTGCAGGAAAACCTTGCAAGAGACAGGTCAGGTTATCAGAAGATTTTGATATCTGGGAGTTACACATGAGTTACTAAAACCCTGGCTTCTGTCGCAAACATAGATCCCAGGTGTTTAAGTCACCAATGAGGAACTGTTTTTGTTACCAGGCTGGAGGTCTGGTGGTGTGGGGAGGTGGGTCTGTGGCAGTGATATTGAGGTTACAGCCCACAGTGATTATCAGAGCTTGCTGGCCCTTGAAGTCTCTGGCAGTGCTCAAGTTCTCCCAGCCTCGTATCCCAGTCCCGTATCCCAGCCCAGAGCCCTCTTTCGAAGTAACCTGATAGGTTCTGTTCTGGGGAGGTGACCGTCTTAGGACTATATAGTGTCATTTCAGAGGTCCATTGCCCCCCCACCCCCACCCATCAGGCACAGGAAGAGCCCAAAGAAAACTTTGCTTCCACCATGAAGCTGTGCAACTTCACACAAATTCCCTAAGCTCTCTGGACTTTTCTCTCCTCATCTGTAAAATGGAGCTAGCAGTATCTTCCTCACAGGGTTTCTGAAGATCAGAGGTGATAGCAGGTAAAAATGCCTGGCGTGGAGTAGCCTTTGTGACAATGGGGAAAATATGACACCCCAAGTACCAGCCCTTGGGTTGACATTCCAAGCCTTTCTCACAAGCGGGTTCTTACTCGAGGTTTGAAGATTCACTAGAATCTTTACAAAGGGAAGAGAAGGGAAGGGGAGGGGAGGGGAAGGGAAGGGAGAGAAG
>NW_012117154.1:2238702-2269561 GCF_000951035.1 Colobus angolensis palliatus
GGAAGGGAAGGGAAGGGAAGGGAAGGGAAGGGAAGAGAAGGGAAGGGAGAACTGGAGGGCCTCCAAGGGCCCACATCAACCATGCAGGAATTTCTACTTTTAAAATTCTGGGTGAAATTGTATTTCCCCATTTCCCAGACTGGGGTGTGGAGGTACCCAGGGAAGGGTCACAGCCAGCCTGTGAGACTTTGAACCCTGTTCCGTCTCCCAGATATCATATTGAGTGAAGGGCACCCAAGACCTTCCAGAGCTGGTACACATTAATGAGATCACATTGGAGAAAACATGAGGCAAAGCTCAAGATCATCACAGTTGTTCTCATCTGGGCGTACTATCATCTAACAGAAGGAAGTATAGTCTATGACCAAGACCAGGTAAAACAGTTAAACAACTGTGAAGGGGCTACTGAAACTGGACTACATGAAATTGTATATTCTTTGAGCATACAAAGAACCACCAGTGGGAATCTATGCCACCAACAACAACCCCTAATATCTCCCCAAAAGAAGAATTGAAGAAGTGTCTCTCTTGTAGTTAGAGTCCATTTTTACCAACTGTGCCATATAATATCAGAGTAAAGAATTGTGCTTATAAAATAACCCTTAGGTATGATCCCAGAATTAAAAAATGCATACCCTTTGTGACCAGCAGAGACTCATCTTAATTTGGGTTAAACACTGGCAGAAATAGGAACGAAGAGATGGGCCAGACCCTCAGTGGATGACCTTGAGCTGTGACTTTGCAAAGTCTTTGCTTGCCCAGTATGGTTGTTAGATGACCTGATTGACAAGGTCTGGTCTAGTGATGACCTACCAGGACTCCAAAGTATAACTTTGTCTATTATTGCTGTTTCTCCGCGGTCACTAGGTGTAAGAGAAGCTAACCAGAGGAAGTGAATCACTTCCTGTGGTCATTGTTCTGCCCACAGTTGAGCTATTTTTAACAGTCCTTATAAAAATCATAAATCCAACCCTGGGTGTGTGTTTTACTTAACAAGTGTCCAATAAGTTAGGTGGAGGTGGAGACAAAAATGGGAAGAATTGAGCCAGTGAAGAGGAAACCATTAAATAAATTCCCCCAGATAATGATAATCTCTGTAGCTTCTTTTGGAAAACGTGTCACAAAGAATAAGAATAATTTTTTTAGGGTCACTCCTATGGTAATTTCCCATTCCCTATGGAAGAAACTAACATATAAAGCAAAAGAGCTGCCCAACTTTCACAGTGTCTGTAGGAAATTACTCAAAATATTCCAGCAACCAGCCAGGGTGACTTTTGAAAAATATTTCTCTTTTTTTATCAGTGCTATTTCTTTCCATTCAAATATGGTGGTATCATTTATACAAAATCTGTGAATAATTAGATAAGGAATGTGAAATGATTTAGTAAGAAATGCTTGGATATTAAGCACAATCTCACTCCAGCATTGCATGAGGGAGAGTAATAACTTGGGCATCCATTTCAAAGGACCACAGACTGGGCAGCTTAAAACAATAGAAATTTATGTTCTCACCATTCCAGAGGCTGGAAGTTCGAGATCAAGGTGTGGGCAGGTTTGATTTCTTCTAAGAACTGTGAAGATAGAGTCTGCTCCAGACTTCTCTCCTTGGCTGTAGATGTTCATTTTCTCCCTGTGTTTCCACATGACATCTTCCTCCTATGACTGTCTCTGAGTCCAAATTTTCTCTTCCTATAAAGACACTTGTCATACTGGACTAGTGTCCACTCTGATGACCTCATTGTAGCTTAACTGCCTCTGTAAAGACTCTATCTCCAAATTGGGTCACATTCTGAGGCAATGGAAATTAGGACTTCAACATATGAATTTGAAGTGGGGCATGTGGGGGGAGACACAATTGGCCCATAACAACAAAAGAGTTTATTTCATTACATCATGACTTTATCACATATCAGACTTTCATAGTATTAAATATCTACCTAACACCTCTAGTCTGCCTTCCACTCATATCCCCCATGTAGATGTAGCCTACCCAGAGAGAGAAAACCCAGCATAAATTCTGAACAGGGTGCTGCTCCCTGGACCTGCCCACTGGAGGCACTATTTTTCAGATAATTTCTGGTCTAGGTGCTCTTCCTAACAACTTCTCAGGTGCTTCCAACACTAGACTTCAGATAGATCACAGATAACACTCAGAGGGCTATTTATAATTTTTACACAACATATGATAAAATGAATTGTTCCACCATTTTATAATATGTTGACATGTCTGCAGATCTCTTCATCAATGGTCTAAAGCAGGAGTCTGCAAACCTCTTGATATGGTTTGAATCTGTGTCGAAATCTCGTTGAATTGCAATTCTCAATGTTGGAGGTGAGAACTGGTGAGAGGTCTTTGGATCATGGGGGCAGATTTTCACCTTTGGTGCTATCCTCATGATCGAGTTCTCATTGGATCTGGTGCTTAAAAGTGTGTAGCACCCCCCTGCTCTCTCTCAGTCCTGCTCCAGCCGCGTAAGGCAAGCCTGTTTCCCCTTCACCTTCTGTCACGATTGTAAGTTTCCTGAGGCCTCCCCAGAAGCCAAGCAGATGCTGGAACCATGCTTCCTTTACAGCCTGCGGAACCATGAGCCAATTAAACCTCTTTTCTTTATAAATGTCTCAGGTATTTCCTTATAGCAGTGCCAGAACAGACTAATACACCTCTCGTAAAGGGCCAGACGGTAGATATTTGAGGGTTTGCAGTATATTCAGCCTCTTCGAAACTTCTGAACTCTGCTGTTGTAGCATGAAAGCAGCCACAGGCAACACGTGCATTAATGAGCGTGGCTGTGTTCCAGTAAACTTTATTTATGGACACTGAAATTTGACTTCTATGTATTTTTCATATGTCACAAAATACTTTGCATCTGATTATTTTCCAACCATTTAAAAGTGTAAAACTGAAATATTCCTTATATGATTCTTTTCCAACCATTTAAATGTCTAAAACCATTCTTAGTTCATAGTCCACTGAAATACATGGTGGTTGAATTTGGTCAATGCCTTAGGTTTGCTGAGCTTTGTCCCTTTTTGTTCCTAGTGAGTCATCATCTACACACTATGCCTGTTTCCTCCTTGAAGGCCCTGATTTATCCCTCTCCATCCATACTACTCAGCTCTCCCAACACAGCCTTGAATCCTTCTCTACTGATTTCCACAAGAGGCCCTGATCCTAATCCATTGTACCAGATAATAACTGTATGCCAGATAGGGAGGCACCACCACCATCTTTCCAACAGGAACTTTCTAACTCTTTGTTTCCCTTTATCGGTGCCCCTTTTAGGATCAAGATTACTTTGCTTCCTCTGGCCAGTGGGGTGGTGGTGAGAACCAAAACCTCTGGTGGTGGTGAGGGTAATTTTTTATGTTGAGAGGAGCTGAGAACAGCTTTCCTATTGAGCAAAAACATCAACACCATGATGCTTCCTCCTAAATATTCTCCATCCCCTCTCTCCCTCCTCCTCCCTCCCTTGAGCAGCAACCCTCGCATTCCTCTTTGGCCATTTCATGCTCAATATCACCTTGCTTATTTGCCAGCTTAGCAGAGCACTGGGCAGTACTCAGTAAATACTCACTAAACATTGGCCGAGTGCTGAAAACTGCTGTGATGATGGGATTTCTGTACTGCAAAAATATTTCTTGAACATGAGGCTCCCCTCTACAATGTTCTTCAGGTAAATCCAATCCTCCAAAGGAAGGAAAACAATTACGAAAATATTTTAGGTATGAAATCGTGGTACAGGTTTGGATGCCAGGAACTCTGTGACTGGTGACGTATTTTTCATCCAAGTAATTAATTAATCAACAAGTGGTGATACGGTTTGGCTCTGTGTCCCCACCCAAATCTCATCTCGAATCGTAATCCCCATGTGTCAAGGGAGGGACCCAGTGGGAGGTGATGGGACCATGGGGGTGATTTCCCCCATGCTGTTCTCATGAGAGTGAGAGGGTCTCCTGAGCTCTGATAGTTTTAAAAGCAGCAGTTTCTCCTGTGCTTGCACTTCTCTTCCCTGCCGGCTTATGAAGAAAGTGCCTGCTTCCCCTTTGCCTTCCGCCATGACTGTAACTTTTCTGAGGCCTCTCAGCCATGCAGAACTCTGAGTCAATTAAATCTCTTTCTTTTATAAATTATTCAGTCTGTGGTATTTCTTTATAGCAGTGCGAAACAGACTAATACAATGGGGTATATGCACCTTGAGTGAGTATACATCAGAGGGTGTTCACCTTTCAGAGGAGGTATGAAGTTTTGCGAAACTCATTTTTCAGAGAATTGTAACTTTAATAGCATTAAAAAATGTAATGTGGATGCCAGAATTGACATTGTCCCAATCACTGCAAATCAAGGTACTAATTACAGTTTTCATCATTCTCCTATGCGACCCACATTTGAAAATGAAGACGTCTACATGGGATGTTTTTCCCAAGGATCAAGTACCAAGGCCAACCAAAGATGCACCTGCCTGATGGAGTTTAGACATGGCAGTCACAAGACCATTGCTTCATCTCCACCTTGGATTGCAAAATCTTTTAGGACCAGGGTGTTGGCTGAATAACTTGCTCCATGGTACCAGGATCTGCAGCCCTTGGTGCAGATTGCGGATGCAGGTGTGTGGTGAGGCAGGATGGCAGCTGTCCTTGCACCTGAAAGAAGTTTGGTGACTCTCCTGGGCAGGTATGCTTCGAAAGGAGCAAGGCTTTCCAGCTGAAGAGGGACCCCGCACAGCAGAGTCCTCAGCAAACCTTGGCATTGCTTGTGGGCAGTCTCGCAGCTTAGCTGTGTGCTCAAGTCAGCTCCTCTAGATGATGCTATAATTGGATAGCAACTTTCTTCACTAGGTCACAGATTCAAGAGCAGCCCAGACCCTTCAGATATGATCATAAGATGCAGCTTTGTCCTCCCTCTGCCAGTCTGCACAGCATCAAGCTACTCCTGGGGCCTGCTTGTCCTCTCTTCTGCCCCTTACCCAAGCTGGGAGCTGAGCTGAAGCATAGCTGACTTTAAAGCCCTGACCTCCATGATGCAAGGACCACAGAAAGCCTGGACCACAAAAAGCCAGACTGCAGAGACAGGAGCAAAACCAAGGGATGGCAGGAAGCTGATTGACATGTGGGAATCTAACAATGCCCCAGTCTTCCAGGAGGTGTGGGGCATCTCAGCCAGCATCACTCCTCAAATGAGAATGACATAGGTCACCATGGGTCACAGAGCCTCTCTACCAAAGAAAGAGAATGAGACTTTTGTATAAAGGGAACTTTTGTATAAAGGGAACATATGGACTGGCAAAATAAATCAGAGCTGGCCATGGCGTAAGTCTTCTTATCCCAAGACTGTAGTCATTGTTCCAGTCACCTTGGCTCTAGAATAAAGCCCACACCCTCATCCCTGACTTCTGCAGATGAATTTTAAAAGATTAAGTAATGTTCCTTGTTGTTGCTACCCGGATGTGAACTTGGGGTGTGGCCACCCGAAAAGGGCTGTGTGGAATGGTATTGCTCTAATTCAAAGGATGAGAAGGGAATATTGGTTTTCATGAATTATATCATAGGGTTTTGTTTTTGTTGTTGCTGCTGTTATTGTTGTTGTTTTGCCAAGAAACCATCCTGAGTGCCCTGGTCCTCAATTTGACCTCATTAGGAGTAGAGGTTGGAGCTACGTCCCTGGCAGCACCACCCTCCCATCTAGAGCAGCAGTGCTGCCGTGAAGAGGAGTTTCTCACGGTTTCGGGATAAAATGAACTGAAGAGTTCTCACTATGGCTTCCCAGGCAGCTGACAGGGGCCACAGTAACAGACTCTGGATCCCACGTTCCAGCTGAACAGCAAGGTATGTCTTAGTCCACATGGGTAGCCATTGAAAGCAGCACGGACTGGGCAGCTTAAACAACAGACATTTATGTTCTCACAGTTCTGGAGGCTGGAAGCCCAAGATCAAGTTTCCGGCAGGGTTGGGTTCCTAGCCAGGGCTCTCTGGCTGGCTTGCAGACGGCGCCTTCTTGTTGTGCTCTCACTTGGCAGAAAGGTGGTAGGGAGGGGGTACAGTGAGCCCTAGTATCTCTTTTTTGAAGGCCACATATCGTTTATCAGATCAGAACTCTACTCTTATCACCTCATCTAACCTTAATGACTTTTGGCTGGGCACAGTGGCTCATGCTTGTAATCCCAGCACTTTGGGAGGCTGAGGTGGGAGAATCACTTGAGGTCAGGAGTTTGAGACCAGCCTAGCCAACATGCTGAAACCCCGTCTCTACTAAAAATACAAAAATTAGCTGGGCATGGAGGTGCGTGCCTCTAATCTCAGCTACTCAGGAGGCTAAAGAACGAGAATCGCTTGAACCCAAGAGGCGGAAGTTGCAGTGAACCCGAGATCGTGCCACTGCTCTCCAGCCTGGGGGACAGAGTGAGACTCCATTTCAAAATAAATAAATAAATAAATAACCTTAATGACTTCTTTAGAGGCCCTGTCTCCATGTACCACCACGCTGAGGGTTAGGGCTTCAGCATAATAATTTTGGAGAACCATGAACTTTGACTGTTGAATGCAGCCCCCATGCTCACTCCTGACTTTCTTAGACTAACCAAAAAAATTAATAGTATTCAACATTATTGCTACTGGAGTACTAAATTCCCAGGATGAGAACTTGGGGTGCGGCTCCCCAAGTCTGTAACAGATATGTGAAAAAAGCACCCTCCTGGATCACTTTCACTATTTATTCTTTCATGTGATTGTTCATTTACTTAATACCCACTCACTGCAGTGACCAA
This sequence comes from Colobus angolensis palliatus, assembly GCF_000951035.1. NCBI lineage: Eukaryota > Metazoa > Chordata > Mammalia > Primates > Cercopithecidae > Colobus > Colobus angolensis. The sequence continues at coordinate 2,245,464 of NW_012117154.1, forward strand.
AGGCCAGGTGTGCTCCCAGAGGCAGGAATAACAGCTGTGAGCAAGGAGCTGCTATGCTCAGGGAGGAGTCAGACAAATAAAATGGAAAGACAGAAAGAAATAGAATGTGGTACATCCCACCATAAGAACACGTTGGTGTTCATTTGTGCACAACTTCACATTCTTTTTAGAGATGGGGTCTCACTATATTGCCCAGGCTGGTCTCAAATACCTGGCTTCAAGCGATCTTCCCACCTCAGCCTCCCAAGTAGCTGGGATTACACACATTTGCTACTGTCCCCAGCTACATTGGTTTTGACATAATCTACCCTGTAGCAGCTGCCTTCTCCTATTCCCTCTTTAAGTTTTTCCAAACAGATGAATATCTTTCAATTTTCAGCAAAGTAATATCCTCAAACTCTTCAAACTACTCCTCCCTTATCTGCAGACTTTAAACAATACCTCTTGCTTCTGTGTGTTGTTCATGGCATGTCATAACAGCCACAAGTACCTGAGCTGGATTTGAACAGAAAAGTGAGGATGATTTTAACATGAAAAAGTATCAAGATATTTCTTCTCCGAGGCCAGGTGTTGTGGCTCACACCTGTAATCCCAGAACTTCGGGAGACTGAGACAGGAGGATTGCTTGAGGCTAGGAGTTTGAGACCAACATAGCAAGACCTCATCTCTCCAGAATATTTTAAAATTAGCCAGGCATGGTGGTGTGTGTCTATAGTCCTAACTACTTGGGAGGCTGAGGCAGGAGAATCATTTGAGCCCAGGAGTTTGAGGCTGCAGTGAGCTATGATTGCATCACTGTAGTCCAGCCTGGGCAACAGGGGGAGAGACCCTGTCCCTTGGGGGGAAAAAAAAAAAGTACTTGTTTTTTGGATAATTGTAAATTATCAAAGAGGTCATTGTTTCTTTCTTCTCTAATATCTTTTTAATTGGTGGATCTCCACTTTTCCTCCCCAGATTTCTTGCTCTGAAAATAAAAAGTGGCATAAGTAGAGGAAAAGACACTGGTGGGTACAGTCATGACAAATTTGACATTTCTAAACCGGGCTTGACAGTGGAACTTTGAAAATATTTATCTATCAGAAAATAGTTTCAGCCATGGGCAATTTGGTAAAAGGTTTAGTTGATGGAAAAAACATAACTCAGTGTGACTGGCTTTAATGTAAGATGTTCTTGAAGGCCACAGAATCACCAGCATTTCCAACAACCTGGAAAATTTAGACCAGCTTGGAAAAATAACAGGGGGCTGGGGTCGTAGCCAAAACGCTGTGCAGGATTAGATAAATTTATGTGCTTTAGAGATTTGGATGTAAATATTAAATTATAAACGAAAGCAACGCTGAGGCTAAGCGTTTAAACAGGGCTCTCTGCCTACGTTCTGGTCTCTTTCGCCTCCAAAAGATCGGAATAATTTTCCAAAATAAGGTGTGCTGCTGCATCTGTATATAGTTGTTTCCCATTTGCGTTTCTCACAAAAGTATGTGCTCCTGTGGCTCCTTTAAGAAGTTAAGAAGGACTCTGCCCTGTGGGTGCTGGCCTGCGTCTCAGTATTTTTGTGTGCCTTCCAAGCCCAAGACAATGACTTCTCTGAGAGGCAGCACTGCTCATCTGAGGTCCTTCCTCTTGCCACCCTGGCTGGTTTAGAATTTCAGCCTCTGCACAGGCAATGGGCTAGGACACTTGAAGTGCTGGGGCCATTCCTTCTGCCTTTTTCACCTGCAACTACCCTAAAATGACTCTCCTCTTGAATTGTCTGGTGAACATAATCAGATTTTCTCCAACTTTGTTTCTGTTTTTACACCAAAAATGAAGAAAGCAACTGTGTTAGTCTGTTCTCACACTACTATAACGACATATCCAGGACTGGGTAATTTATAAAGCAAAGAGGTTTAGTGGACTCACAATTTCACATGGCTGGGCAGGCCTCACAATCATGGTGGAAGGTGAAGGAAGAGCAAAGTCACATCTTACATGGCAGCAAGCAAGAGAGGGTGTGCTGGGGAACTGCTCTTTATAAAACCACCAGATCTCATGAGACTTCTTCACTATCATGAGAACAGCACAGGAAAACCTGCCTCCATGATTCAATTATCTCCCACTGGGTCCCTCCCACAACACATGGGGATTATGGGGAGCTACAATTCAAGATGAGATTTGGGTGGGGACACAGCCATACCATATCAGCAACCTGCCTCCTGGAGGACAAACAAACCACCTGCAGAACAAAGGAAGAGTAAACCCAAGGCTTCATTATGGTGGTCCTCCCCCTGGCCCCTTTTTCATCCCTCAAACTATACATGGAGTGGCATTAACCACTCTTAGGTTTAAAACCCTCCTCCCTGTTTCCCCAAGAGTAATTTCCAAAAAAATAGCATGTGTGTAAGCCCCGCTCATCTTCCTGGTTCTACAGTCCCCCAGTGCCCCCATTTTGCTATTTCTACCATAGCCAAGTAGGTTCTGTTTCTTTCTACCATCCCAGGCCTTGGAACATTCCAGGCTGGAGTGTTATTCTTACAACTCTTGTCCCCTATTTCAGTTGGCCAACTCCCACTCACTCTGCCGGGGTTTTCCCTAACCATCCCCCCAGTGTTGGCTTAAGTGGCCCCACCATGAGCTGTCATGCCATATCGCAGCACTATTTTTGCACACTCCACTGTAATTGCGTTTGTACAGCTGCTCCCTGTTAGACGCCTGGAGGGCGAGGGCTGTGTTGTGTTCCCTGTTGTGTCCTCACAGCCCTGAACAGTACTGAGTATATGATAAGTGTTGAACAAATACTTGATGAATGGATGAATACAATTACAGGAACCAATGTTTAGGTTGAGCCATATGAAATGGCTGCTATTTAACCATTTTTTTACCTACAAACATGGCAGTTTTATGATTCTATCTAATGAACTGTCTTAGGAATACTGTGCCCCAGCACAAAAGACTGCTTAAAGTCACCTCCAAAAGATGTAGGGGTCTAGGCCCCATGAAGAGAAGGTTCATATAACACAGGAGAGGACAAAGGTGGAAGGAAAAGAGGATTTTGTAAAAAGGTCTGAACAGGCATTTCCAATCAATTATATGCTGAAAATTTTTCCTGGTCTCCCAAATATTGTCCCTCAGCCTTCCAAACCATCTGGAAAATTCTTTCTTCTGGATGAAGCATACTCATGCAAATGTGAACTCTGCACCCTCTGACAGTCATAAGAAAGCCTGTCAAATCAGGCATCACTACTGATAAAAAAAGAAAAAACTTTTCTAAATCAGAAAATAATTCAATTTTATTCTGCTTTCAGAGAACTAAATAACCATGACATTAAAATGCCAAATTGTATATCACACTGCAGGCTTATAAGTACTGTTATTCAGAAAAAAACTAGATTCTAGGAGGAAAATGAAGCCCAAAACAAGAAACAAGAAAAAGTGAGGTGGTCTAATTTGGGTGGAAGTTGAGAACATGCCATTCTTCCCATGAGTAATTGAGAGTTTGATGGTTAAAAAGAAAATGGACCTGATACTCTTCTCCTCCTCTGCAAGGAAGGCCATCAAGGACATATACCCTTATCGAATCCAACGCCTCTAACTGGGATTGAGAAAAAGCTGTCTTGCATAAGGAGGGCTGAGAGTGTCTAAGCAACAATTACAGTTCTCCTTGGTGTGAAAGTCTCAAGTTAATAAAATGAACAAATCTGGAAAATGCAAATAGAAAACCAACCCCAAAACTGTGACTGCCATGTTTGTGCAGTATATGGAATTCTTAAGTGTTGTGCATTCAGGCTGCACAGATTCTGTTTTAGAAAGACGCTTCCAAGAGGTGAGATCTATTCAACAGAATATTATACACAACACAGAAGATGCCCAGGGAATATCATTCAAAGATAAACCAGGACAATCCACAATAGCCGTTTATCATGCATTCATCAAGAACTTAGCTCTGGGGTCCAGAGATAAACAGATGAAGAAGTTGTAACTCTGGCCTCCGGGATTTTGCCTCTTGCGTGGGAGCTGAGCTGACAGAAGTTCCTGATGCCAAATGGGATGTACAGGCACAAAGCAAGGATATGAGGGGACATTCTTGGTTAGCTGCCAGGTGTAAGGAGTGAACCCAGCATGCTGCGAGTCAAGGAAAGGATGGCAACTGATGGAAACTGGGAAGGTCTGTAAGACATCATGCAAGAGACAAAAGCGATCAATGTTCAAAGGTTATGGAATCATTTCTCTGTTATGCTTTTAAAAAGCAACCTCAAAGAGGAAAAGGGAATGAGATGGTTTATGCTCTGTTCCTAAACCAAACTATAGTAAACTCTGAAATTCAAGTCCTTCAAGAAATAATTATTCATCTTTCTTTCTTTCTTTCTTTCTTTCTTTCTCTCTCTCTCTCTCTCTCTCTCTCCGTCTCTCTCTCTCTCTCTTTCTCTCTGTTTATCCTTCTGCCTCCCTTTCTTAAATTAGTGAGGTAAATTTAACTGGGGCTATGAAATCTCATACCCTTTGGGCTGATATGAAGACACTAGGAAAGTACAGCTTTATCTGACTATAGACATGATTAACCGCTGTGTTTTTCTAAAGAGTGTTTTCCTTTTATGGATAAATTTATCTCACTTACTTTTATTGATATGTTTAGAATTATTTCTGATGTTTTATTTCTTTTTATGCTTTCTGGATTTTTTAACCTTTAAATTGAAGTATAACATATACATAGAAAAATAAACAAATCAAAACTCTATAACTTGAAAAATTTTTACAGAGTTGATGCACCTGAGGAACCATCACCCAGATCAAGAAATGAAACATGACTTCTCACTTACAATGGGAGCTAAACAATGAGTATACACAGACGTAAAGATGGGGATAATAGACACTGAGAAGTTCAAAATGGGGGAGCATAGGAGGCGAGTGAGGTTTGAGAAATTAACAATTGAATACAATGTTCAATGTTTGGGTAATGTGTAGACTAGAATCTCAATCTCCATCATTACACATGTAATACCTAAACAACAAACAAGTACATGTACCCACTGAATCTAAAGTAAAGGTAAAAATAAAATATAATAATTTTTTAAAAAACATGGAATATGACTGTCATCTAAGAATGGTTGAGACCCTTCCAGTCAATAACATTTCCCCGGGGTAACCACTAGCCTAACTTCTAACGCCATTTTTGCCTATTTTTGAACTTTATATACATGGAATCATGTAGTATATACATTTTCATGTCTAGCTTCTTTTGCTTAATATCATGTTTAAGACATTTAATCATATAGTTGCATACAGTTGTAGTTTATTCATTCTTATTGCTGAATAGTATTCCATGTGTGGTTATACCACAACCAATTTATCCTTTCCACTATCGTTATAGTTTCCTTTTTGGAGCTATTAGAAATAGTGCTACTATGAACATTCTTGTACCTGTCTTTTGTGAACATATGTATGTATTTGTGTTTGGCACCTACAAATGGAATTGCCGGGTAGTCATAGGGTTTGTGTATTGTCAAGTTTAGTCGGTTCTGCCAAGTAGCTTTTCAAGGCAGTTGTAAAGATTTACATTCCCACCAGCAATCAGAAAACCAATATGATTGAAACCTTAATGCTTCCTCAGACAATAAACATATATTGAAGAAACCCCTTCTATACCAAGTCAGCATGGCCTGAGAGCTTAAGTACTAAACATTTTTGTGCTTTCTTAGGAAAAAAATAAGAGTTAGCTACACTGTTTTTAAAAGGAAGGAGGCTAGGAAGAAGTGGGTTCTGATAAGCATTAAAGACTCCTTTCCAAGATGAATGAATAATGTAAACTAAATAAAGGCTGATGAAATGGCACACAATAATGGTTAAGAATTACCAAGATCATGCCAGAGGGTGGTTAGAGAACCAGATGTTTCCAGGAAATTATGGTCCTTGTTTTGAACTCAGCTGGCCAAAAGCTGGGTAAAATTGTACATGTTAAACTCACAGGGCTATCTGACAACAATGCTTATCCCACTTTGCAAAGAAAAATTTCCTGACATACATCAGGAAGAAAATACTGATAAGATTTTTTAAACTCAGGGGATATATTTTTAATAATTTTTTAATTTAATAATTTAATAATTTTCTGCACTATTTTCTAGTATCATTAACTTCAGAAACATTGAAAGAAATTGAAAGTGAATACCCAAACTGGCTGGAGACTTGGAAAGGTGAAATGTTTTCTAAGCTGCAGGAAAATGCAATGGAACTGCAGTGATGAAGACACATCCTTGTAATGATTTCCCACAGATTCAAAAAGAGCAGTCCAGGTACGGTGGCTCATGCCTGTAATCCTAGCACTTTGGGAGGCCAAGGTGGGTGGATCACCTGAGGTCAGGAGTTCAAGACCAGCCTGGTCAACATGGTGAAACTCTGTCTTTATTAAAAAAAAAAAAGCATACAGTATAGGCACACAAACCTACGTACAAGGGTATAAAATATTTCCAGAAAGAGATACAGATCTTACCACATTCATTTTCTCCTTAAAACTCTTCAGTTATTTGGTCCCATTGCCTAAAATCCCAGCTTTTTGGCACTGCATTCAACGTCGTTTACGAGCTAGCCTTTCCGTCTCTCTCTGACTCTATCCCATAACTACCTGCTTTTCATTTCTTCCCTCTTGCATGGTTTTTCCAGCAATATCAAACTATCCCTATGTATTAGTTCATTCTCACACTGCTATAAAGAACTATCTGAGATTGGGTAATTTATGAAGAAAAAAGGTTTAATTGACTCCCAGTTCTTCAGGCTGTACAGGAAGCATGGCTGGGAGGCCTCAGGAAATGTACAATCGTGGCAGAAGGTGAAGGGGAAGCAGGCATATCATTACTTGGCAGGAGAGAGAGAGAGAGAGAGCAAGGAAGGAAATGGCACACGCTTTTAAGCCATCAGATCTCATGAGAATGCATTCACTATCATGAGAACAGTATGGAGGAAATCGCCCCCAGGATCCAGTCACCTCCCACCTGGCCCCTCCCACAACACATGGGGATTACAATTCAACATGAGATTTGTGTGGGGACACACAGCCAAACCACATCACTGTAGTTTATTCAGTCTGCTTTACTATTGCAGAACGCCTTGTCTGTAGAACCCACTAAAATCTGGCTTTGGTTCCCGTTGCTCCACTCTAATTTTTTTCACCAAGGTCACCAGTGACCTCTTTTGCCCACTCAGGTGTTCCTTCCATTTTCAGTTCTCATCTTACTCGGGCCACCCTCCTCCAGAAACACATTCTCCACTGTGTCCTGGGGCATCTTATTATCCAGGTTTTCCTCCTACCTCTCTGGCCTCTCCTCACTGGCTCCCTTTGTTGGTTCTTCTTCCTCTTCCAAACCCCTACATGTCAAGGTGCCCACAGCCTCAGTTCTTGAAGGTCTCCCCTTCTTTATCCATATTACCTCTGGATTGGATCTCATTTTCATGGCTTTAAATGGCACAATACGGACCACTGATTTCCTAAATGTATATCCCCAACCCTGACTTCTTTTCTGAACTCTACCTGCCCACTCCACATTTGTACTTGGCTGTCTCGTAGGTGTTATAATGGACCTTCACCAAAATAGTGCACACTTCCCCCAGGAGCAATGATGATGACTGCTGATAGCTCACAGCCGTGCCCTTCTCTGGAGAATTGCCTCGGCTGATGAGATGCCTTTACTGATAAAAGACCACTCACCAGAAATGTTTAGGAGATTATTCCCTCGAAGGGGTGAGCAGGTGTCCTACCTAAATCACTGACTGATACAGGAACACAAAAGCCCAGCTTCCATGCACTAAGGAGGGACAACTCCATGGTGCCCCTCAGTGTCCATGTGTGAGTAGGCTGAAGTGAGACCTCAGTTGGAATCATGTCTTTGCCCTGCTTATTCTCAGCCCTATTTCACATCTCTCATCACTCCTCAGAGACGCCCTCAATAAATTACTTGCACAAGAATCCCCATATCAGGCTCTGCTTCTAGGAAACCCAATGTAAGAGAGGCATTTCTCACTTAACAGCCAAAACAGTGCTCTTGATGGACTCATCCCCTAAACTGGCCTATGATCCATCCGTCCTCTTCATCCCCATAAATGACACCACTTGCTCTGCTGCTCGGTGCCCAAACCTAGGAATTGTTCTTGGTTCTTATCTTTCTCTCATGCTCCAGATGCAATCTGTCAGCAAATCCTGCTACCTTTGCCTGGCACACCCTGAATCTGACTCCTGTTCAGCACCTCACCTCCCACCTGGACCACTGAAAGAGCCTTCTTACTGGTGTCTGATTCCCTGTACTTGTTCCTCTGTAATCAGTTCTCCACAGGGCTGCCAGAGTGAGACCCTCAAAATGTAAGTAGAAACAAGTGCCTCCTCTGTTCAGAATCCTGTAGTGGCTATCTATTATGCCTAGAATAGAATCACTTGGCCTCTTGTGATTTCCTCAGCTAAGTCTTCCACCTCATTGTATTAATCAGGTAAAGCTAAGACATGGCATGTAACAAGCATTCCCCAAGTCTCAGCAGCTTGCTCCAATTGTCTTAGGGCTACTCCAGCACAAGGGCAAATGACATCCCCAGAATGTTTTGCAATCCCTACCTAAAGTACAACTAACTATACATATTGGTTTCAAGGGCGCTATAAAGACACATTTTTACCTTTTCATTCATCACTGTTAAATATCCATTCCTTTAAAAATTCATAGCTAAAAAATGTTTGGAGAGAAAAATAAAAATAAAATAGAACATATCCTGTCTAAATAATATTAATTAACAAATGCAATATACGATATCTTTAAAGAAAAACAGTAACGATGGACAATGGATGTGAATTAAGAAGTGAAGACTCACGATAGTGTTAAACTCAATATGTGTTTTTAATATTTACTGACTCTCTAGAAAGAGATATGGGAAGTGTACAAAGTGTTTCTCTTGTGTCATTCTCTTTTATCCACTAGAGAAAAGTTCTTTATTATGGCTCTTCTCTTTAAAGAGCTGGGTGAAATATCTCTGCAACAAACAATGCTGCCCCTACTCCAGGCACTGCTGTGCCTCTATTTCTCCTTCAAAATCCAACTTAAAAGTCACCTTCTCTATGAAACCTTCCAGCCTTCAAAAGCACCCATCCTATTTCCTCTGGGTTTCTATTCGATTTTGCCCTGTTCATCTTCTTTTCCTTAGCAGCAAGCCCAGGCCCTATGCACAGATTGTGTGAAATAAATGTTGAGTGAATGAAAGTATTAATGATCTAGAATGGGCACTGTGGAGTGGACTGCACAACTTCAGGCATTTCACAAACTTCTTTGGAGAAAAGAGAAGCTTCTAGAATCACAGGTAGCTCAGAATTTGCTCAAACTAATCCATCACAAATGGGCATGAAAAGATGCCTCTTTCTGTGCTCAGCATAATTTTAAAAATATGTATCTAATTCAATATTCTGCTGGTAAAGGAGCATCTTTAAAAAAAGTTTTGACATCTCTTAATGAAACATGCTATTGCCTGCTTCTGTTTGGAGCATACAATGTCTATCATGGGTGTTTTTCGGGAGTCAATGAAAATGAACAACAAGTTAGTGGCCTGATCTATTCACATGCTTCTCTGGACAGGCACTCAGTGGTGGCTCACAAAGAAAGTTTTCTCCTTGGGATGAACAAGATCCACTGGTCCACTTGCTAGCTTTCCATGCCCAGACAAATAGGGGAAAAACAGAGAAATCCTTCCACAGTTCTGGAAATAAATTCTGGGTGTGCAAGCGATTTGGCAAAGTTAAGCATTAAACATTTGGAAAGTCAAGTTTTGGGAAAAACAGACAGACTGCGTTTCCATGTACTCCCCATAATTTCAAACCAGGAAGTACAGCGAACAATCCAAATTAGACAAAACACCGACACTGCAGTTTTGTGAAAATTCCACAGAAATGCATTTACAACATTGTTCTCCTTTCGTGTGTGTGTGTGTGCATGTGTGTGCATGCACTTGTGCGTGTGGTTTACAAGGCAGACCATCATAGATGCTGGACCTCTTGGCAAATGCAATTAAAATAGCCTAGAGTACCCCACAGAGGATCATAGATGAGCATCAGAGAACCCTGGTGCCTTGAAAAATGTCAGTTAGCATCTTTATAAAGAATGGCTTTTGGTTTAACTACAGTGCGCCTCTGGCAAGCCACTTGGTTATGAGAATTGAGTATGACAGGAGAGATTTTTGTTCACTGGTAACCAGAGGTAGAGAGTGCTGGATTCCCCCATGCCATCACCCTAATGAGAGCACAGGTGTTCACCCTCCCCTGGGGCTACCTCTGCCACCACTGTCAGTCTAGCCCGCCTGTCTCGATCACATGGAAAGTGTCACTTGGAAAGCTCCATCCACCTCTGAAGCTGGAGCTGCTATCAGTCAATGCTTAGACCCTCTTGGCAAAGCTCTGACTTAATAGGCTTCTTCCTGGGGTATTGATAAAGGGGCACTGTAGGTGGCTTTTTTTTTTTTTTTTGACATGAGGTGTGACCTGATCAGATTTGCATTCTGGAAGGATCAGAGGTTCAAGTGTAGAGATAGAGAGAGAGAGAAGCAAGGGGAGCAGTTGGGGGAACTTCTGCAACCATCCTGATAGATATGATGGTGCCTGCTTAGGACATGGCAGAGCTGAGGAGGAGGGAAGAGATGCATGGGAGGTGGCATCGATGGGACTATGCATTGATCATTACAGAAGTGTAAAGAGTCCAGAGCAGCGGTCTCCCCAGTATGATTGTCATAGAGCTACATGGGGAAGCCAGGGGATGGCTTCAGGGATAAACAAAGCAATCGATTTCATTTCACCCAAGGTGCAGTAGAAGGTATCTGGGCATCCAGCTGTGCCCTTGCTGGGAGGATCTGGGTGAAGACCAGTATGAATCACCTGCATTGCCAGCATGAAAGGGGCTAGGAAATTAGATCTATGTTTAGCACAATAGTAACCAATAAAAGAACAAAAAATGATCTTCCAGTCTGAGGAATGAGAAATAAAGAGTAAACAAAAGGTTAATGTGTAGGTGACTTCTAAGTTTTTTGCTTTTGCTTGCCTATGCTTTCTAAAATTTCCCCAATGAACATAAATTATCTTTTAGAAAAGAACAATCAATAGAAAGCTATTCTTTTTGTTGTTGTTTTGTTTTTGAGATGGAGTCTCGCTCTGTTGCCCAGGCTGGAGTGCAGTGGCGCAATCTTGGCTCACTGCAAGCTCCGCCTCCCGGGTTGACGTCATTCTCCTGCCTCAGCCTCCTGGGTAGCTGGGACTACAGGCGCTTGCCACCATGCCCGGCTAATTTTTTGTATTTTTAGTAGAAACGGGGTTTCACTGTGTTAGCCAGGATGGTCTCGATCTCCTGACCTCATGATCTGCCCGCCTCGGCCTCCCAAAGTGCTGCAATTACAGGCCTGACCCACCGCGCCTGGCTAGAAAGCTATTTTTAAGGGGAAAGCAAGTAGTCATCAGTGAAAACGGAGAAAGCAAATGAAAGATGAACGTGATGCAGTAGATGTGAAGGGCGCAGAGCGGAGTGCAGTGAGCCCTGCAGCAAGGCCTGGGCCCTCCAGCCAAGGACACACAGCTCCCACTCCAGCCTTCCCCGGTATCACAACAAAGGGCTTCTTCAGATGGCTGCTCCTTTTCTGGAAGGTTCAGCCCCACATCATGCTCACCTCCTGGAAACACACCCTACTACCACCACCTTCGTTCATGTATGGCTTTTATCTTTTACCAAAATATACCAGACAGTATCTGTGCCTGTGGTGGGGCAGAGGGGAGGGGAGGTGTTCCAGAGACGAAGGAGAGTGGCACCCTGCACAAGCCAGTCCTCCACGTCCTATCCTCTCTCTTCACCTTCACAGCCCATTAAGTGTTAAGATGCTCATTTCAATTTAGAAACTGAATGTATTAGTCCATTTTTATGCTGCTGATAAAGACATACCCAAGACTGGGCAATTTACAAAAGAAAGAGGTTTAATAAACTCACAGTTTCACATGGCTGGGGAGGCCTCACAATCATGGCAGAAAGTAAAAAGGCACATCTCACATGGCAGCAGACAAGAGAAGAGAGCGCGTGCAGGGAAATTCCCCTTTATAAAACCATCAGTTCTTGTGAGACTTATTCACTATCAGGAGAATAGCACGGGAAAGCCCCACCCCCATGATTCAATTATCTCCCACTGTGTCCCTCCCACAACACATGAGGATTCTGGGAGCTACAGTTCAAGATGAGATTTGGGTGGGGACACAGCCAAACCATATCACTGAGACTCAGCTGTATCAAGGAACTTGCCCCAAACCCCCAGAGACAGTAGGTAGCAAGACCAGGACATCCGGTGCTACCTCCCAGGCTGAAAAATCCCTGGGGATCAACAGAGTGATTCTGAATGTGCATTCAGGAGCAGGACCGCCTGGTTCCTATTCAGCCCCACCACTAAGAGCTGTGTGACTCAGGGAAAGATGGTCGCCAGCCCACCATCTGTGGTAGGTTCTTTATGAGCATTTGAGTGACAGAGTTCATGGTTGGTGCTTACACCATGCCAGATGCAATACAGGTGCTCAACACATGTTTGCAGTGCTTGTTTCCTCTTCAGCGCTCCACTCTGCGCCTCCAACTACTTCAGAGCCTTACTGTGAAGACACCCCACTCTTTGGCACCTCACTGACTAGTCTTCAGATGGGCTCCAAGATGGCGGATCCTCTGTGGTAAAGAGGATGTTGAGAAGATATCAGCTGTAAAGATCTGTTAAAACAAAGTTCTCTACTGCATTCTAGTTTTCCTGACCATCCAAGAATATCTCTGAGCGCTGCAATCCCTGTCCTCAGAGCTGTAGGAAACATTCAATTTGATTCTTTCACCAGGTGTTGATAAAGTCATGGTACAAGCTCTGGGCAGTTCTAGAACTTCATGGAGTCTGACAAAACTCCCAGTGTGTCACTGAGTCACTTATAATTTAGTCACAGACATGAGAAAACTGTTAGTGAACAAGGACTGCTTTGAGGGAAAGGAGAAGGAAATACACCCCGAGAACTGAGCAGAAGAGGATGAGGCAAGCTTGCAAAACTAGAGGCTGAAAGGCTGCAGGAGGGGAGGAAGGGAGCCTCCTGCTGGGATGCAGCCCCTCCGAAGGCATGGCACTTCCGTTTCCAGCTCTTTCCAGTGGTTTCTCAGCCTACAAACCTAGCATGATATTGATGAATTAACTTATAAGAAATAGAATCATGTGGTAGCTGATTACCACTGCCCCTCTCTGAAGGCACAAATACACAGGAAGACATATTATCATGAAAAGGCAGGTTAGCCATCTTGAAACCAGAGTGACTGGAGTGAGTTGAGGGACTCTTACGGCTGTGGTCATCAATCTAGGACCATGATATCCCCGACACTTTCCTGTGCCCGACTCTGCACGTGGCGCCGTCTCCTTGGGGTGCATTGTCAAAGTGTTGCCATCCCAGGGAACAAGAGAAGCTTTCCCTGGGGCATCAAGAACGTGATAGATTTTAGACTACAAGTGAATTGTAAAATAGGCTATAATGCAAACATTTACAGTAGGTGATCAAGAACTGGTTAAATAATTCGCCCACATCAAGGGCATAAAGAGGTCAGGCTTGAGAAGCAGAGGGTTAGTGAAAAGGATTTCTTTAGAGAAAACTGTGAGACGCCTTCATGGGGGTGGTGGGTGGGTGGAAGTGTGTGTCCCCCTTCATCTCAAGCCAAGAGACTGACGTCTATAGGGTTGATTGTGACCTTGCTCCATGTGCCCTGGATTTTGGGAGGCCTGGTTGGCTATGTTTGCCACCTGAGCAAAGAACCCATTGGTGAGGAGCTGTGGGCTGTGGGCTTGCGGCAGCAGAGCAAAGAGAGGAGCACTAGACACGGGGGGTGTGATGTCCACTTCCACCAAGAGGTGGTGCTATCCAGGAACCAGGTGTGGGCAGGTAGGAGAGACAGTGGATCTTAACGCCTGCTCAGGGGACCCCCTGGAAAGGTGCTGGGACCACCACCAGGAAAGTGTGGGAGAGTAGATTTTGCACAACCACGGGCTGGAGCTAAGCAGCAGCAGGGAAACCTGTATCACCAACTCGGGAAGGGCCCATGAGCCAATGCAGCAGGATCTACAGCGATCCCACGGGGGACTCAGCTGCAAACACGAGGCCATGGCCGTCACTTGACTGAGTGCTGCTCTTCCAAGGGCTTGGTCACACATGGGGCAGCACAGCTGTAAGCCAAGGGCAATGCCTGAGACACACAGTAGACACCACTCCAGTGACACTTACATCTCTCTAAAGACAGGAAAGTAAGGAAAGAACCCAGAGTTCCATCAGGCAGAAAATCATTGAGAGAGGGAAACTTGCTGCAACCTTAATAGGATGCCTTCAGGCTACACAAATCAGATGGAGTAGTCAGGTAATGGTACAAACTATTAAACCCAATGGGCAGCTGAAGCGTGGGACCTGAGGCTCCCCATTTTTTAAAAGGCTCAGCCAGTCCCAGTCCAGTGTTGCAAATAGAATCCTGCTTGTACCAGCTGGGGTTAGTTCAGAGAAACAGAAGCACTAGGAAGTGATAGACCGTATGAGAGATTTATTATAGGGACTTAACTTTATGCCATTGTGGGAGCTGGTTAGAAGTCTCCATGAAGCTGTTTTCTTTGTGTCTAATGCTTGTGCTTGAAGTCTGCAGGGGAGGCAGTCAGATTGGGAGAGCTAAAAATGATAGCCTAAATCATCCCCATACAAAACTAGAAAGAAATATAATGATGCCATTGGCTAATTTGCCTGCAGGAATAGGCAAAGAGAGCTCCATGCTGGGGGTGCCTGAAGTGGTTTCTGTAGATCCCCCAGAAAGCCACTGGCCCCAAAATTCTTCCTGGAAGTGAAGGTTGATGGGGAAAAGCATTTACATTCTCACCCATCATTTCCAAACCAATAATCCATTATTAATAAAAACTCATCATCCATCACTAAGTAGGGTCAAGAGGAATGAGTTGAGGGCAAAGAGAATTCAGGTTAGGAAGTGGAGAAAGAGCTTCTGATAAACCTGTTGGTTGTCAAAAGCCTTTCGTGTGCCTGTTGTGTTTCCCTGGAGCCTCAAATCACCCCATTGGGCAAAACGGCCACGCCTTCTTATCTCCTGTTTATAGATAAAGAAACAGAGGCATGTGCTACTCAACTGGGCCTCAGTGTTCTGACTCCCAGGAAGGCAAAAGGCAAAGAGCAGGCTGGTGGGTGCCAGGGACAACTTCAGCCACTCTACTCCAAACTCCCCTTCTCATCAGACAATAAATAAGACAGGCCTCAGTGAGGTGCCTTCTCTTCCAAAAGGCATCCCTGACACCCCTGAACCCCTCTCTCTGAATCCAACCTCACGCCACACACTCCCCAGCCTCTGTGCCACCAGCAGGATGGGTCGATGAATGACTTCAGGTTGTAAGGAGCCAGAGGATTTCACAAACTAGTATCAGAATTTCAGCATGCATCTCAGGCCATTCCTGCTGCTGTAACAAAATACCTGATACCAGGTAATTTATAAATCATAGAAATATATTCCTCACAACTCTGGAGGCTAGAAGTCCAAGATCAAGGTGCTGGCAGGCTCGGTGTCTGGTGAGGGCTGCTCTCTGCTTCCAAGATGACCCCTGTTCCTGCATCCTCCAGAGGGGACAAAAGTTGTGTCCTCATGTGGTGGGAGGGACAAATCACCCCCTCTAGCCCTTTCATAAGGTACGAAATTCATTCATGACAGAGAAGCTCTCAAGGCCTGATCACTTCCTAAAGGCTGAACCTCTTCTTCTTATTGCACTGGGGATTAAGTTTCAGCAAGAATTTTGGAGGGGACCAAACATTCAAACCATAGCAGCATCGCAGACTGAAATCAGTAGAGCAAGGCCAGCACAAAAGGTGAGAGATAGCTTCATCTAATTCCACCCTAATCTCGTAGATAATAAATCATGCCGAGAATTGGAGGCCTGAAATACAGAAGGGATCCCAATGTGACATCTGAGGTTCGCACCACATTCGCTTACTGAGAGAACTTAAAATGCAGATGCTTGGAGCACCTGATCCAGCAGGTCAGGATTGGCTTTAGACTTTGCACTTTTAGCAAATACCCTTAGGAGACTCTTAGGTGGAAAGCACTATTCCAGGGGAAGCATCATTATTCCCATTGTATGGACGAGGAAAGGGGACCCAGCTGGCTTAAATGGTTTATCCCAGGCTCCACAGCCATAGAGCCGCTCAGAGAGGTCCTCCTGCCCTGGCCCAAGCCTTTTTTCCCTCTCACACTCCTCTTCCTGGTGGGAACCATATCACAGTCACCTGTAACCTGGCAATAGTATAAATGAATGAATACATGAGTGAGTGCTTTCTGGCAGGACCACATTCAGGCAT
The DNA here is from genome assembly GCF_000951035.1 of Colobus angolensis palliatus. Classification (NCBI taxonomy): domain Eukaryota; kingdom Metazoa; phylum Chordata; class Mammalia; order Primates; family Cercopithecidae; genus Colobus; species Colobus angolensis. The sequence continues at coordinate 2,261,824 of NW_012117154.1, forward strand.
GTCGCTGTGTATCCACCTGGGACAGAGGCGGGTAAGATAAAACATCAAAAATGAGTGAGCATCCTGTGTTGCAGGCTCATGACATTTTGCCCTTTGGATAATTGTTTTGAAAGAAGAAAGCCTGTAGGTTTCTGTGTTGATTTTGAAATATTCACTCCTCACTAAGACTCTGGAGGGAATAGACAAATGGCAGAAGAGGAGAGAGTTGGTATTTATTTACATTCTCTACACTCTCCCTTCACTGTCTGAGCAGGCTCACATACGTCCAGGGCGCTTCACAGCCAAGAGGCACCACTGGGCACAGCTTAACTGTTTCCAACTTTGCTTCTGCAATCAAGCCAAAAGATAAACATGCTTTTTCACTTTAACTCCTTCCACCCAGATTGCAAATTGACCTTATTTTAATTTGAGGAGCATGCCTCAGCCCCCAGACATTTTACGTATCTGACAGTGAGGACTGACATTTTCCTTAGGCAGCCCTTCCACTTTAGCCAATTTGACTGATGAATTGAAGAACTCTTCTTGATCCTCACAGAAAGATGTCCGGCAGCCATGATATTATGGTCACCTCACCTCTGTGCTTTTGCAGCACAAGGACATTGTGAGCAGAACACGTTTATCAGCTGGCCAGGGGCTCCGGGACCTGCCGCCTGCCAAACCCAGCAGTTACACTTTGCAGTTTCCCCGATTAAAAAGTGTTTAAACATCTGCTACTTAAAAGATACTTAAAAAGTAATAAATTAAAAACAGGGGGAATGGAACTTAAATAGAGAAAGTGAGCAGAGAACTGAAAGGTCTATATAAATAGAGAAGCCATATATTTTCGTTTCTGAAATGATCCCTTGACAACTTAAAAGTAAGCACTAACTCAAGTGTCCAGGGTATAAAATAAATCTGAATAAGCTTAAAGAAAATCAGGCAGTAGTCCATAAAGAAATGGGATATCTTTGCCCTCTTGCTTGTAATGGGTCTGAGTTTGTTTCACATGGACTTTCAGGGAGGAGACGGTCCCGCAGCCAGGAGAGGAACCAGGAGGAGAGGAGCAGGATACTGAAGCCAATCTCCTCCACCATGTCCGACTTGGCCAGGCTGGACTTTTCGGGTAGTGGCCTGGGGACATTGAAAACTGTACACACAGAAGATTCTTTTACTGGTTCTGGTCACTTTTTAAAAGGGTTTGTCGATTTTCCGGCATGTATATTTCATTTTTAAAGAACCTTCTCTCTTAATGATTGGTCATAATTAGCAATGACTGTATCTTTGCAGCTTTACATTTTGGCATCTGTTTTCATCTCTATTAAAAATTAGAGGCTGGGTGTGGTGGCTCACATCTGTAATCCAAGCACTTTGGGAGGCTGAGGCAGGTGGATCAGTTGAGGTCAGGAGTTTGAGACCAGCGTAGCCAACATGGTGAAACCCCGTCTCTACTAAAAATACAAAAATTAGCTGGGCATGGTGAGGGTGCCTGTAATCCCAGCTACTTGGGAGACTGAGGCAGGAGAACTGCTTGAACCCAGAAAGTGGAGGCTGCAGTGAGCTGAGATAGCACCACTGCTCTCCGGTCTGGGTTACAGAGTGAGACTCTGTCTCAGAAAAAAAAAAAAATTAGAAAACGTGTTGCCCATTTAGCTGAACCATCTCTTTCATATACATGCTGTTATTTAAGAATATTCTAACTCACAATATTCCTCCCACCCATCTCAAGAAGAAAAGTTAATTTCTAGAATTAAAAGTTGGGCCGGGGAGTCATATGTAAAAGGAAAGATGGAAATTCAGGGGAACACAGCAGCTTGAATCAGTTCTATCAGTTTACACAAGTGCAGTTCTGTGTCTCTTCAGTATCACACACAATTTCATCCCCCACCCTCTTCTCATTCCCCTGATGAAGATCTATGCAACTTTGTACTAGTAGTTTATTCTTTATTAACAATAATTGCTTTGGCACTTAGCTCAAAAACAGATTTTCTTTTTTGCACATTGCTTACGTTACAGATGTGGGTGGAGGGATTTGTATAAATAAGCATTCGGAATGTGTATAATTTCTACAGCTTGCAGTTGTTCCTCACCCTTTTCCGGTCCGGACATAACACAAGCTTCTCTCTTTGGTCTCTTTTGCAATTACAGGGAACTTTAACTGGGGCTCTAATTGAATGTGTGTTTCACCCATGCGTGGTAGAAATCCCAGGGTTGAAACAAGAATTCAGGGCTTAGAATTCGCTGACCTGGGTCCAGCTCTCACTCTGCCTGACACTGGTGAGTGACCTTCAGGAAGATAGTGTTCCTTTCTTTTCCTAAATTTTCCTTTCTTTCTCTTTCCTAGAAGTAAAAATGGGCGTAATAATAACCTCACATAACTCCCAGGACCATTGTCAAGTTCAAGTGAATGTATGTGTACATGCAATCTTCCCAGGCTTTTACATGATGACTCTGTTCAGTAAGTTCGGTCTCACAGTAACATATTTAAAAATAAATAAAAAGAAGGGCTTATAATCAAAGACCTGTAAACGTGCCTCACTGTTACTTCCAGAAAAGCAGTAGATTCCAAGAAGAGAGACTTGAGCCTTCAGTATTATTACTCTTTTAAATTACATTTGTTGTTTTTTTCTAATCTACAAATAAATACACGTTTTTCCTAAAAACAAAATTGAAAAAGGAAAAGAAAAATATCACTCAAAACAAGAGGTAACAATTCTTAACATTTTTATTTTGCTTTCTACCAGTCTACATCTATGAAGAGATATGCTTTTCTTTCTTATAAAATTTGGATCACAACACATGTGAATCTTTGTTCCCGTTATTAACTATTTCCTTTGGATGTTTCCCAAGAGTGAAATTACTCCATCAAAGAGTAGTAACTCTTTGAAGGCTCTTCATAAATTCGTCTGCATCTTTTCAGAAAATCTGTACCAATTTAAAATGCCATAAGTAGGGAATGAGAATACTTATCCTGCAGCAGCCTCCCAAGCACTAAATGTCATTATCTTTTCAAAATCTTTGCCAAATTTCATTTACTTGATTATTATTGATGCAGAATTATGTTTTAAATATCTGATTAGCCATTTGTGTTTCTTATTTTGCACACTGTATTTGTCAAGAAAACTTCGAGCCGCAAATAGGAGAAAATATGACTTCCAATGATAGAAACAAAGGATTTTTTAAGAAGTCTGAAGAATTTGCCTTTAAGGGTTGGTCCAGCAGCTCGACAATGCCAATGACAGTTTTTCTGCCAATCTCATAGCCTCTCATGCATGTGGGCAAAATGGCTGCTGAAGACCCAGCATCACATCCTTATTCAAGTCAGAAAGAAGGGAAGAAGAACAAGGCAGCCATGTCTGTCCCCAAACACGTCTAATGAAGATTTCTGCTTATGTTCCATTGGCCAGAATTATGCAACGTGGCCACCCTAGCCGTTTTTCCAACCTCTATAATGGAGATGGGCAAGAGTGAAGGGGGCTTGAAAATGGATGTCGGGTTACTCAGCAGTCGTGGTCTTGTCATTTGCACATCTTCGCCATAAGCCTTTTTTTGTAATGATATTTAAAATCGCAGCCTCCCTGGCAGTCCCTGGAAGAAGTATTAGCTATTATTGAATAAATAAAACTGCTGGTGATAATCTTAGTCCATACTGCATCGGTTGACTACGCGAGAGGCAGCTGGATCACTTGCCTATGTCTGCATTTTCAAAGCAGCAGTCTCCATGGGATTCATATGCTGATTGGAAACCGGTTTCTTTCCCAGTTCATGACACCTAAATGCATTTGGCATGTTTCTTCACTAAAGCCATCATGAAAAAATTTTGATATTTCTGCATGTCATACTCTGGGGGAAAATCACATCTTTATTTCAGGTGCACTCTGTCCTCTGGGGCCCTGAAGAGTGAATTTCATACATACCACACAGCCTATATATTATATCAGACCCTCCCAAGCTCACTCTCCAAATATTATCAGAATTCATCCACAATTACACGTGATAGTACAACTGTTGAAGAAGTGGAAACTCAATTTCAAGTGTATAAATGGATAGAAATACTTTCATATTTTCCTAATTATATATTATTTAATTTTATTAAGGCTGTTCTTTGAAATACAGGCATCTTTTCATTTTTAAAAAGATTAAGGTAAATTCTATCATTTTCATGGTGAGGCAGCACAGCGTTTGGGGAAGAATTACTATCTGGGTTGCAATCCTGGATTTGCTGTTTCCCATGGGGGAACCACGGCAGTTACATAACCTCAGTTATGTCTTAGTATCCTCATTTGTTAAATATAGTAATATTAATAATACCAAAAACATATAACTTATGAGAAGATTAAATAAGATAACTTGCGTAAAGCCTTGGCTCAGTGCCTGGTACCTGATCAATACTTAATGATGAATTTTTATTAGCATTATTAGATTATTGCTATGTGTGTGATATATACATCATATGTGTGTAATATGTGGATGACATATATTAATATTTTTAGGTAGCTCATTAATTCTTCTGGATTTATTTCAACATATATGGTAGAATCTAATTAAATCTTTTTTCCAAATACAGTTAATTTCTCTATCACTGCTTGTTGAGTAATCCATTCCTTCCCCATTGGTTTATGGCATTTTCTTTTTTGTGTATAGTTCTGTTTTACATACACTAGGATCTTTTTTTGTTTGTTTGTTTTTGAGACAGAGTCTGGCTCTGTTGTCCAGGCTGGAGTGCAGTGGCATGATCTTGGCTCACTGCAAGCTCCACCTCCTGGGTTCACGCCACTCTCCTGCCTCAGCCTCCTGAGTAGCTGGGACTACAGGCGCTCACCACCACACCCAGCTAATTTTTTTATATTTTTAGTAGAGATGGGGTTTCACCGTGTTAGGCAAGATGGTCTCAATCTCCTGACCTGGTGATCTGCCCGCCTTGGCCTCCCAAAGTATTGGGATTACAGGCATGAGCCCCCGCACTCGGCCTACACTGGGATCTATTTGGACACATCTTACCTGATACTATAGAATGTTACAGTAGTAACCTGTCATTTTAGTTGCTGGTAGAATCATTCATAGTATGTCGAAGACTGGTTAAAAATTTGTAGAACCAAATCAATTTGGATTCTTCCTTCAAATTTTAACAAAAACCAATCCAGAGAAATTGGGAAGTCAATCATAATAAGTGAATTATTTGTTTTTAATCTAGGAGGAAAGGTATTGAGAGCTTAGTATGCACTAGACACAGAACTAATAGCCCACCCATTACCCATGTGAGATTATGCCCATTGTACAGTCAAGGAGACTGAGGTAAGAGAAGCTCATCACACAGTCACGGCAGAGGCGTGACTCAGTCCTAGCAGCCCAGACTCTGAAGGGCTCTGCTAGGAGATCCCTTCACTGATCTCTGTGTATATGAACAGTCTCTAAGCATAAACAACATGGAAAAGAATAACAGAGAAATATGTCAACAGATTGGACTAAATAACAAATACATATATTTGTTTTATATATGTATATATGTGGGCCATTTTGCCCACATACGTGAGAGGCTATGAGATTGGCAGAAAAACTGTCATTGGCATTGTTGAAATATGTATGTATATATGTTTTAGAAGCAAATAACATTGCTTCTTGGCCTTTTGGCTACAAGCAAGTGTGAAAGCAAATGACAATGTAGGGAAATATCTGTAACAATAAGAAAAAAACTTACAAAATTTTCTTGGAAACTGATGAAAAAACACTAATGACGTCAAGGGCAGAAACTATAAAAGAAATGATTAACAGATTTGGCTTGATGGTCATTTAAGCTTTTTCTTATCAAGAAATACCATACACGGCCGGGCGAGGTGGCTCAAGCCTGTAATCCCAGCACTTTGGGAGGCCGAGACGGGCGGATCACGAGGTCAGGACATCGAGACCATCCTGGCTAACACGGTGAAACCCCGTCTCTACTAACAAATACAAAAAAACTAGCCGGGCGAGGTGGCGGGTGCCCGTAGTCCCAGTTAGTTGGGAGGCTGAGGCAGGAGAATGGCGTGAACCCAGGAGGCGGAGCTTGCAGTGAGTGGAGATCCAGCCACTGCACTCCAGCCTGGGCGACAGAGTGAGACTCTGTCTCAAAAAAAAAAAAAAAAAGAAAGAAAGAAATACCATACACAAAATTGTTAGCAAAAGTTAAGTAACCTGGCTGGGTGCAGTGGCTCACACCTGTAATTCCAGCACTTTGGAAGGCCGAGACGGGTGGCTCACCTGAGGTCAGGAGTTCAAGACCAGCCTGGCCAACATGGTGAAACCCCATCTCTCCTAAAATTACAAAATTAGCCAGGTGTGGCAGTACACGCCTGTAATCCCAGCTATTTGGGAGGCTGAGGCAGAAGAATCACTTGAATCCAGGAGGTGGAGGTTGCAGTCAGCAGAGATTATGCCATTGCACTCCAGCCTGCATAACAGAGTGAGACTCAGTCTCAAAACAAAACAAAACAAAACAAAAAAAAAACAACAGGTAGCTAACCTGATTAAAATGCATTTTAACAAAGATAACACACACTTAATATCCTTTTTAAATAATTCTTATTTTGTTAAATAAATTTTGTTAAATCAAAAGACAAGCAATTCAATGTGAATATGAACAGAACTGTGTAAAATTTTTTCACAGGAAGAGAAATACAAATTGACAATTGACATACAAAAGAAATGTTCCACTTCACTCACTTATAATCAAAGAAATGCAAACAATGATAATAATGGAGTTTGTTTTGGTTTATCAATTTGGCAAAGACAATAAACACATAACTCCTAGTGCTGACGAAAAAGTAGAGAATGAAACATTCTCATGTAGATGTTCCTTAAAAGAATATAAACTGCTATCACCTTTTCAGAGGGCAAATTGGTCATATGTGTCAATGACCACAAGAATTTGCATACATTTTTCTATAATAGGACATTTAAGGAAAAAGTTTCAAGTTAAAGGAAAAAACTATGGGTATGCATAGTGATTACTCTTTGCTTTATTTATAATCATTAAACATTAAAACCACTCTAATGTCCAACAATACAGGATTGCAATGAAGTAAATAAAATGTGATATTTATACAGAAGGGAAACTGATGCTTTAGAAGAATGTTTAGTGATATGAAGAAATACCTGACAGTGTGGGAATCATCAATATAGTCACATAATAGAAAATAATGCACTGATTAAAAATGGCATTGTGGGGGGGGCGGAGCAAGATGGCCGAATAGGAACAGCTCCAGTCTCCAACTCCCAGCACGAGCGACACAGAAGATCGGTGATTTCTGCATTTTCAACTGAGGTACTGGGGTCATCTCACTAGGGAGTGCCGGACAATCGGTGCTGGTCAGCTGCTGCAGCCTGACCAGCGAGACCTGAAGCAGGGCGAGGCATCGCCTCACCTGGGAAGCGCAAGGGGGAAGGGAATCCCTTTTCCTAGCCAGGGGAACTGAGACACACAACACCTGGAAAATTGGGTAACTCCCACCCCAATAACGCTCTTTAAGCAAACGGGCACACCAGGAGAATATATCCCTCACCTGCCCGGGACGGTCCCACGCCCATGGAGCCTCCCTCATTGCTAACACAGCAGTCTGCAGAGATCTAACCACAAGGCAGCAGCGAGGCTGGGAGAAGGGCGCCCGCCATTGCTGAGGCTTAAGTAGGTAAACAAAGCCGCTGGGAAGCTCCAACTGGGTGGAGCTCACAGCAGCTCAAGGAGATCTAACTGCAGGGCAGCAGCGAGGCTGGGGGAGGGGCGCCC
>NW_012117154.1:2274758-2290899 GCF_000951035.1 Colobus angolensis palliatus
TACCCTAGAACTTAAAGTATAATAAAAATAAATAAAAAATAATAATAATAAATAAAATGAAAAAAAATGGCATTGTGGAAACTGTGGTAAGATGTGCACAACTTATACCTGAATATAGTAAGCAAGATACAAAATTATATGGTATGATCCTATTTGTAACATAAAATGTACTATATACACATAATTTTGTATATATAGAAAAGTTACTAATTTACTTATTTTCTAAGTTTATTCTAAGTTTTCCATAAGAAAATGGGATTCGGTTTCAGGGCAAATACTGTTAGCTGCAAAACGTAAAGCATTACTTCCTCTTTCTTGCTAACTAAAACGCAATATTATCCACACAGCCTGAATCAGCCCAGGGCATGAGTAATGACTGGTCTAAATTTAGAGTGGACATGATTTAAAGTAATGCTAATTAAACCATTGTCAAGAGAAAAAGCACTTTAAAATTTTTTGAGAAATAAGGAAGGTGTCTTTGTCTGCTCAGTCTGCTACGACAAAATACTATGGACAAGGTGGCTTATAACTAGCAGAAATTTATTTCTCATAGTTGTGGAGTCTGGGAAGTCCAAGATTAAGGTGCCTGTAGATTCAGTGTCTGATGAGGACCCGCTTCCTGGTTATAGACAGATGTCTTCTGTGTCTGTCCTTGAAACTGACCCAACTGTCCCATAGACAGGTTTTTTGGGGTTTTATTGTTTGTTTGTTTTGTTTTTTTGATAAACATAGAAATTCACCCTTCTAATCTTAAATCTTGAAACTTGCATTTGTTTTATCTGAGTTCCTTCCTCAAGGAATGACCTTCAGGCCTCTCAAAAAAAAAGTACCATAGATCTGAAACTCACCATATCACCACATCCTGGGTATGAGATGCTGGACCCCTCATTTATCATGATTGTTTTCCTTGCCCCTCCCTAGTTCCTATTTTCTTACATATTGTTACACTGCTTCCCTGCTATAGAAACCCCTAGTTTTAGCGGGTCAGGGAGATGGATTTGAGACTAAGCTCCCATCTCCTTGGCTGCAGAACCCAATTAAAGCCTTCTTCCTTGGCAAAACTCATTGTCTCAGTGATTGGACTTCTGTGCCTGAAGCAGCAGGGCCTAGACCACACCCCTGGTGTTTCAGTAACATCTTCACATAAAGGAAAATGAGGAAGCTCTCTGGGGCCTCTTCCATAGGGGCATTAATCTCATCCATGAGGGCTGAGGGCTCCACCATCATGACCTAATCACCCTCCCAAGGCCCCACTTCCACACACACCACTTGGAGTTTAGGATTTCTACATATACATTTTAGGGAGAGACAGAAACATTCAGACCACAGCAGAACATCTAAGTATTTTTAAAGAAAAAGAAAGGAGAAGGCAGAGGAAGAAAAGAAAAGGAGAGGAGGAAAAATAAAAGGAGAAAAAGAAATCAAGAGATGTTAAAAAAAAAAATTAATTACACTTGGAGTCAGAAAACAACAGAGCCACAGTGACAACTGTGGGATTTAGTGTGGAGGAAAGTGCAGCAAGATGTCCTGTGTGGGGATGTAATATCATAACTTTCTTAATAAGCAACTTTCATGGAAAAAAATTTGACTTTACCACTTTTCATATATTCTGACTTGGTAATTTCATTCTAGTAATCTGTCCTGAGAAAATAATCTGTGGGCAAAGCCGAGTTTAGTTTTGTTTTGTTTGAGATGGAGTTTCACTCTTGTCGCGCAGGCTGGAGTGCAATGGCATGATCTCGGCTCACTAGAACCTCTGCCTCCTGGGTTCAGGTGATTCTCCTGCTTCAGCCTCCCAAGTAGCTGGGATTACAGGCACCTGCCACCACGCCCAGCTAATGTTTGTATTTCTAGTAGAGACGGGGTTTCACCATGTTGGCCAGGCTGGTCTTGAACTGACCTCAGGTGATCCATCCGCCTTAGCCTCCTAAAATGCTGGGATTACAGGCATGAGACACCATGCTCGCCCAGCTGAGTTATTTATAGAAATAAAATATCAAAGGTCTAAATGTCCAACATGAGGGAAAGGGCCACTCTGATGGAGTTCTATATCCTTCTTCAAACATGATTATTGAGAGATCTAAATAGCAGGAAAATGTTTGAAATACTATTTTTCAGAAAAAAAATCAAATATATATATATATATATAAAATCAAATACAATATATCAACAATGTATAGGGGGGGAAATGCCCAGAAATAAAAATGGAAGGAAATATGCCAATATATAATGAGTTGACTCAGGAATAGACAGAAAATATCATTATTATTTTTTTACTATTTGGTATTTGTATGTTTCTAAATTCTGTATAATGAGCATGCATTTCTTTGAAAAGAGCAGAATAAAAGTAAATTAAAAGATTTAGTAATAATTATATTAAGAGAGCCCTTCTTTGGTAAGAAAATGGGTTGACTTTGCTATGCCTACTAGCCATTACACTGTGGCAGAAGTAATCAACCTGCATTGTATTCTGAGTATTTCCTCCAGAGAACAGCTCTGATAAGCAGTCCAATCTCAGAGGCAGGTGAAGGAGGGCATCACAAAAGTGTCCTCCAGTACCCCTGTATCTCTGTCTGCTTTTATATCAGCTGCTCCTGCAACACTCCTATAACAACCAACAAACCAGCCCCAAAGCTGGTGGAGTCTAGTGAGATATTCATTTCAATGGGTTTGAGCTTCTGTTGTTTTAATGTGTGTGTCTTGTGTGTTAGTAAGTGATTTTCTCTATAGTAGAACAAATAGATTTTTCCATTTTTTCCTGCAGTGCCTGTATATTACTCTAATAAGAAAGATGGGACCACATTTTTAAAATAATATTCTTAGAAAATAATTGAAGGGACTTTAAAAGTAAAGATCAAAAGAATAAATATTTCTATTTTTTCTCAAATAAACTTTCAAAAGTGTTTCAGCTTTGAGTTAGTATCCAACAGTCCTGCAATACTTTGGAGAGTGAGAAAAGGTATGGCATATGTCCCAAGGCACAAAGAAGAATATGTTAATTTATGTATTGTCAGCGGCCACTTCACACTACAACACCAGAGTTGTGCAGTTGCTACAGACTGTGTGTGGCCCACAAAGCCAAAAACATTTATTATCTGGCCCTTTGCAGAAAAGGTTTACTAAACCCTGTCGTTACATGTCATGACATTAAAAACATTTCAGTTTGCAAAGTGTGTCTTAGAGAAGCTAGATATGTTTCTTTCAATAATGCCGCTTTTAAAACTTCAACCTTAAGCTTTCTTTACAGAAGCACATTGAATCAATTTGGACTGCCTCTGGCTGCAAGGAACAGGAAAGCCAACAGTGGCTTGTAGACACAGGGTGAACTCAGCTCAGGCAGGACAGACTCTCTGGTGCCATCTGGCTGTTTCCAACTTTTCATCCTTAGCAAGATGTGCTTGTCTCTTTGCTTTTGCCTTAAGGTCACGAGGTGGCTGCTGCACCACAGGCCTCGTGCTCACCATCCAGCAGGAAAGAGAAAGAAAAAGATAACTACAACAAAGGCAGAAAGGCAATTCCTTTTTATTCTGGAGGGCCTCCCTTTCCTGCGATTTATAGCTTCTTTTGAATGCCCTAAATTATGTCGTATGGCTTTTGGAAACAGCAGCGATGCCTGGCTGAGTTATTTTTCTTTAACTGGGCGTGTTGAGGCCACAAACCATATGAGGGTTTTGTTAGATAGAAAGGGGATGACATGTACATTGGATGGGCAGCTGATGGTGTCTGCTGCAAACATATACAGCATCACCACCAAGAAGCCTATGTATTGACACATTGAATATGTTGTCTGCTTTCAAACTGTTTTACTGCAAGCAGTAAAATGAATGTAAACCCCCAAGTACTGACTAAGCTTGTCCTCTGCCCTGCCTAGTTGTCAGCCCTGTTTCTAATATGAGGCTATCCTTTCTAGGGTCCTTTGGACTCCCTTCATATCTCTCCCAGACAAAAGTGCTAAAGGCGGAGACAAAGCTTCTGGGGCTGGGAGGGCTCACCCACCCACCCTCTGCAGCACATCTGTTCAGGGATGCGAAATACCCTCTTCTTGCTGTAGAAGCCCCTAATTTTACTGGGTCAGTTTATTTTCCCCCATCTCCCACAAGGAGAAACAATTTGCATCAGTAGAGACTGCCCTTGGCCTTGCCTTTGGTAATCCGTACTCTGAGTTATTTGGGGTGTGTCGGGGGGCGAGCGGTGCATGCGTATCTCACGGCTCCTTAAAGAAGTTCCAAAATCCAGACACATGACCAACTCCCTTGTCCCTGCAATTTTAACTCATCTAGAAGAACCACTCTTGATTTCTAAATGACTCCTCCATTGTACCACAGAATTCTGCCAGGTATTTCTTAATTAACAGTTCAAACTTCCTTTCTTCCCTGAACAGTTTAACAGCACAAAAACCCAACAAAATAGGCATAATCTTTCAATAAACTCAACAAAGTCTGCTTCATAAAAGCACTACACTTTCCAAATTCTTTATTCCTTCACCCACTTCTTCAATATTTATGAATCGTAGATGTGGAAGAGGATTTATCAGGATAAAGTATCTATATTTCAAACCCACCAGTGATGTATTTCTCAGTGGTGACCAAACTTACAAGATAAAAAAGATGCAGATCGATGTGCAACAACTGAACACAGGTGGCCATGTCCGCCCTCTGTCACTGTGCTAGTTATACACGGTGTTGTTCTGTTTCCACTGTCTCTCCAGGAGCCACCTGGAGAGGATTTGTTAGGCCTGCTCTCGCTGATTTGCTCACTGCCATCACCCAAGGCAGAAGATACTGAGAACCATACAAACAGGGACCCATTCCAGAATTCTAATGGGCTAAAGTTGAAAATGACCCTAGTGATTCCCTGAGCAACCTTCTAATTTTAGAGACTAAAACCCCCAAATCCAAAGAGGCAGAGATCCCCAAGCCTCTCCCCCCAGTTTTAATTGGTGTGTTACATTCAACAATGTAATTTGGTTGTGCTCTGCCTTCCTGCACTGGACTAGAATTGGCCTTGAAATGACTGAATACAAAACAATACTATGGTGCATTCACGTGTTCTATATTCTACTAACATAAAGATAATAAAACAGAAAGAAAACAAGATTGAACTAAAATATCCTCCCCCTTTGCTAATTGCGCTCCCCTCCCACTGCTGCCCGAGTTATAACCCAGTACCCAAGATCTCTGTCTGCCAGCTGTCAATGCAAAATTCTTTCCACCCATGGTGGTGTTTGCCATATGCATGCAGGGGCAGTGGGAAAAAGTTTATAGAAACTTTGACTTCCAGTCATCACTTGTAAATGTTCCATGCACATTCACACAGTCAACCAAAAGCATATGTTCCGACAAGTTCACACTCTCCCACTCCCCTCCCCGGCATCCTCAGGGTTACGTAGAAGAGACTAGAACAGAAAGCTGTTTCTGGTTTTTGTTTTTGTTTCTATTTTTATTCTTTATTTTAAAGAAGGCAGTTCTTGGAAGCAATTGGCTAAACTTGTCGCCGAAAATTAAGATTGAAAGAAACAACAGGTGACCTAAAGGGGCCAATCAAGTCATAGGGAAATGAGAAAATGCTGAATAACCAAGCATAACCTTAATCTCAAAGGGGGTGGAAAGTCTACACAGAAATTAAGCCAAAGAAATAGTGAGTTGATTTACAGCTGATCTAACTAATATATTTCAGAGGGAGGAATGACTTTCCTCCCATGACTATACCTCATGAGTTTGCAATGCATATTATAAATGATGCAATGAGAGGCAGGATCCATATTCCCTGGTGTTAACTCTTGGAAAAGAATGTGATAATCTAAGGGTTGCAAAGGAGATTCTTTATCTGTACATTAGTATCTAAGTTACTGGCGTTTCTGAGGTTGGAAGGCATTTATCTTGTTAAAGCCATTTCTTATTCATCATCATCACTGTCATAATAAAAGTAGCATTTCTTGATTGCCTGCTCTACTTAAAGGCAAATTAGATCTTACTGGAGCGAAGTCTCTCTGAGTCAGGATTGTTGGGCTTGATGCTGCAAACACTGTCCTGGCTGAGCACCTAAGCAGATCACTCAGCTGCTACAAATGTTCTACCTTCATTAAACAAGAGCCTAAATTGTGTAGGATTTTTGGCTCTTAGGGTGTGTTTGGGAACATATTTTCTTCAATATCTGTTGAACTGGCCACTGTAGATTCATTGAGTACAAGAACAGTCACTCCCCAGGCCCTCCTGTCAGTGTACATCACGTGGTATGGCATTTGCACAACCTAGAAATAAGCAAGCTCATTCAAGATGAACTCAGGAATACACTGATGGCACCAGTCACACACCAGACTTACTGATTTCATCACGGATCCTAACTTGTAAGTTACAGTAGCTATAGTAATTGACATCGTACTTTATATGTCACAGGTCAATTGAAGAGATGATTTATTTGTGTTTAGTAACTACTCTAGTGATCTCTATCTCCTGGTATTCACATGCAAAATGAACAGGGCTGACTGGTATTGCCAAGAGGATATTGTAGAAATAACTGTGTATGACTTCCAAGTCTAGCTCACAAAATATATTGCAGGTTCCATTTTGTTCTCCCTTGGATTACTAACTGGGGAAAGGAAGCCACAGTGTTGTCAGGACACTCAAGCAACGACAGCCCTTTAGAGAGGTTCACAAAGACAGGACTAGTGGTCTCCTGCCACCAGACTTGAGGGCAATATGAATGAGCCATCTGAGAAGCTAATTCTTCAACCTTAGTCAAACTTTCAGAAGACTGCAGCCCAGGCCACTGTGACTGAAATCCCAGGAGATGCCCTGAGCCAGAACTACTCAGCTAAGCCACTTCTGAATTCCTGACCCACAAAAACTTTCATATAGTAAATACTTACTGTTGAAATTTGAGATTTTAAAATGCATCAATAGGTAACCACTACCTTGTAACTCATGACCAATGGTAACCAACGTCGTAGTTAAAAACAACATTACAGAAGCAGAAAATTTGAGTTCCATTACACAAAAAGACAAAACAAGCCTAGAGGAAAAACGGAATTGAGGTTTCATGTGAACTTCACTTATGCCCTTGTTTGGTCTAGTCTACTTCTGACAAGCACAAAAACTAGATAAGGAAATTGGGTTTAGAGCAGCTAAGTAATAGTCCAAGAATCCACAGAAGTAGTAAATGGCAAAGCTCAGATTCAAACACAAATCTGTCTGCTTTCAAATTCCCGTGTTCTATCCCTGTATAAAGATAAAAGTTTCTCCCAAGATCAATGAAATCTGAAATACTCATTATCACTCTATTCATTCCAGAAAAGGTTTACATGTCTATCATCAGAAATAGTGTTTTATGCCACACAAAATGGGTCATCGTATCCACAACACAAGGCACATGAGCCTCAATGTGGTTTGATGAATGCACATTTCAATTTGTTTCTGCACCATGTCTTCCTGTGGGTTCTGAAACAAAAGTGCATTTGGCAAGAATAAGGCAAAAGAAAAATTACTAACAGTGAAGATATTGCTCCCACCACCGTCTTAGATGCACCAGTTAATACAATGTAGATCTGAGATACAAAGTCTACCCAGTCTGGAAGATATGAGACTGTGGTGGGCAGGTCTCAGAGCCTAGAATCAGAAGAAGGCTATTGCTAGGCAGATTTTGGCAATGGCAGTGTGTGACCAACAGCAACTTCCTGCATTTGTTTTGACCTCAGTTTTGCCATATGTGAAATGATGGCAATGTACTCACTAGATGTTCCTTAAGATCCACTCAGGCAGCCGGGCGCGGTGGCTCAAGCCTGTAATCCCAGCACTTTGGGAGGCTGAGACGGGCGGATCACGAGGTCAGGAAATCGAGACCATCCTGGCTAACACGGTGAAACCCCGTCTCTACTAAAAATACAAAAAACTAGCCGGGCGAGGTGGCGGGCGCCTGTGGTCCCAGCTACTCCGGAGGCTGAGGCAGGAGAATGGCGTGAACCCGGGAGGCGGAGCTTGCAGTGAGCTGAGATCTGGCCACTGCACTCCACTCTTGCTCTGCACGACAGAGCAAGACTCCGTCTCAAAAAAAAAAAAAAAAGATCCACTCAGGCATCTTATGTCATACATGCACAGGCACGGACGCCCACACAAGGCAGGGGCTTGGAGAAGGAGAGAGGGAGAAAAAGAAAGAAAAGATAATGTAGCTATTTGTTATTTGCCTGCTCAGCATTCATTGTTGCCTCTTTGGGTCGTAATGCCTGATCTGTTTTTATTGCAAAGCCGCCCCTCTTCCTCTTCTAGTCTTAGTCCATGACCCTGGCTGAGTCTCAACTCAGTTCTAGGAGTGGAGAATGTAACTCAGCCTTGGCCAATGAAAGCCCTGGCATCCTCCACCTTGATGATTAGGTCAGGGATGGATGCATGACCTAAAGGAGTCCCATTAAAATAAATCTCAGGACATCGGCAGGAGCTACTCTTTCCTAGCAAGATTGAATCTGGAAGGTTGTTGGCTTAGTTGGAGTTGCCATAGTCATTTTGCCACCAGTGGTAAAGTCAGCGAAAGAAGAGCCAAAAGACAGAGGGAAACTAAATCCTGATGACTCACTGGCATCCCGACACCAGTGATCCTAAGCAGGAATTCTCTCTCGGGCAGTGTTTCAGTCTGGGCTTCTGCACAAGCGGATAATGAGACAAGATTTCTAGTGCAAGTAATTGAGTTGGGAGATGATCCCAAGAAAACTCGTAGGGAAGTGGGGCAGTGAGACAGAGAAGGGAATGAAGCCAATAAGGGATGATGTGGTAGACAGAATTTTGGCCCCTAAAGATGTCTCCATCCCAATCCCCGGAATCTGTGACTATGTTAGGTTGCAAGTCAAAGGTGAATTAATGTTGCAGATGGAATTAAGTTTGCTAATCATCTGACCTTCTGGTAGGGAGAATTTCCTGGCATATCGAGGTGGGCCTAATGCAATCACAAGGTCCTTAAAGGTGGAAGAGGGAGGTCAGAGTCAGAGAGAGACTTGAAGATGCTGTAATGCTGGCTTTGAAGATGGAAGATGGAGTCACAGGCCAAGGAATGCAGACGGCCAGCAAAAGATGGAAAAGACAAGGAAACAAATTCTTCGCTGGAGCCTCCAGAAAGGAATGCACCTCGCTGAAACCTTGATCTTAGCCCGTTTCTGACCTCTGAGCTTCATAGCCATAAGGTAATAATATTTTAATCCACTCAGGTTGTGGTAATCTTTCACAGCAGCCAAAGGAAAATAACATGGGTGTGTTATCAGGTCAGTGACTGTGTGAGCAGCTGGAGCTCCATCCCACTGAGAAGCTCTGAGAGACAGTGCAGGGCATGCTTCAAAGTGGCTTCAATCCCAGGTGAGAAAGCTGGGGCATTCGTCTCCCAGCCCACAGTCATCTGTGGTTGAGGGCTGTGTCCAGGCATGCTATCTAGCACTTCCATATTGTCAGAGTGGGATCCGTAGACAGACAGCAAGCCCACAGGCAGAAAGTCTCAGGTGTTTGCAATAAGAAGCCTTTGGTGGCCGGACGTGGTGGCTCAGGCCTGTAATCCCAGCAGTTTGGATCACGAGATCAGGAGATCGAGACCATTCTGGCTAACCTGGTGAAACCCTGTCTCTACTAAAAATACAAAAAAAAAAAAAAAATTAGCTGGGTGTGGTGGTGGGCACCTGTAGTCCCAGCTACTTGGGAGGCTGAGGCAGGAGAATGGTGTGAACCTGGGAGGTGGAGTTTGCAGTGAGCTGAGATCGCGCCACTGCACTCCAGCCTGGGCAACAGAGCAAGTCTCCATCTCAAAACAACAGAAGCCCTTGGTGTGTAGAGGGAAAGTCCAAGGACAACAGCATCTGCCACAAGCACCTCTTAGATAAATAGCTGGGCCAGGGGTGGTGGAGTATGGGACATGGATTTTAATCATCATGATAATTAGGGGCTTCTACTAGTATTTATTGGCTGGAGCTGGGTATGTTGAACAACCCACAATGTTTGGGATAATTCTGTACCAAGACTTATCTCACCCCACATGCCAGAAGCACCTCCTTAAGAAACACTGGCCGAAACCAAGCCGCTCTCCTCCTAGGCCATTGCATCAGACTAACCAATGTATTTCCTTCCTCCGTGAGCTGGTTTGGAATAAATTCCTTTTCACTTAGGCCAAAGAATTTCAAGTGCTACTTGTAAATGACAGAGAGACGGAGATATATGGAGATCTAGGTATTCCTTTCTGTAAAAATGTCCAACAATTGCTTTCAGAAGAAAAGAAAAAGCCAACAATCCACAGCAGCTTGGACTAGATTCCCATCCATTCTTCACAAAATCCACAACAGCTTGGACTAGATTCCCATCCATTCTTCACACAACTTGCACAGTGTTGAAAGCAACGTAAAATCAGCTCAGCCCAGTCAGAACATTCTGTCATGAAGTAACAGAGACACGTTCCAAAAGGAAGGAAAAGGGGATTGCAACGTGCTTTTCTACTCCCCAAAGGCACATACACCATAAGCCCGTAAATGTTCAAAGATCGAAACAAGAGCCAAGCAACTTGCTGCCTAAAGCCTGTCCTGCTAATGCCCATGTCAGCAAATGAAGGACAGGTGAGGGAGGAAGACATTGATGTTTTGAAATGGAAAGGATGGGGGGAAGAAAATATTTTATTTTCTTGCTTCAAAATAGTCCGTGGAATTTTTCAGCAACTGTAACCTTTAAACAGCCTTCTGCTTGAACTCTGGGGTGGAAGAAGCCGTATTATCAACACGCGTTTCTGAAGCAGGGGACCCTGAAGGAGAGATGCAGAGGGGAGAATCTGGGAAGCTGATGGGACAGGCCCAGGGTGACCCACACATCACTTCTCTCAGGCTCCCACCTTAGCGAATTTCTTAAGATATTTCCTGTGTTAGCTTCCTGGGGCTGCCATGACAAATGACCACAAGCTGGGTGGCTTAAAACACCAAAATGTGGCTGGGCGCAGTGGCTTATGCCTGTAATCCCAGCACTTTGGGAGGCTGAGGTGGACAGATCAGAAGATCAGGAGTTCGAGACCAGCCTGGCCAACATGGTGAAACCCCGTTTCTACTAAAAATACAAAAATTAGCTGAGCATAGTGGCGCATGCCTGTAATCCCAGCTACTCAGGAGGCTGAGGCAGGAGAATCGCTTGAACCCGGGACGCAGAGGTTGCAGTGAGCTAAGATCGTGCCACTGCACTCCACCCTGGGCAACAGAATGAGACTCCATCTCAGAAAAAGGAAAAAAAAAAAGAAAAAAAAAAATGTGGCTGGGTGTGGTGGCTCACGCCTGTAATCCCAGCACTTAGGGAGGCTGAGGTGGGAGGATCACTTGAGGTCAGGAATTCAAGACCAGCCTGGTCAGCATGGTGAAATCTCATCCCTACTAAAAATACAAAAATTAGCTGGGTGTAGTGGTGTGTGCCTGTAGTCCCAGCTACTCGGGAGGCTGAGGCAGGCAAATCACTTGAACCCAGGAGCTAAGATTGCGCCACTGCTCTCCAGCCTGGTTGACAGAGCGAGACTCCATCTCACACAAAAAACAACAGTAACAACAAAATGTATTGTCTCCCAGTTCTGGAATCCCAAAGTCTGAAATCAAGGCATTGTCAGGACCTGCTCTCCCTGAAGCCTCTGGTAAGATCTTTCCCTCACCCTTAGCTTCTGATGGCTGCCAGCAACCCTTGAACATCCCTTGCTGTGTAGACACATTGCGCCAGTCTCTGCCTGTGTTGTCACGTGGTCTTCTCCTTGTGTGTGCACGTCTCGCCATGTCTAAATTTCTGTCTTCTCATAAGAACACTGGTCATTGGATTTAGGGCCTACTCTAACCCAGTACAACCTCATCATGATGTAATTATGTCTGTAATGACCCTGTTTCCAAAAAGAGAAGCTCTTTGTTAGTGCTCAGCCAGTCTTCATCTAGCTGTGATACCCTGGGCATTTCTTCTAAGTTCCCTGCCTCTGAGTGGAGCCTCGTTCCCTGGGTCCCGAAAGCCTTTCCTTCCCTTCCCAGCTCCGTGCTATAAGCCGGGTGCCTGAGCTCCCTTGTCAGCTGCCTTCTGGCTGAGTTAGGCTGGTGCGAGGCACTAGCGGGGAACTGGTTGAAATATTAGGTTAGTCATATTAAATCACCAATATTTGACCTTTTTTTAACCTGAAAAAGCAATTTCATATCATTTTAAGTAGTTTTTGTTTTGCTGGTTGGACTTCAATTGATAAGGAATTGAGCTTAGCTGTAAAGATTGGCCCTGCTGGAAACATTGGCTAGCAAAGCTGAAAGTCACTCCCCAGGAAGAAGTAAAAACCACCCATTTTTAGTTCAGCATGGGCTAATTTATTGATCGTACTCTTTAATTCCCTCCAGGACAAATCGGCCTTGTTAAAACTGCTAGGAAATGAAGCAGACATTGTCAGGAGCAGCCTGGTATTTAGGAAGTGAAGGAAATATTGGTTTAAGTGATAATAATTTGCATTAATGGTTTTAAATCAATAATGTTGTAGGATTTTCTCCTTAGTTCAAGTAAAATCAGGTTCTTGTCACATGACCAGGAAAGCTAAGGCTCGCAGACACATAGAAGGGTGAAAAAAATGGAATTTTATTGTTTGAAAAGGAAAAAAAAAAAACAAACAGCAAAGTGAGAGGGGTTCCTGTTAATAGGCCTGCATCTCACAGACTAAATCCCAGGTTACCCTCCAGGAACAGGAGAAGCCAGGATCCTCCCCACTGCAAACAACTGGCACTTCCCAAGGGCCCGCCCCATCCCTCAGTGAGCAGGCTGGTTGCAGATTCTCCAGGGAGCCCTTTTAACTTGACTGTCTCCATAATACCTACTAATAAAAATGCAGTGGAGCTCTTAGGCTTGTGGGACCCTAAACTACCATTATTTTATTTTAAAGCCACGATCTAACATCTAAGTTAATGTATCCTTTTTTCAAGTTGTCTGTTGGAAAGGCTGTGACCTTTTTCCAGGATTAACATCAAAACAGCTCTCAAGAGCCTCCCTGACACAGCTTTTCAGACCCACCTTTTTAGTTCTAGGATAATTTCACTGACATTGACAACTCACTTTATTCGTCGGATTAATCACAAACTGACTCCTTGTTGTTACAAAAGGTTGAGCTCTCCCTTAGACTGAATGCGTTGTCACCACTCTTTAATGTGCTAAACAAGGCCTGAAAGAAGGTGTTTGCCACATGCTTTAAGCTTTCATAGGAGCAAGAGTGTAAGCTCACAAGCCAGCTACTCAGAAGAGGCCAATTTTTATTTAGAAATTTAAGTTCTGATACATTCATTTATTTTTAAAGTACCTTGATTTTATAATTCCACCTATTTAGGACAAAACCTCTGTGTGTTTCATAGGAAACACAAAATTCGTTCAGGCTAAGAAGTGTGAAGATGAATGAAATTCTGCTCCAGCCCAGCTTCAGAGGAACCAAAGCCACTTAGACCACAGAGGACTCTACAAGGTCCTAACTGATCCCCGAATAGCTTCCTACTAACTGTCACAGAGCCACATCACACACCATTAGATCCGCCGCTTAGGTTTGGTGTTATCAGAGGCCCTGCCCCAATATATGGACATATCATGAGATCAGGAAATGACCCATCACCCTATGGAGTCCACCATCTGGTTTTTGTTTTGTTTTGTTTCGTTTTGTTTTGTTTAGACAGTTTCGCTCTTGTTGCCCAGGCTGGAGTGCAATGGTGTGATCTCGGCTCACCACAATCTCTGCCTCCCAGGTTCAAGTGATTCTCCTGCCTCAGCCTTCTGAGTGGCAAGGATTACAGGCATGCACCACCACACCTGGCTAATTTTGCCTCATGCCTGTAATCCCAGCACTTTGGGAGGCCGAAGCGGGTGGATCACCTGAGGTCCAGAGTTCGAGACCAGCCTGACCAATATGGAGACACTTCGTCTACTAAAAATACAAAATTAGTCCGCTGTCTTTTATCATCTTGATTAGATAAACTGTGGGAAGCAGAGAGCAGTAGCCTGGGGCAAGGGGCTTGGGTAGACAAGCTTTGATGCATGAGTTGGCTGCAGAAACACCAAAAGCACTCAAGCATTTGGCATTGAGCTGCTGAACTCAGGAGGCAGCTGCAGACACAGGGCTCCTGGCTGAGCTCTGGAGGTGGTGGGAGCATGGGACTGTGGCAGCCTCACGGCCTGTGTCAACAAGGTGGCGCTTGAGCAGGGGAGCAGAGTCGCTGTGAGTGTTAAGAGAAAAAAGTTTTATTGTAGAAATTAGACGTTATATAGTTGTGGAGGGAGCTGAATAAGCCAAAGTCTCAGGGGCAGGGGTGCGAGAAGAGGATCCTTGGTGGTGACACCAGCCAAACACACCTTGCTGCCAAATGAGGCCACAAAGGTAGAGTTCAAGAAGGGAGTTGCCGCTGACACTGTGTCACCTCTTAGGGTCTGCAGCCAAACACCTGGGAAGGCCAGCAGTCAGGATCACGGGCTCAGCAGAACAGAGGACAGAGAACCCCAGCTGAAAACCCCAAGCAACCGCTACGTCTCCTCACCACCACATTTGGCTGATTGCAAAACCTCCAGACAGCAACGGCCACAGCTTCACGTCTGCTTTGAAAATCTCACTCAAATTTCTCTCTGGGTTAGCTTTAACTCAAAACCATATGGGTACCATTCACCTGCAGATTCTGAAGAAGTTTGTTATGGAAACATGGCCTCATTAGAATAATCTGGGAGTGGATGGGTTAGATTATTGATGGGAAATATTCTTTCTTCACCTCCCATCCTGTCATGAAAAATAGAGTGTATTTTCCTATTCCTTGACTTTAAGTTTGTCCATGCGCCTTGCTTCGGCCAGTGGAATGAGGCAATTGAGGATGTGCCAATTCTAAGCCTACGATTAAGAGGCTTCATGGATTTCCACTCAAATTATTTTGCTCTGCCATGGACATGAGACTAGACTGCCAGGCTGGACTCTTGTTCCGAAGAGGAGGACAAGAGACATAGGCAGAGCTGAACCACTCCAGCTGAACCCACTATACATCAGCCAAATGCTGGTTGACCCCCAGATGGGTGAGCAAACCTACTAAAATCAGCAGACCCTGACTAATCAACCCAACCTAGATTAGCTGACCCCCTGCTGACTCCCAGCTACATGAATTACATAAATGCCTACTGTTGTACGCCACTGAGCTTGTGTGGTTGTGTCTTACACAGCATTACTATGGCCATAAGAAACCAGAACAGAAATCAGTACCAGAAGTGGAGTGCTACTCTAACAAAAACCCAAGATATGTTGAAATGGTTTGGGGACCAGTGGAAGGAAGTAGAGAAACCTAAGGAGGTTGAGAAGATGATGAGAAAAAAATAACCTGAGGATGCTGAACAGTAATGATTCATGTTATGGAGTCTGAAATAGAAAATGTACCTAATTAACTTATGAATCTAGGCATGGACATCTCCAGGCAGAATACTGAAATTGTGGGATGGTTGCTTTTGACTTCAAAAAAGAGATGAGCTTAGAAAAGAACTGGCCAGTTTGTAAGCAGAATTTGGAGGGAATATGAAGAATTTGGAACGTGCTGAGTTAGAAAATAAAACTGTTTCTCATTTCCAGCCTTTCCAGTCAGCAAAATATTTTCAAATTAGGATACAGCCTAGGAGCAATAATCAACCCCAGGGTGCTTCCAGCAAGACCTGACCTCAGAGTAAAGACCAAATCAAACACACAGTTGTAAGACACATTGTTAAGAACTTCATAAGAATTAAGGTGGAATCTAGTAATCCTTTCAATTGTTGAAAAAGATTTTTAGAAAACTTAAGGGTGGGGTGTGAGAGTAGTTGGATACACCACCTATAATACCAGGGAGCACAATGAGAAAGGAATATTTTTAAATGAATTATGAGTATAGTTTTTGGTACAAAGACTAGACTGAAACCAAATATATATAAAACACACAAATTTTTCTAAGAGAGCCAGAAACTGTTCCAAATATAAAAGGATCCCTGGGCCCCTGTATTTGAGTTATCCCGAACTCTGAAGAGTTTGACCGATAGATAGATAGATAGATAGATAAATAGATAGATAGATAGATATGGGGAATGGAGAAGGATTGATTTTAAGGAATTGAATCATATAATTGTGGAAGTTGGCAAGTTCAAAATCTGAGTTCTCCAGAACT
>NW_012117154.1:2290964-2300454 GCF_000951035.1 Colobus angolensis palliatus
AGAGAGAGAGAGAGAGAGAGAGAGAGAGAGAGAGATGGGAGGATGGAGAAGGATTGATTTTAAGGAATTTGATCATATAATTGTAGAAGTTGGCAAGTCCAAAATCTGAGTTCTCCAGAACTCTGAAGAGTTCAATAGATAGATAGATAGATAATAGATATGGAGGGATGGAGAATGATTGATGTTAAGGAACTTTAAGGACTTGGATCATATAATTGTGGAAGTTGGCAAGTCCAAAATCTGTAGGGAAGGTCGGCAGGCTTGTAACCCAGGGAAGAGTCAGTGGTGCAGCTCTAGTCCAAAGGCAATTTACAGACAGAATTTTCTCTTCTCCAGAGGAGACAGTCTTTTATCAGTCTTCAGCTGATGGGATGAGGCCCACCCACATTATGAAGGTTCATCTGCATTACTCAAAATCTACTGGTTTAAATATTATTCCCATCTAAAAATTGACCAACTATCTGGATTCCATGGTCTAGCTAACTTAACACACAAAAGTAATCGTCACAGTCTCAACTTTCTTCAAAAAGAAAGCCAACTGGGAAAGTTTCTGGGCCACCAATACAGCATATTTTCTAAAGTCCTTTTCAGAAGTGCCCCAGGAGAGGATACAAAAGGGAGGGGAACTCAGAGAACAGAGTCAAGAGCTGTGCCAAACGATGAAATGAGGAATAGACCCAGTGACCTGAACCTGGGGCTAATCAGAGAACACTCACCACCACTAATGCAGGGGAGCCTGGCAACATCTGCCAGTGAGATTTCAAAACTGCTGTGGACCAATGACTAATATGTGCCTCCCATTCTTCTCCCTTTTACTGAGGTGTGTTTACTGTAAGTATTCTGTCCTCATTTTACTATATTATTCTGAATATGTGTGTAGAGGGGAGATATCAGTGTGTTCTTTTACTTCAAAAGGAGTGAAGAGGAGTTACATCCAGGCCTGATGTAGACCATGAGATCTTGAACTTTGAGTCTAACACCATGATTGGATGAAACTTTTGGAATCTTTCAATTGAGGTTAACATATGTTGATTAATATTATTAATAAGAGGGTGATTATATCAACTTATTATTCAAACATATTCATTTTCTCCTCCCCCCAATACACACACATACACATACACACACACACACATAAGAAATAGCAAAGTATGTATTACTGCCTGTAGACTTTAGGAATGCCATATGACTTGCTTTGGTCAACACAGCAATGTGGAATTGATGGTGTATCAGGCCTGAGCCTAGCCCTTCTGAGGCCTCATGTGTTTCCACTGGCTTTCTTCATGGGAAAACATGTCCAGGTTAGCTTGCTGGTCACGTAAGGAAGACAATAGTCACAGGGTGGTGGAGATGAGCCCAGTGTAGATCAGCTGACCTGCCAATTCACAGATGCATGAGCAAGTCCAGGCAAGATTGGAAGAGCCAAGCCAAATAAGCTGAGCCTAGATTAGATCATCTATCCCCAGACACACAATGAAAAATAAATGAGCTTTTTGTTTTATAACATAGAGATTTTTCTGGGCTAGTCCATTTGTGTTGCTATAAAGGAATACCTTAGGCTGGGTAATTTATAAAGAAAAGAGGCTTATTTGGCTCACAGCTCTACAGGCTGTACAAGAAGCATGGTGCTAGCATCTGCTTCTGGTGAGGGCTTCAGGGAGCTTCCAATCATAGTGAAAGGGAGAGAGGAGCCAGAATATCACATGGCAAGAGAGGGAGCAAGAGAAAGGAGAGAAGGTGCCAGGCTCTTTTAAACAACCAAATCTCATGTGCACTAATAGAGTTAAGAATTCCCTTACTGCCTCAAGGAAGGGACCAAGCCATTTATGAGAAATATGTCCACAAGACAAAAAAGTCACTCACCGGGCCCCATCTCCAACATTGGGGGTCAAATATCTCCCTCCCTCCCTCCCTCCCTTCCTTCTTTCCTTCCTTCCCTCCCTCCCTGACACAAACACCACTCACTAAGCCCCACCTCCAATATCGGGAGTCAAATTTCGCTTCCTTCCTTCCTCCCTTCTTTCCTTCCTGCCTTCCTTCCTTCCTTTCTTTCTTTTCTTCCTTCCTTCCTTTTTTCCTTCCTTCCTTCTTTCCTTCCTTCCTTGCTTATTTTCTCTTTCTTTCTTTTTCTTTTCCTTCCTACCTTCCTTCCTTCCTTACCTCCCTTCCTTCCTTCCTTCTTTCCCTGACACAAACACCACTCACCAAGACCCACCTCCAACATTGGGAGTCAAATTTCTCTTTCTTTCTTTCTTCCTTCCTTCTTTCCTTTCTCTCTCTCTCAGTCTGTCTCTCTCTCTCTCTCTCTCTCTCTCCCTCCCTCCCTCCCCTCTCTCTCTCTCTCTCCCTTTCTTTCTTTCAACAGGTTCTGGCTTTGTCACCCAGGCCGGAGTGGAGTGTGGTGGCATGACCTCTGCCTCCTAGGCTCAAGCCATCCTCCCACCTCAGCCTCCCGAGTTGCTGGGACTACAGACTCATGCCACCATGCCTGGCTAATTTTTGTATTTTTAGTAGAGATGAGGTTTCACTATGTTTCCCAGGCTGGTCTCAAACTCCTCAGCTCGAGCAACCTGCCCACCTCAGCCTCCCAAAGTGCTGGGATTACAGATGTGAGCCACTATGCCCGGCCACGAATCAAATTTCAACATGAGATTTGAAGGGGACAAATATTCAAACTATATCATTTTCTGATTGCTTGTGATACAACATTCTTGTGAGCATAGAACATCTATACAAGAAGTAAGCTGGGAAAAGCTTTAGGAGAATTAATGGGAGAGGGAAAATAATATTTACTGATGGCTTATAACATTGTACTTTTAAAATTCTTAGTAAAAAATAAGATGAGATAGTCTTGACAGATGCCTCATATTTAATGTAATGAAAGCTAAATTTCTGTTCCCACTCCCACCCTTCCACTGTCACCACTTCCCACTGTCTTCACCAACTTAAAAAATGGCATTTTCATTCTACCAGTTGCTCATGTCAAAACCTTGAAGTCATTCTTGATTTCTCTCTTTCTCTCACCT
This sequence comes from Colobus angolensis palliatus, assembly GCF_000951035.1. Taxonomy (NCBI): domain Eukaryota; kingdom Metazoa; phylum Chordata; class Mammalia; order Primates; family Cercopithecidae; genus Colobus; species Colobus angolensis. The sequence goes on from NW_012117154.1 coordinate 2,293,991, forward strand.
GTCACATCCAATTCATCAGCAAATTCACTTAGTGCTTCCTTTAAAATATATCCAGAATCAAAAAATGTATCTCATCCCTACTATCCTGCTTCAAGTCATAATCATCCTTGGTCTTGACTTTGGCCGTCCTTTGGCCACCCCTGACATCTTCCTGCTTCTCATGTGCCCCACTACACTTCATTTTCCAGAGGAGAGCCAGTATCCTTCCAGAATGAGTCAGATCATGCCATTATTTTTCTCACAACCTTATGATGACCACCGCCCCACCCCCATCACTTAGAATAAGATTTCTTACAGTGGCCCACAGAGCCCTAAGTGATCAGATTCTGCCCCTCACCTCTTTGACATCAGCTCTTACCACTGTCACCCTTGCTGGTTCTACTGCAGTTGCACCGGTTTTTGTAGCAGAGCCTGTCAGTGCTCAGACCACATCCCCACAACACTCACGGGTTCTCAACTCATTTGTGCCTTCCTGCTATAAGCACCTGTGGCTCTTGACCTGCATACTTTCTCTGGTATTCTGGGCCCACACTCAGGAAAGGCACAGTGCTGCAAAGCAGCCCTCAGCTAATGTCAGACTGGATTTGGAGAATCACTATCTCTGCTTCCTCATCCCTTGGGTGGGAAAATACTGAGAGCTTATTTCACTGTCCTGGGTCCTGAGCAGGACTGAGCCACTGGTGCCCATGGTGACAGCTTGCTCATTCATGCACCTAGTATTTTCTTCTTCTCTTCCCTGTCTCACTTTCCGTCTCTACCAGGCTTTTTGGGATCACCTCCCAAGTATTCTAGTTATATTCAAATCCTTGCCTCAGAGTCTGCTTTGGGAAAAACCCAATCCAATATAGCTTTCTTGCTGTTTCCTAAACATGCCAAGTATACTGCAGGGCCTATGCACTGACTTTTAACTGTATCCCTAATGCTCTTCTTCCACATAGCTGAATGGCTCACTCCAATGCTCACTCGGGTCTCCACTCAAATGTTACTTTATCCAAGGCCTTCCCCAACAAGCACACTTTCCCCCATTCTTATGCTTCTTCTTCTTTTTTTTTGTTTTTTTGACAGAGTTTCGCTCTTGTTGCCCAGGCTGGAGAGCAATGGTGCGATCCCAGGTCACTGCAACCTCCGCCTCACAGGTTCAAGCAATTCTCCTGCCTCAGCCTGCTAAGTAGCTGGGATAACAGGCACGTGCCACCACGCCTGGCTACTTTTGTATTTTTAGTGGAGACAGAGTTTCAGCATGTTGGCCAGGATGGTCTCAATATCTTGACCTCATGATCCACCCGCCTCGGCCTCCCAAAGTTCTGAGATTACAGGCATGAGCTGCTGCACCTGGCCTCATTCTTCTTCTTAACACTTTCACCCTGTTTATTTGTTGTTAGTCTTCCCCGCTAAAACGTCCCTGTGTGAGAGCAGAGAATTTGCCTGCATTGATCACTGCTGTACACTTCATTCCCAGCACCTAGGACAGTGCCTGGCACATTGTAGGGGCTCAGTAAACATTTGTTGAATTAATAGTTTTTTTAAATTTCTCTCTCTCACTTCTCACATCCAATTCATCAGCAAATTCACTTGGGCTTCCTCGAAAATATATACAGAATCAAAAAAAATGTATCTAATCCCTACTACCCTGCTTCAGATATCTTTACAGATTTTATTTTTTTACAGATTTTATTTTACAGATTTGTATTTTTACAGATGTTAATGATCATGGCGCTTATTGAAGGATTTACATATTCTGACTCCTTTAACTCTCTTGACAAGTACTACTGCTAGCCTCGCTTCACAGCTGAAGAAATTGAGGCGCAGAGCTGCCTTAGTTTCAGCTGGGGCAAGTAGATTACCTCAGCCACACCACTAGGATAAAGAAGAGATAGAATTTGAACCCAGGCAGTCTGATTCTGCAGTCCACAGTCTTTGCCATTTTCCTTCGGAGTCCCGCAAGTGTCCGCAATTACGCTAGACAGCAGATCAGACCACAAACTCCATTCTTTGTCTGGGGTTTGAGTTTTTACTTTTCGGTAATATTTTTCCAATTATGAAAACAATACATGTTCATTGTAGGAAATGTGAATATTCAAGAAAAAAAATAAAGAATATTAATCTCTTAGGAATGCTGTTCACAGGTGGTTATTTTTATTCCAGATTTTTTTCATGTAAGTCTGTATGTCAAATATTTGATGCAAAATTAGTATCACACCATATACTTTTACCTTGTGTCTTGCTTTTTACAATTTTAATGTTGCGTCAGGAAACACTTGTGTTGATGTGCTTAGAAAATAGAATTTAAAATGCCTACACAATAGTGCATTGAACAAGGCTTTTAATTTATTTAGAAATGTTCTTACCCTTAAGTATTTAGCTTGTCTTAGATTTTGGTTTGGAGTAAATGAACATGTACGTGAATTTCTGTGTCCGTTGCTGGACTACTCTTTAGGACAATTCCTAGTAGCAGAACAGCTGAGTCAGAGGGCATGCATGTGGCTGATATAGAGCTTGATTTATACTTGCAAATGGTGCTTCCAAAATATTTGACCAATATGCACTCCCCCGAGTGGTAGAGAAGACCCCGGAGCTCCCTTGCTAGAGGTTGTTTGGCTGAGTCACGCTGCCTCCCCAGCATACACAAAACTGATCTTACAGATAAAAAAATAAGGCTTAGACCAGCTGGGTGACTTATTTGAGATTAGTGACAAAACCAAGCAGGCACAACAAACTGTGTTTCCTCCAAACCAGAAGAAAGAGACAGGAACCAAGTGACACCCAACTGGCAGAGATACCACAGCTTGAAATGTCACCTCTCCACCCACCAACCTCACCCCAGCCCCTGGCCACCCACAGACTCTCTTGCAAAGCAAACACAGCATACTATGTCTTCAGTGATTCCAGAAACTTCGCCTCTTGGAACCTACCGGAACATTTCCAAATCATGGCCAAATTATAATTTCTCTCACCCACACAGTCACCAAACGACCCATGTGATGAGGAATTTGCTATCCACTGCAGACAAGATCCAACACCAATAAAATGTCCTGGCCCCAGGTTGTTCAAAAGAAAGCCTCTGTTTTTAAACCTCATATTAAAAATAAATACATAAATTTGACAGCTGTCAGCAAGACGTATGTGAACTAGACACTCAGGTCATTGTCTTTTGCCTTTTTCTTAAAACAAGATGGGGTTTCTGTCATCTATTGTGATTTGAGTCACAGCAGAGAGACCACAACTTGTGTTAGGATGACAGTCAAACCTATCACTGGAAGAACGATTTGTATTGCTATGCCAAAGCTGGGCTGCATATCAAAACATTCCCACTTCTCCTTTTGTAACTTGGAGTTTCTCGTTTCTTTTTCCAAATGTCTATCAAAAATAATCTTTTTTAAAAAAGAATAGCAACTTAGCCCTTGAATCATTAATTGTATTTTTAAATCTACTTTAAATATATATATATTCAAATATAGAGATTATCTTAGCCCATTCAGGCTGCTATAATGAAGTATCATAGACTGAGTGGCTCATACACAACAGAACTTTATTTCTCACAGCTGTGGAGGCTGGAGGTCAGAGGTCAGCCTGCCGGCATGGTTGGGTTCTAGTGAGGGCTCCCTTCCAGGTTGCAGACGGCTGCGAACTTCTCATTGCATCCTTGCACGGTAGAAAGAGAGCTACCAAGTTCTCTGGCCTTTTCTTATTAAGACGTTAATCCCATTTATGAGGGTTCCACCCTCATGACCTCCCAAAGCTCCCAGTACCAAGTACCATCATCTTGGGATTAGAGTTTCAACATATAAATTTTGAGGGGAACCTAAATATTCAGTCCACTGCAGATATAATGCATTAATTCTGTTTTCATCATCCGCTTTGGAAATAGATATATTCAAAGACAGATATGATGCGTAAGTTTCCAGTTCTTTTTTAATTGGTTAGGCTCATCTACACAAAGGGCAGCAAACTTCCATAACCAAATGCAGGGTTTTACAGAGCTTGAAAGGTCTCTACAATTTGTCGTCTTTTAGATATTTAGATGTTTTTTCCTTTTAATCTTCCTCATACTTTTATTTTGAGCTTTAATTTTTTAGTTGAAATGAAAGTTAGACTTAACTGCAAACCCTTTAAGATGAGCTCAGTTTCCTGCTCACATATTGTCTTCAGAACCCCATTCCACCGGCATCTGATGCCCAGCCAACTCACAGTACACATTTGTCGTCTGTTTAGCAAAGAACAAAACCTCACGGATGTGAAGTGACTTACCTTGGCCGCATCATAAGGCTGACAGAGGCAGGGCCAGAGCCTTCTTCTGAGTCAAATCCGATCCCAACCTAGGCAGGGCCAGAGCCTTCTTCTGAGTCAAATCCCATCCCAACCTCCCTATCCAGAGAGAAAGCCTAGCTAAATTACCTGCAGGCTAGGCCCTATTTCAGCTGCATGGGATTATTTATTTATTTTTTTTCTTTTGCCTTGCAATGCCACTGGGGGCCATGTTAAGAACATCCTTAGTTTGGCGCAATTTTAGGCTGGTGGATTGTTGTCTAGAAAATTTTTTTTTCTACTAGGAAATTATTTTTTCAAGCTTTGGGAGAACTTGCAAAACAAAGGCTAACTTTGTTTGAAAGTCATAATGAATGCTTCAAAACCCAGCCCATGTCCTAATGCCAGTCCTCTCCTTTCTAGAGGAGAGTGCAGGGCTTTTCCTTTCCACCCTGCTGCCCAACCAGTAGCCAGGATCCTTTCCTGGAGAGGTCACCTGCCCACCATCCTGTCCCTTTCAACCCCCAAGTGCAAAATCACCAGGTGCTGGCTCCCTATACCCCTCACCCGTTACGTGCACTCTCTCATGAGGGTGGCTCCTTGCACCCCTCACTCCTGCACATGGGCAGTCTGTAAGTTGTGGGAAAAGGGAGCCAGTTCCTTGGGCATATGGCTGCCCCCTAGGAAGAAAGATAAAGATCCACGCCCTGCTCACCCCACCTCTGCTCAAGGGAAGCTATCATCATCCTTCCACCATCTCCTTGGCAAACCAATTTTTTAACCCACACACCCAATATCTATTAAAATACTGATTCCATTTGTAAATAATATACAAGCTTTTGAATAATTTTATGTGTCCTATAAAAATAAAAATATCAGGCCGGGCGCGGTGGCTCACGCCTGTAATCCCAGCACTTTGGGAGGCCGAGGCAGGCGGATCACGAGGTCAGGAGATCGAGACCACAGGGAAACCCCGTCTCTACTTAAAAAATACAAAAAACTAGCCGGGCGCAGTGGCGGGCGCCTGTACTCTCAGCTACTCGGGAGGCTGAGGCAGGAGAATGGCGTGAACCCGGGAGGCGGAGCTTGCAGTGAGCCAAGATTGCGCCACTGCACTCCAGCCTGGGTGACAGAGCTAGACGCCATCTCAAAAAAAATAAATAAATAAAAATAAAAAAATAAAAATAAAAATATCGAAATTTGAGATAAAAATAAGTATGAAGAGAAATCCTAATATTTTCTTTCACTGCCCCCAAGAGACTGCTTTTAGAGGTATTTGCTGGCACACATACACACACTCTGTGCACACTCTGAGAACCTTTCCATCCAGTCTGTTCTGGAGCCTGGGTCTGTAGCATCAGTGCTCTGTGTTGATCAGTGGGGAGCGGGGAGGGGGGGCACCCACCAAACAAGCACTTTAGGCGCACTCCACCCATCCTGTCCACCATGGATAGAATGCTAGAAGGAAAAAATTTCCTCATTTTCTTTCCTGTTTCTGCTCTTGTATTTTTATATTACCAAAGCACATCCTACTCAGCCTTTAGAATTCTAAAGAATATAATTTATGTAATGTACAGTTGAGGGTATCAGGATGGCACTCAGTTCAGTATCTTTATTTTTTCTTTTCCTTTTTTTAAAAACAGGGCTCTGCTCTGTCACCAAGACTGGAGTGCAGTGGCGTGATCACGGTTCGCTGCAGCCTCGAACTTCTGGGCTCCAGCCATCCTCCCTCCTCAGCCTCCTGAGTAACTGGAACTACAGGCACACATCACCAGACCCAGTTATTTTTAAAATCATTGTTGTAGAGACAGGGTCTTGCTCAGGGTGATCTCAAACTCCTGGGCTCAAGCTATTCTCCCACCTCAGCCTCCTAAAGTGCTGGAATTACAGGAGTGAGCCACCATGCCCAGCCTCAGTATATTTTTTTGTTTTGTTTTGTTTTGTAGCCTCACTCTGTCGTCCAGGCTAGAGTGCAGTGGTACAATCTCTGCTCACTGCCACCTCCACCTCCCGGGTTCAAGCGATTATCCTGCCTCAGCCTCCAGAGTAACTGGGATTACAGGCGCCCGCCATCACACCTGGCTACTTTTTGTATTTTTAGTAGAGACGGCGTTTCACCATGTTGGCCAGGCTGGCGTCGAACTCCTGACCTCGTGATCCGCCCGCCTTGGCCTCCCAAAGTGCTGGGATTACAGGAGTGAGCCACCTCGCCGGGCCAG
>NW_012117154.1:2301489-2421565 GCF_000951035.1 Colobus angolensis palliatus
AGGATGGTCTCGATCTCCTGACCTCGTGATCCGCCCGTCTCGGCCTCCCAAAGTGCTGGGATTACAGGCTTGAGCCACCGCGCCCGGCCGCATATGGAAATGAATTTGGGGTGATTGTTTTCGCTGGTGTCATTACTTTATGAAATTATGAGCATCCCTTTGCAAGGAAAAAGACCTTCTGTCCTTCGGATTGCTGTTTAAATACGGGTAATTATCATGCCTATTTAAATAAACTTGAAAAAACAAAAGGAGGCCACGTAGGCAAAAGTTCATTTTCAGGAAGGAAGTTCTCCTAAAAGCTAGGGTAAGTAGATTTTGCTTCAATCTGCATATTTTTCAAGGAAAGACTTCTAAAACAAAATGCTTCTAAAACCTGAAATTTTAAAGGCAAATACCTAGTCTTTTTAATAAAGCGAAAAGCATATTCTGCATTCCCACCCTTTACGAGAATAAAATAAAATATCTAGAGACAAATATATTTGGATTTGTGAAAGGGAAATAAATATTGGGACCACAAAATCACTAAGTTAAAGAGAAAAGTCAAACTGGAAACTGCTTAGGTCAAACCTGCCTCCCATCTCTCTGCTCGCTGAGATGAATGCATATCTACTTGCCTCATTTTAAAAAGTTAATCAGAAACTCAAAAAAATACAATCATTTCTCCCTCTCTCTCTCTCTCTCTCTCTTTCTCTCTCTCTCTCTCTCTCTCCCCCCCTCTCTCTCTCCCCCTCTCTCTCTTTTTTGAGACAGAGTTTCGCTCTTGTTGCCCAGGCAGGGGTGCAGTGGCGCTATCTTGGCTCATTGCAATCTCCACCTTCCAGTTTCAAGAGATTCTCCTGCCTCAGCCTCCTGAGTAGCTGGGATTACAGGTGCACACCGCCACGCCCGGCTAATTTTTTTATTTTTAGTAGAGATGGGTTTTTGCCATGTTAGCCAGGCTGGTCTTGAACTCCTGACCTTGTGATCCTCCTGCCTCAGCCTCCCAAAGTGCTGGGATTACAGGAGTGAGTCACCGCACCTGCTCATTTGTCTCTTAACTACCTATGACCTGAAAGCCCCGTCTCTGCTTCAAGTCGTCCTGCCTTTCCAGACTGAACCAAGACCTTTCCAGACTGAACCAAGACCTTTCCAGACTGAACCAAGATACATTTTACATATGTTGATTGATGTCTTATGTCTCCCTAAAATGTATAAACCCCAGCTACTGCCCCGACAACCTTGAACACATCTGGCCTGAGGCTGTGTCACCGGTGCACGTCCTTATCTATGGCAAAATGAACTTCCTAAATTGACTGAGATTTATCTCAGATAGTTTGGGTTCACAGATTCATTTTCAATTTCTATTAGACCTCTAATAGAGTCATGATTATAAAAGTCTCATTCCATTTCTTGGAAATTTGGGGACGGACAGAGAGAGAAGATTGTGATTTACAACGGGGCAATAAGGAAGAATAAGGAAAAAAAAGAAAAGAAAAGATCAGCATCCCCTGTGGGAATAACTATGTTTTATGAGGCTGAGCCATGAAGCAACTAGCAGAATCATATCCCACACCTCTCCCAGCAATGCTCAAGTTCAAGACAGGCTTTGCAGTAAGAGCACCTGAGTCTGTCATTTCATGTCCTATTTTTCTGTTTCATTTTGTACCAGTCCCTGGAAAATTCTCTGTGACTTCCTTTTCCAGCACATAAGGGCTCATTTCTCTGACAGAAGCCAAGTCCTGTCCTTTCCAGATAGAAAGAAAAACTAGGACTCCGCCCTACCACCCATTCAGCCCATGCGCGCAGGAATTTTCTTCCTTCACTCAACTCTCCCACAACCCCCAGAGTGGATGTGGATGTTGGGTTGTTATCTATTAATTGTGTGATGTGGAAAAGGGCAGCAAAATGGAAAGCATATTGCTCACATGTGTCCTGGGGAGCCGCTTGAAAAACACCTACGCAGAAAATACAGTTGACGCTCTATTTTTTCCAGCTGCACCCCTTCTTCACAACAGATGTACACTTCGGTGAAATACTGCTGGTCTGTAAAAAAGAGAGGTTTATTTCTAAAACAGTGTAGTCATTCTCTCCAAAGTTATACCATAACCCAATTTAAAATAGGGTGGGAAGCAACTCACTGAAATTTTGAACCAGCTCTAAATTAGAGTCCAGAAAAACAAATGCCTAAATAGTTAATTATGTGAAGGCCCACCCAGGCTTTGGATATGATGCACAGATCTTCCTGTTTTCTTCCAAATAAAGAATAATGAAAAGAATCAGTGGTAGAGCATTTCTGATTAAATACCCAGAATAAATACTCGACATAAAAAAAGACAGTGTAGATTCAGTGGCAGAGAATACAGTTTCTGGAAGTAGATTTCCTAGGTGCAAATCCCAACACTTCAATTTACTAGAGTGGTGACCTTGGGCAAGTCATTCAACCTTTCAGTGACTCAATTTCCTAACCTCCAAAGTAGAGATAAGAAAATTGCCTCTTGAGATAGCTATGAGGTATGGGTTAACACATGTGAAGTATTTGGGGTAGCTTCTGTGCTAGGAAAATATAAAGTGCTCAGCGTATTTTACCATATTATCATTTCTCTTAACTGATCATTTTGTCTCAACACACAGAAAAAAAAACTTTACTTTCATCATGTTTCAACAGCCATGTCTAAAACACCATGTTCCGTAGGGTTTTCCAAACTGTATGTCACTTCACTCGCAAGAAGGGTAAAAAGGCTATATGATTTGGAGACGTTCCATACAATAAACATAAAACTGTTAATATTTTTAAGGCATTTTGATGTTCTTGGAAACAATCTAAATATCCTACAATAGGGAAATAGGAAATGGTTAAGAAAGTTATGGAACGGCCTTATGTTATGGGAGCAGTGGCTGAAATCTATAATCCCAGCACTTTGAGAGGCCAAGGTGGGTGGATCACTTGAGGTCAGAAGTTCTACACCAGCCTGGCCAACATGGTGAAACCCCACCTCTACTAAAAACACAAAAATTAGCCAAGCGTGGTGGCACACACCTGTAGTTCCAGCTACTTGGGAGGCTGAGGCAGGAGAATTGCTTCAACCTGGAAGGCAGAGGTTGTGGTGAGCCGAGATCTCACCACTGCACTAGAGACCAGTTAAGAGAGCAAGACTATATCTCAAAAAAAAAAAAAAAGAAAAAGAAAAGAAAAGAAAAGAAGTTACAGAAGGGGCAGAGGATTTTTAAAAATAATTTAAATAATATAAATAAATGTGGTGTGTCAAGTGAAGCAAAAAGTGTAAATATTTTATAAGTAGTAAACTCTCATAAGATGGATAGGGATAGACTGAAAGTAATATGCTCAAATGCTACTAGTGGATTCTGCAAGTGATGGAAAGTGGGTAGTTTTTGTTTTCTCAGTTCTACTTTTACTGACTTGCCAAATTTTTCACAAAATGTACTGAGCACTTACTCTGGGCAAAGCACAGCTCTAAGTGTTTCACACGTGTTAATCCATTTGTGCTGCTATAACAAAACACCGCAGACTGAGTAATGTATAAAGAACAGAAATGTACTTCTCAGGTTTCTGAAGGCTGGAACATCCAAAACAGAGGTGCTGGAGGGTATGGTGTCCAGTAAGGGCTACTCTCTTGACTTCCAAGATGGGGCCTTCTTGCTGCTTTCTCTGGAGGGGTCTTCTATGGCACAAGGGATGGAAAGGCCAAAAGGGCCTAAACTTGTTCCTGCCAGCCCTTTCATAAGGCATTAATCTATTCTAATCCACTGGGATTTAATCACATCCCCAAAGGCCTCATCTCTCAATGCCATTGATATGGTTTGGCTGTGTCCCCACCCAAAGCTCACCTTAAATTTTAATAATTCACATGTGTCAAGAGCAGGTGGAGATAATTGAATCACAAGGGCAATTTCTCTCATCCTGTTCTCGTGGTAGTGAACAAGTCTCATGAGATCTGACAGATTTATAAATAGGAGTTCCCCTCCACAAACTCTCTTGCCTGCTGTCATATAAGATGTGCCTTTCTCCTCCTTTGCCTTCTGCCATGATTATGAGGCCACCCCAGACATGTGAAACTGTGAGTCCATTAAACCTCTTTTTCTTTATAAATTACCCAGTCTTGGGTATGTCTTTATTAGCAGTGTGAGAACAGACTAACAGCCATCAAAGTGGGATTAAGTTGCTACATGGATTTTAGAGGAGACACATTTAAACCATAGCAACATATATTAATTTATTTCTCTCTTGCAAAGGCCATTTTACTTAGGTGGTTTATTGTTGCCATTTTACAGATGGAAAAAAGAAGAGAGAGTGAGAACAAGTAACCTGCCCACAGCTCTATCCTTGGTAAGTGAGGCAGCCAAGATTCTGAAGCAGGCTTCTGACTCTATAGTGCTCCTAACCACTAGTCTACACTGCCTCTTTACGTGCACATCACTTCGAAACAAGAAAAAAGGTCATTTTAAAGAATTTAATTTTGCCAAATAATTTAACAAAATATAGTATTTACTTTAGAATACATTATTCATACATATTATGGATTTAGACTTCATGCAGCCCAATATAGTATCTGAAAAAATACTAGATTTCTATGGCTTGTTTTGATTTTTCTGAAATACTATTTCTTTCAAATTTCTTCATTGAAAGCAACTTCTAGAAATACAAATCCAGATTTACCCTCTAAACAAACACAAAGGATATAAATCTTATTATATTAAAAGAAATGGGCCGGGCGCGGTGGCTCAAGGCTGTAATCCCAGCACTTTGGGAGGCCGAGACGGGCGGATCACGAGGTCAGGAGATCGAGACCATCCTGGCTAATACGGTGAAACCCCGTCTCTACTAAAAAATACAAAAAACTAGCCGGGCGATGAGGCGGGCGCCTGTAGTCCCAGCTACTCGGGAGGCTGAGACAGGAGAATGGCGTGAACCCGGAAGGCGGAGCTTGCAGTGAGCTGAGAGCCGGCCACTGCACTCCAGCCTGGGCGGCAGAGCAAGACTCCGTCTCAAAAAAAAAAGGAAATGTACTTTTAAAAGCATATTTGGGTGAGGATATATTGAAATATTTCTCTGCAATTCATATCTGGAAATGGCCCTGAGGAGAAGAGAATTACGGGATGAGTAGGTAATGAGGACTGACTTCCACTTATTTAAGAATCATAAGGCTTCATTAAATTCCAAGGTTTACTTCATTTTCTATCTTCTTTAAACATCAAGTTTAAGAATTTGAACCAAAAAGTAGAAGAAAATAATTCTTTACTTAAAAATATATTTAATGTAACATCATAAGTGAAGCATAGCAAAGTCTTAAAAAATAATTGCAGCAAATCGCTCTGAGATTCCACCATTACGGCAGATTACAATGACCAAGGGCATTTGCCTCTGTCAATTGATATTGTAATGTCTTCATTCAGCAAATATTTATTGGACATCTTCCATTGTGCCAGCCACTGATCTAAGATTTAAACACATTTGGTAAATTCTTTTTGAATTGCCTACTCAGTCCAGGAGTTTGAGGTTAAATAAAGAGTCTACAGATGTTTAGACCTAAGGAAACCAGACATCAGGGATATGTTGAACCTTCCGATGTCAATCCTGGACAAAGCTTTCTTTTGAAGAGGTAAATGGGAAGCATAAAGAATTCTCCTTGAAAATCTTGGTAGATGATGGCACAAAGTAGGTGAGGGTTTGGATGGTGATGGGGGTGAAGCCTGGCAACAGAGTTTATGAAAGATTCTGGGAAAGCCTTACCCATTCAATGTGCCAGAAATAAACCTAAAATAAGTGGCACCATTCAAGCAACGATGTTTTGAGAATGAAAACATAGCCAAGTCTGAAAGCAGGACACACCCTCACTAACTCAAGAGAACCTTGACATAAAACCATGCCCTCCTGGCTTTCTGCCTCTCTTTGCCTGTTTGTTTAATCAAATTACGCTGCAGCCATCCTACAACTGCATAGTGACTTCCGAAAGGACTCCATTGGAGTTCATTCCATTTGTATCCGTCAAAGAAGTCATCTTTCCATTAAAATTGCCTTCCCTATAGCCTTCAAAATTGTAACAAGGGATGGCTTTTGTCTTCCAGCCTTACCAGGAAGATGAAGGTGAAACAATTTCCTTCTCTCTGCAACCCATCTGCACATGACCATCTTCCCAGGAAACTGTAGTTACATTGTAAAATATTACTGCTCTGTAGATAAAAAGTGGTTGTGGCGAGATGCCAAGAAGTCTTTCTCTGTCTTTCTCTCTCTTTCTTTCTCTCTCTCTCTCTCTCTGGATCATGATGGCAGCTACGTTGGTCCCAAGTCCCTGGACTCTACTGGTCTGCCTTCTCGTCTATATCTAGAGTACTATATAAGCACTAGAAAGGCAGAGATTGTATCTTAAATATTCCATGTCTTGAAGGGTGTCTCACGCATAGTGAGATCTCAATTATTAACAAATATTTACTAATAAGTAAATGAAGGAGTCACCAGCAGGTGATTATTTTCCAAACTGCTCATTTTTTTTTTTTCATGGAACACATCTTTGAACTCTTGTTCTAAAGAACAGACCCCTTAGGAATGCTTCTAAGGAACGCTGCTTTAGGAAAAAAGGACAACAAACTATGATGTCGTCCAGGTTCTTTACCTAATATGGAAGAACCCAGAATTCATTATTATATTTGGTACTTTTTTCTCGTAGGGAACTTGTGTCCTCTAAAATTTATTTAAACTAAAAATGTCATCGTCATCATCAGGCAAGATAGCCATCTTGCTTTGTTTCTCTGTTGCCTGTCTCTGTCTCTCTCTCTCACACACACACACCCCTGCACAATGACACATGGTCATAATCATTAAAAATTATTTTCAGATTAGAAAATGCAGAAAAGAAAACTATGGGTAATCCCACCAGTTAAAATGTTGGCATTTTTCTTTCTCCTGGTCTTCCTTCTTTGCTTTTTTTTTTTTTCCCCCTGAAATCATGACTTTTTTTTTTTTTTTTTTTGAGAGGCGGAGTCTCACTCTGTCACCCACGCTAGAGTGCAGTGGTGTGATCTTGGCTAACTGCAACCTCTCCCTCCTGTGTTCAAGCAATTCTCCTGCCTCAGCCTCCTGAGTAGCTGGGATCACAGGTGCATGCTACCACACCCGGCTAATTTTTGTGTTTTTGGTAGAGACAGGGTTTCACCATATTGGCCAGGCTGGTCTTGAACTCCTGACCTCGTGACTCATCCGCCTCGTTCTCCCAAAGTGCTGGGATTACAGGCATGAGCCACCATGCCCGGCCCCAAATCACGCTTTTTCATGCACATACTGGACACGCCATGGGAGGGACCCGCCAGCTACCTTCCTCTTCTCTCAGAAGCCGGGTGTGCTCCGCACACCCGCAGCCCCATTCTTGAGCCAATCCAAGAAGTTCCTTATGCATAAGGGACTGACCAGAGGCACGCTGGAGCCACTGAGCCAAGCTGGCTTGAGCTTCCTGCATACCTGGGCATCTCCAAGGCTGAAAGCTGCTCTTGAGAGTGAATTTCCTAGAAGCTAAAACCCTCCCACTGCAAAAAGATCCATCTTTTTCCCACCACAGTAAAAAAAAAAAAAAAAAAAAAAATGTAATTCCTTTTCCTTCTTTTTTCTTATTCTGCATGTGGTATAATGTCTTTAAAAGCTATTGCAAAAATAACTGCTCGATATGTCCCTCCAGGACACTAACTGTTTAGTGAAATACACATTTCCTGAATTCATTACAGGGTTATAAGTCAGCTGATTTATTATTATTTGTGCAAAAGCAAATGGCTTTTGAAGTGAAGCTGCTTCCTGGCAACAGAGGATGATCCCAGCCCTCCGAGTGTGTGTCTGCAGGTTACGCCTGGACGCATCCGGGAACAGGGCTGTGGTCTTTCACAGGGCCTGACTGGTCTGGCTCTCTCACATTGCACACTTCGCGAAGACCTGAACAACTGAGGCAGGCGAGTATTCGGGCATTTTTCCTGCTCATTGATTTTTTGGATTGTTTGTTTGTTTGTTTGTTTGTTTTCTGAGATGGAGTCTTGCTCTGTCGCCCAGGCTGGAGTGCAGTGGCCGGATCTCAGCTCACTGCAAGCTCTGCATCCCGGGTTCACGCCATTCTCCTGCCTCAGCCTCCCGAGTAGCTGGGACTACAGGCACCCACCACCACGCCCAGCTAAATTTTTTTGTATTTTTAGTAGAGACGGGGTTTCACGGTGTTAGCCAGGATGGTCTCGATCTCCCGACCTCGTGATCTGCCCTCCTCAGCCTCCCAAAGTGCTGGGATAACAGGCTTGAGTCACCGTGCCCGGCCCCTGCTCACCCTTGAGAGAGTGAACAAGCAGTGTTCTCCCCTCCCCAAAACATTGAATCCCAGCATTCCTAACATGCAAGCAAGCTTTTCACAGAAAAGCATTACAATCTTATAATTAAATTAGGTGTTTGTGGGAAACAGCACAATTAAAACCAGAAAATAATTTAGGAAGATTAAACCCATTAGGGTAGGACTTTTCTTCTTTAGTGGAGAGGAAATACAATCAGGTGAACTAACTTTTTAAAAACACCTACACAGGTATCTAAACATCTCCCAAATGCACTGAAATGCTTTGCTCCCTATGAGGCAGAAAGACCTCACTTCCTTTTCTCCCAAATCAAATTAGAAAGCCGAACTCAACGATTCCCCAGGAGAAATATTTACACCTCAAAATAGATTGAAGGAAATTTAATGCGAAGCTGCCCAGAATTTATTACAGAACTAAGTTATTTCCATCATTTTACGGTGGTAAGCTCATGATTTCATGATAAGAACACCCATTCTATCACCTAAATTTATAGAAACCTTAAAGAATAAACAAAGGGGTAGAGATCTACTTTTCAGGATATGGACAGAAAAGTTCTTGTGGTCTTAAGTGATTACAGTATAAAGATGGGTATAGATACGACCTGACACATTATACAATAGATAATTTATAAATTACCCAGTCTCCGGTATTTCTTTATAGCAATGTTGTGAAGATTGTCACTGTTAGATAATAAAGGCATGCAGTCCTTGCTTTGGTCCTATGTGCAGAAATTTCAGCTGGAAGTTGAACCAGACTTAGAAAGGTATAGGACAAGTCGCCAATGCCTAGAAAGATGCTTCAGTAGTGTACGTCTCTCTCAGTTCATTCTCACATTGCTATAAAGAAATACTGGAGACTGGATAATTTATAAAGAAAAGAGGTTTCATTGGCTTACAGTTCCACAGGCTGTACGGGAAGCATGGCAGCATCTCCTCCACTTCAGGGGAGGCCTCCGGAAACTTTCAGTCAGAGCGGAATGCAAAGGGGAAGCAAGCACGTATTACATGGCAGGGGCATGTGGAAGAGAGGGTGGGGGCAGGTGCTAAACACTTTTAAACAACCAAATCTCGTGAGAAGTCACTCACTATACAGTGCCAAAGAGAGATGGTGCTAAACCGTTCATGAGAACTCCCCCTCCATTCACCTCCCACCAGGTCCCACCTGCAACACTGGGGATTCCAGTTCACACTGGGGATGACAATTCACACTGGCGATTCCAATTCACACTGGGGATGACAATTCAACATGAGATTCGGGCGGGCACCACAGACCCAAACCACATCAACATCATAGGGTGAGAAGAAGAAGCCAGGCACTTTTTGAACTGCTCTCATAAATTCTCTGCAGAGAAGTAAAACACTTTCATGTCTGGAACGTTTCAATCACAGTGTATGAAACAAATGTGAGTTACTCCATTTCTTCTTATTTCCCTATACTGTACATTTATAACTGATGCTAAGACAACCTTGAATGTTTTGACAGGATGGTTTCAAGGTCACAGAACGCTCACAATTTTCCCCTTAATTATGAAGACTGTTCTGTCCCGTTTCAGCTTGCACCATCACTTTTATGGCCCTGCTGTAAGGTGCAAATGCTATATTTGTTAAATGTCGATACATGTGGAGTGTGTTCATTTCCTACAAGGCTGATCACAATGCTAGATGAAAGCGTGTCCCCCAGTTCCTTGGACCCTGGTAGGTTCTGCTTCTCCATGCATTCTGGGCTGGCTTCCGTCTCCAGAAGAGATTCTTCTCCTATGCTCCCCTTCCTTACACTCCCTAGTGATGGCTTAGCTACACAGCCTTCCCGCCTCTCAGTCTCGTTCCTGCCTCTACTTCCTCCTGAAGCTCCAGAAACAATGGCACTTCCCAGGATTTTTAATTTAATTTTATTTTTTTTGAGATGGAGTCTTACTCTGTTGCCCAGGCTGAAGTGCAGTGGTGCAATATCGGCTTGCTGTAACCTCTGCCTCCCAGGTTCAAGCAATCCTCCCACCTCAGCCTCCTGAGTAGCTGGAGTACAGCCACATGCCACCATGCCTGGCTAATTTTTGTATTTTTAGTAGAGATGAGATTTCACCATGTTGGTTAGGCTGGTCTTGAATTCTTGACCTCAAGTGATCCGCCCCCCTCAGCCTCCCAAAGTGCTGGGATTACAGGCGTGAGCCGCGTGCCTGACCCCATGTTGTTCTTAACACCCATCTATTCCATGACAACAAGAGCTAACGTGTCGAGTACACGCTTGCTTGTAACTCATTTTATCCTCACCCTCAGAAACTCCAACAAGGAGGGTGATACTAGTATCACTCCCATTTGGCAGAGGAAACTGAGACACAGAGAAAGCAAGTCACTAGTTCAGACCACCAGAAAGTGTCAAGGCAGGCTTCAGACCCAGGTGGCCTGGCTTCCGGAACTGTGGGCTGGACCGGCCCACCTGGCTGCCCTTCTGTAGTCCTTGCCTGTAGCCATTTTTGCTATTGGGCCCAGCGACATAAGCTACTCATGTAAAAAATATTTAAAAATATTTAAAATTGGGGAAAGGAAAAATACAGATTGTCTCCAGAATATGAAAACTGCAAAAACAAAACCAATCCATTTAAGTAAGTGTGCACACAATATAATATATTTATGGCATTTAAAAATAACTAAATTGTGGCGTTCAAAAAATTTCCATTGTATTATAAAAATAACACGACTTTGAAAGCATTCCTTAGTGTACAGATTAATTGGCTAGACGTCATAGCCAAATGCAGGATAACTTACTTTTGTTTTTTGTTTGCTTTTTTGTTTTTTGTGTGAGATGGAGTTTCACTCTTGTCACCCAGGTTGGAGTGCAGCGGCATGATCTTGGCTCACTGCAACCTCCGCCTCTCAGGTTCAAGGGATTCTCCTGTCTCAGCCTCCTGAGTTGCTGGGATTACAGGCACACGCCACCACACCTGGCTAATTTTTGTACTTTTAGTAGAGACAAGGTTTCACCATATTGGTCAGGCTGGCCTTGAACTCCTGACCTCAGGTGATCCACCCATCTTGGCCTCCCAAAGTGTTGAGATTATAGGTGTGAGGCACCGCATCCAGCCTACTTATGTTTTTAAATAAATGTATAAAATCATTTCAAATTATTTTATACCCAAATACATATGCATGTGATGTGAAATGTGGCTGCATTTTCAAAAGTGTGACTTGACATGGGCAGGGGTCTCAGCTTTGAGAAAAAGGAGAACCCAAGGCCTCAACTTGGTCTTACCTTTCCCTGGACCCATAGCTCCTGTGTAGGTGGTCCCAGACCAGTTACAACCGGATCCACGTGTCCAGCTCCTGCTGGGGACCACCCCAGCCGTGCCTCCCCAGACACTAGGGACAGGCTCAGGCACTTTGTCCAAAGCAGAAAAGCATCAGAGCCAAGGCTGCCTGGACTCAGTCATTCTCCTGCCGAGGAAAGGGATGACCTTGGGGGCTTACTTAACCTTGCTGATCTCAAACACGCCCGCTTCAAGGGGCTGTTTGTGAAGATTGTCAACCTGCAAGGAAGAAGCTGGGGCAAAAAGAATCCAAGTAGATCATTTATTTGGGCCAAGCTTGAGGATTGCAACCTGAGAGCATAGATTCAAGTTGTCCTGAATCTCAACGCCAAAGAGCACAGGTAGACGTGGATTTTTAAAAACAAGAAGAGATGTAAGGAGTCGGCTGATACAAAGTTGTTTGCCAGGAATTCTCATTGGTGTACACAAATAACATTGATGAGCAATTGATTACACATGGTTAAGCTACAGGTTGTGGGTTACAGCGTCCCCTGTGAGTCGATGAAATCCATTTTCTTCACAAATTACCCAGTCTCAGGTAGTTCCTTACAGCAGTGTGGGAACGGACTCATGCGATAAGGGGAGCACTGAAGCCTGCAAGGCCGTGAGCAAGGAGCAGGCTGGGAAGAGCATTTCAGGAAGAGGGAATAGCCGGGGCCGGGGCCAGGGCTCTGAGACAGGTGTGAGCCAGGATATCTGAGGAACAGCAGAGAAGCCAGTGTAGCTGGAGCTAAATGAGGAACAATGTGTGAGTTCCCTGGGGCAGCCAAAACAAATACCATGGACGGGGGGCCTTCAACAACAGACACTGATTTCCTCACAACTCTAGAGGCAGAAAGTCCAAGAAAACTGCACGGAGTATCTGTGAGGCCCTGACGGAGACCTGACCTGGTCCACACCCATGGCCTGGCAAGCTAGATAGGGTGAATTTTCACCTGCCGCAGCCGCAAGTCAAAGCCACCAGCTTCTCTCGTCTCCCTCCCATTGTTCCTGACAGCCAGGGTTCATATTTTGCCTCATGTAAACAGGAAGGCACCCACCCAAAAATCTCCCCTCAGCCCACATAAGCTCTGCAGAGAGGGCTGTGATGCTCGGGTTCCCACCTGGACATGACGTTGAAGGGCAGCTTCCCTCCCAGGGTCTGGCTGAGCTCGGGACAGGCATCAGTCTGGATGGACTGGATGGAGGAAGGCTGTGTGTGGCAGGAGATGACACTGCCCTTGGGCTGCTGCATGGTCTCTCTCTGTTCCGAGCCCTGTTGCTCCATCTTAGCTGAACAGCACCTCTGCATCCAGTTCTCATCTTTGAGAACGTTTCTTGGGATGAAAGCCACGATGTTGGATATGAACAACCTGGTTGCCAGGTTGTTTGCATTTTTGCCTCCTCTCCCCTCTGAGGGGAAAAGCTGTCCTTGTTTGGGGCCACTTCAGACCCCAGTGAGCAAAAGGAGTGATGTTTACGGGAAGGCAGGGAGAGCAGAAACTTGCATATTCCACACCTTCTGTGGCTGGGCACTGGGATGGGCCTTTCTCATGGCCGGCGGGATGGGAGAGGAGAGAGATCTCCATCTAGCACCTGTTACATCACACACATAAGTGACCTGGGGTGTTGTCCAGAGCCATGAGGCCCGGAATTAGCCGACCTCTGTTGCTTGATCTCCGCAAAGCGGAGACAAGATGGCACATTTCCGGGTTCTTCATTACAAACCTTTCTCGCGCGCGCCTAGACTTTTCCCGCGCGCGCGCATTTTTCCCGCCCAGGACGATATGCAGCCTACGGCGCAGGCACGATCCTGCGCCCGGGAAAATTACAAACCCATGGCGCATGCGCAATTGTAATTTGAGAAAATCCGGCCCCCCCGTCACCGCCTTGGCCCAACCTCTTCCTCTGCCAGCCTATATAAGGCATTGCACTGCCACCATTAAACGAGACTTGATCAGGCTATTTGTCTTGTCTCCATTTCTCGTGTTTTCTTGTCTCCTCCATTCCCACTCCCCCTTCCAGGGTCTGTTCGACTGTCCTGCAGGTCGGGACAGGGTGTTAGTGGCTAGGAGTGCAGATTCCAGGTACAGTCTCTGCAGGATCCTGTTCCTCCCCTACCACTCATGAAGCCACTTCTGCCCCCAGGAGCCTCCGTGTCCTCCTGTCTAAAGTGGGGATGGCACACAAATCCGTGTCCTTCTGACAGTCCCATGAGAGAAGCAGATAGACCCTGCTTACACACGGGGCTGCAGGGAGAAACGCTCTATATGCGGCGACACCCCTTCCTCCCAGGATGGTTTCCTCTGCATCCCTGCTGTCACTCCAGTGTCCCACCTGATTCCCCAGGACACAGCTGACTGGAGATCAGCCCTGGACTAGCACTCACCCCCTGCCAGGGGTGGGTACACTTTCTCGGAGGCCCCCATGGGGAGGCAAAATGGAAAACCACACCCAACACTCAACCTGCAGTGGACCACTAATTCCCAAGGCAATTCTGCTGTTTATATCTCCAGGAGAAATGCATTTCCTTTGTTTTCAAAAAAGCAGATGACCAGGTGTCATTGGCAGAGGGGTTGCAGCAAGGTTGGTGAGGGACAGGAGAGGAAATGAATGGACAGTGCAGAGGACAGGCCAGGTGGCCCACAACCAGGCAGCCAGCTCACGCCGCCTCTGCCGGAAACAGGGACGGCATGACCAATCTGTGCCTGTGCCTCTCTGGCACACAATGGACAATTTCGGAAAACTTCAAAAGAAAAAGCCAAGTTGATTTTGCTAAAAATGTGAAGTTTCTCTCTATATCTATCTCTTTAATGCAATGCATAGTTTATCATTTTCTTGTCTTTAGGATTAATTAGAGACAGGGCTAAATTTGTTTAGACAAGCTCTAAAATATCAAAAAAGAAGAAGAAGGCGAAGTACACAGCGTTTCCAAGTCCAGGGAACATTCTGTTCCCTGGGCTTCAGTTTATAACTGAATGTGCTTTACGTTTAGAAGACAAGCTATAGCTTGTAAAACGAATGTGGAAATAATCTAAAGTATGAGGCCTCCATTATTTATTACATAATTGGAGAAAATTTTGGCTGGGAGAAATCTTTAGCTGAAAGCCAAGATGATCCCTACACAATGGTTCTTAAACAAAATTAACATGTATCTATTTCTTTGATAATATTTCACTGGCAGGCAGTTCCTCTCATAAGCTGCTGTGAGCAAATTGCCAAGTTGAGTGTCACCCATATAATCATTATCATGGGAAACCATCAGAGTTCCTTGGGCAAGAGAATCAAACATTTCAAGTGTTGACGTTTTGTTAAGTAGGTTTTGTATAAAGTCTTACATTTAGAACTTTTGTTCTAAATTTAGAACTGTTCAGAACATATTGTCTCCAAAATCAGTAATCATTCAACAACACCCAAGACCATGTTTTTGAGATCCTTCTATACTCTAAAAGCATTTTAATAATATTATTCCATAAACTACCCCTTTTTTATTAAATACATATCACAATCTTTTCAAACTATGAATATGGTACTGGTTCATTCAAGAAAAAGAAGCTCTGCCCAGTGCAGTGGCTCACGCCTATAATCCAAGCTTTTTGAGAAGCAGGAGGATCACTTAAGGCCAAGAATCAGAGACCAGTCTGCGCAACAAAGTAAGACCCTACCTCCACAAAAATATTTAAAAGTTAGCCAGGGGTGGTGGCACCTACCTGTGGTCCCACCTACTCAGGAGGCTGAGGCGGGTGGATCCCTTGAGCCCAGGAGTTCAAGGCTGGAGTGAGCTATGATCGTAGCACTGCACTCCATCCTGGGTGACAGAGCGACATGCTGCCTCTTAAAAAACAAACAAACAAACAAAAAACTCATTAGTGATCACCTTCTTTATTGCCTTTCATTAGCAAAGTAATTTCCCCATAGATGCCTCCCTCCTGCCATCTAGGACTTGTGGAGGTCCAAAATCTCATGAATGAATGTTGACTTTTATAAAATGTTCTTCCTGCACCACTTGTACCTTGAGAAGCTCTGTGGAGTGCAGGGTCATTCTCAGCTTTCTTGAGGAGGGGCATCTCCAACACCCCCACCTCCACTGTAGGCACCCTCTTCCCTTAAGCTGCTTTAATTTTTTTTCACAACACTTAATATTCACTCAACTATATTCTTAACAAGAAAATAAATTCCAAGAGGACAGGGACTTTTCTGCCTTGCTCACTTCTATATCCAAGCTTTCAGAAAAGCACCTGGCATATGGTAGGTGCTTAGTAAATATTGGTGGTGATTCTTATTAAGAAATGGAGTGACAAAAGGCACTGTGAATTCATTAACATTAAAAATATTTGTCTTATTGCATGGAATTAATGCATATATATAAAAATGGTGGCACATAAGTGTATACGTTATTTAATCCCTCATAGGTTTCTGAACCCCTGGGAATAACTCCAAGGATCAGAGACTGAGAACCACCTATATCGGGGGAACAAGTACTAAACTGAAGTGCTGTAGACTTGATTCTATTACAGGCTGAGTATCTTTTATTTGAAATGCTGGTGGCCAGGAGTGTTTTGGATTTCAGATTATTTTGGATTTTGGAATATTTGAATTGTAGTTACCCATCGAGCATCCCAAATCCAAAAATCTGCCATCTAAATGTTCTAATGAACCTATCATTAAAGCATCTTGTCAGTGCTCAGAAAGTTTCAGATTTTGAAACATTTTGGATTTTTGGATTTGGGATGCTTAACCTGTACCTGCTAGGTAACTCTGAACACCAGTTAATTTTCCCGAGTCTTGGTTTAATTGTGTGGCAGATGGGAGTAATAATAGCTGGTTTACCTATTTGACATAGCTGAAAATAGAATGATATGTATATATGCAAATAAATTTTGTAAACTACGAAGAACCATACACATATAGATTATTTTTGCTACTATAATAAAACATAGGTCTTGGGTCCATAATCCCAGCAAAGCAGAGGACTGCTGCCTGCAGCTTTAGTCAATTTGATCACCATAGTCTATCATCACTATCATTATAATAGAAACACTTACTCTTCCTGGGGTCTGTTGACCATCCCATGTGCAAAAAAACCCTATACAAATTCGCCCTGAATGTAGACTCCCCATTTGCCACAGTGGTTGTTTATTAGCTTCATGCTGTGTGGTGTCAATGACTCATAGAAGGCACATTTTTCACCTCTTAGCCTTGGCAGCAACGACCAGTTGCTCAAAATCTGCTAACAGGCTCCCTCAGCTATTTCCTGTTGTGTTGCAGTAACACCGCTTTTTCTTAAGGCCACATTAAATTTTAAAACACATTAGAAACATTTCATCTCTGGCCTTCCTCTTCTATTCATTGTTAAAAAAAAAAAAAAGGGTTGTGCAAACATGAGGATTATGATTGGTTAGTTTCCCTCCATTTTAACCAATGAAACGTGTTCCTTATCACTATGGTTACATAACAACTAGCTCCCACAGGTGGAATCCAGCCTCCCAAAGCACCTGGGATAGTTCACCTAGTCCTGCTCACTGTTTATATCTAAATCTCCAATAATGACCCAAATAACTTCGTATTTTTAAAAGTTACAGAGGTTATGTTATTTTTAGCCACTTCTATTGTGAAATATACATCACATGCAGAAAACTGTGCAAATCAGAAATGTCTAGCTCAATGAACAGCACATGGATTTCCTTGCTCTTCTTCAGTTAAACCCACCGAAGCATGACCCCCTCAATACTAGAGTTTACCTCTGTCTGTTTCTTAAAGTATATAAATGGAATTCTGTGATATGTTTTCTCTATTATCTGGCTTCTTTTGCATGTCATTCTGTTTATGAGGCTCATTCATATTCATATTACTGTGGTCCAATTTTTTCACTGCAGTGTAGTTGTTTATTATATTTTAAAAACCGTTTTCGTGAATCCATTTCATTGTTGATGGACAGTTGGGTTGTTTCCAGTCTAAAGCTGCTATACACACTGCTGCTGTGAAGACTGCTGTACAAGTCTCTTGCTAAAAATAGGCTTTTCTGCTGAGTAGCTGCCTAGGAGTGGAGTTACTCCGAAAGAAGGAATGCACATCATCACTTTAATAGGTAGGACCAAACCTCTTCCTTTAGTGACCAGAACCAAATGTATGATATAAGAGAGTTTCCATCCCTCTCCATTGTCATCAGCCCCTGGCATGGACATTCCCTTTCATCTCAGCCACCTTGGTGAGTGTGTTTGGAATCTCAATGCTCTAAATTTGCATTTTTTCTGATTACTTATGATCTGGGCATCTTTCCCTATGTTATTTACCATTTGAATATCTTCAAGTGCCATCCATTTCTCTCTTTTATTTTATTTATTTATGAATTGGGATCTCACTCTGTTGCCCAGGCTGGACCACAGTGGAACTCCCTGCAACCTCAAACTTCAAGCGATCTTCCCTCCTCAGCCTACAGGCATGAGCCTCCATGCCTGACTATCTTTTAAATTATTATTTTTTTATAGAGATGGGGATCTTGCTATATTGCCCAGGCTTGTCTCGAACTCCCAGCTTCAAGCAATCCTCTCACCTTGGCCTCTCAAATTGCTAGGACTACAGACCATGTTTCTTTTTAAAATATAATTTGGGTAGATTTATTTTTCTAGGAATTTGTCCCTGATTGTCTGGATTTTTAAATGTTTTGCAAAAAAGTTTGCTATAATATTCTCTTACCATAGACTTTGAAGTGTTATCTTCTCTTTAATTCCTGGTATCAACTGTGTTGTCTTTCTTTTTTCCTTGTTCTTCTTTCTCCCTTAATTTATCTTGTCATGGATTTATCAATTTCATGAGCTTTTTAAAAGGAATATCTTTTGGCTTTGTGAATTTTCTCTATTAAGTGCTTGTTACATAGACATGTTACACATCCATCAATTTCTGCCGTTTATTTTATTTTATTTTATTTTTTGAGATGGAGTCTTGTTCTGTCACCCAGGCTAGAGTGCCATGGTGCTATCTCAGCTCACAGCACCCTCCGCCTCCTGGGTTCAAACGATTCTCCTGCCTCAGCCTCCCAAATACCTGGGATTACATGTGTGCGCCACCACGCCCAGGAATAATTTTTGTATTTTTAGCAAAGACAGGGTTTCACCATGTTAACCAGGCTGGTCTAGAACTCCTGACCTCAAGTGATCCTCCTGCCTTGGCCTCCCAAAGTGCTGGGATTACAGGTGTGAGCCACCATGCCTGGCAATTTCTGCTTTTGTTATTAATATTTCCATTCCCCTCTTGGCAAGCCCTGGGTTCTATATTTCAGCCCCATGAGGCTCATCATCTCAATCTTTTGTGTGTGTGTGTGTGTGTGTTTGTGTATGTGTGTGTGTGTGTGTGATGGAGTCTCGCTCTGTCACCCAGGCTGGAGTGTAGTGGCGCAATCTCAGCTCACTGCAACCTCTACCTCCCAGGTTCAAGAGATTCTCCTGCCTCAGCCTCCCAAGTAGCTGGAAGTACAGGCACAAGCCACCATACCCAGTTAATTTTTTGTATTTTTTTAGTAGAGACGGGGTTTTGCCATGTTGGCCAGTCTGGTCTTGAACTCCTGACCTCAGGTGATCCGCCCGGCTCGGCCTCCCAAAGTGCTAGGATTACAGGCCTGAGCCACCATGCCCAGCCTCATCCCATCAGTCTTTTAGATCCCCTGCAGGAATCAGGAGAGGAGAGGAGAGGAGAGGGGAGGGGAGGGGAAGGAAGGGGAGGGGAGAACCGGACCTAAGACCCAGGCTCACAATCTCAGGCTTTCTTCGTCTTCTGCATCTTGACTAATTTTTGTCAGCTTTTTTATGCCTTCAGGTAGGTTTTATAAGCCTCTTTTCATCAGATTTTCTGGCTTTCCTGGATTACCTCATCCACTGTTACAACATAGAATTCCTCCCCCCTACTCTGCCACAGGTACATGTGTGCACATGTGTGTGCATGTGTGTGTGTATGCTTTAGTGGCAAAATAATATGTTGATTTATAGAATCCATATTCTGAAATAAGCATGACATACGTTTTCCTGCTCATTAACTTAAGGATCAGCATGAACAATAATTGTAAAATTGCATTGTTGGATCTCAATCCTTCCAGGTCCCCCTTTATAAGGAACTCACAGGACTCTTCACGAGTGCGTTTATAGGTATGGTCTGCTATTGGCCTAGATGAGATTCTGCATCTTCCAGGATACAGAGCTCTTTTCTCCATCTTCTATGGCTTGGTTTTCCCCATGTTATTCTGGCCCCTTGCTGATCTGCACTATGTGGCTTGCTTTGCTATTTCAGGACCCTTGACCATTTGCAAATCATCTTTGGACTCTGCTAATGAATTGCTCGCCATTCACTCCCATGACTAAGGCTTCACTGATAGATTTTCACGAAATAAGAGAAACAGCTTGTCTTTAAATCCAGAAACTCTGAGCCTAGTTCCTTTGACACGCTGTAGTGACAGGAAAAGAGGTAGCCAAACCCACCCTTTGGGCTAAAAAAAAAAAAACGCTTCTAAAATGAGATCCAAACTGAAAACGGACTTCCCCAAGCAGCCAGAAACGTGAGCACTATGCAACATCCCTCTGTAACTTTCCCTTCCCCATCTGAAGCTTCAATAATTGAGCCTGCTGAAATAAACTGATAATAGATTATAAAAAGAAAAGCCTTAAAAGAAATGGCAAAAACCACAATTACTTTAGCACTGACCTTATATTCACATGCAGGGGCACAAGAGTCACACAAAATATGAAACTCAAAGAAGGGCCAAATGGTTGAAGTTTAAATACCCTCTTCATAGGAGAAAGGTAAGTAGGGGTGTAGGCAATTTTTGAGGGAGGGTAAATGATTTTAAGGCCCAAAGAACAGAAAATAGCCTGAGATAAACCTTCTGGGCTCTGGGTGAGGTGCCAACAATTTATAGGAAAGTGAGAGGCAGAACCACAATGTGAACACAGGTTGCCTTATTATGCAGATAAAGTCTTTCAGATACCAGCCCTCAATAGAATAGATGAAAGTTCTCTCTGGGCAAACATGGTGAGGACATTTTTTTTCTTTGGGGATTAATCTTCCCTGGTAATGAGATTTTAGACAGGGGATTGAAGCAAACATCCCCTCCCATCTTGCTGCACTCAATTTCTTGTGATCTGATCTTCTTTAATCACTTTACTCCGCATTTATAGGCATTATACTGTTTCCCTGGGGATGGATGACCATTAGGTACATCCTCATGGTCTATTTTTTATTTATGTGATAACATTTTCTCTTCTTAAATGTTATGGCAAGTTTATGAACAAATTTAAGAAGCACAAGTTTCGAGAGTGTCTACCAACTAATGGCAGATTCTACAAGTCACAGAAACCATCAATCTCATCTTAAACCATATCCTAAGCATGTTTTTCTTCAGTGGTGGAAGTTCTCAGGAGATTTCACAAGTTTCCATGCTCCATTATTCCTTTAAATCCATTGTGCACACCTACATGGGCAGTAGATACCTTGCCCTGCCACAGCCCAAACAGGAATTGCTTTAAAGTGTTGGTACATTGTATGTGTTTTTGTGTATGCATGTGTATATGAAATGAAACAATTCTTAAAGTCCAAACGAAGAAAAATATCACCCATAATTCCACCATCATAAAACACAACCAACATTACTACTTTGATTTTTCTCTTTTCAATATTTTTTTCTACCATGTCATTGCCAGTGTTGGGGAAAGACTAGTTTTTCCTTAAATTTCCATTTCCTTGGAAAGATTGCTGCTGGGACCATTTCTCATTAACTAGTTGCACTTCCTGTTTTGTTTTTTGTTGTTGTTGTTGTTTAGGATTTTTGGTGTTTCCTTTTATTGTTTTTTGAGACGAGGTCTTGCTCTGTTACCTAGACTAGAGTGCAACAGCATCATCACAGCTCACTGCAGCCTCAACCTCCCAGGCTCAAGTGATCCTCCCACCTTAGCCTCCCGAGTAGCTGGGACCACAGGCAGGCACCATCATGCCTGGCTAATTTTGTAAATTTGCTGTAGAAACAGGGTCCCATTATGTTGCCCAAGCTGGTATCGAACTCCTGTGCTCAAGTGAAGTGTTTTCAAAATGACGTATTTCCATCTCTTACTATTTTCCTGAGTTCTGGTGTTAATTAAATGTAAAATTAAATATTTTGGTTTTTAAAAATATAGATAGCATTTTCCACTGTTTAATTGTATACTGTTTTTAAAAAAGAAAACCTGAAGTGTGCAAGCCTGTAGAGTAGGAAAAGGGGATGAATGAAATTTATCTTACTCCTCCTGCCAGATGCAGTTTCTTACATCTTAACACTAAATACTCATTCTACTGAATTCTCACTTTAAGAATGTTCTGGCCCGGCGCGGTGGCTCAAGCCTGTAATGCCAGCACTTTGGGAGGCCGAGACGGGCGGATCACGAGGTCAGGAGATCAAGACCATCCTGGCTAACACGGTGAAACCCCGTCTCTACTAAAAATTACAAAAAACTAGCCAGGCGCGGTGGCGGGCGCCTGTAGTCCCAGCTACTCGGAAGGCTGAGGCAGGAGAATGGTGTGAATCCGGGAGGCAGAGGTTGCAGTGAGCTGAGATCTGGCCACTGCACTCCAGCCTGGGCGACAGAGCGAGACTCCGTCTCAAAAAAAAGAGAATGTTCTGTTATATTTTAAACTCTTTATAGACATATTGATTTTGTGTTGGAAGTGATTAAACAGCCCTCAGCGTTTTAAGCAAACTCTCTTAGTCAGTAAATGCATTTCCTCTTTCATTCATGTTCTTACGCCCATTCAACATTTTTTTGTGTGCCTGTATCACTTAACCAACAAAGATTTTGGAAACAATCTTTGGATAATACAGTTTTATTTATCATAATGTGACCTAAAGATCCACATGATTTTGGTTCTTTGTCAGCCCGTGCCACCCCATGGTTTGGAGGAAAGAGATCCCCCAGCCCCCGGCCTTTCGAGGGGTGGGACTCCTGGAATTTTCATCCCGTGTCTTCGTGGGGATTCACGCTTGGGGCTGCTCCTGTATTTAGTCTTTGTCCACCCGACACAGACTCGCAGCGCCTAATGCATTCCAGGCACCACACTGAGTGCTAAGAATAAAGAAATATCTGTACCTGGTACAGTGTGGTTGGGACCAGAAACCACCAACGTGACAAGCAAATGAGTGTATAAAGTAACAGAACGTGGGCTGTACCCTGAAGAAAAATAAAGTAAAAAGTAAAGACTGACCAGGAAAGGGGACGGGTGTGGGGAGGAAAACCATATTAAACTGAAGTATTCCTTCCACCTTGCCTTGTATTATGATCAAAAGAAATCCCTTTGCTGTACTTTCCTCCTGATATTCTTCACACACACACACACACACGCACAACTGTAAGCCCCGGACAACAGTGGTGACGTCTATCTCACCTTTGTGCACCTCCAAAGCTGAACACAGCTATGCATGACAGACACTATTTGGTTAAACCAAAGAAAATCTTTCCATGATGTCTCCATTAATTTCACGTGGCCAACCAGCCATTCCTGGAAGTTTCTTGAGTTTTCTAGAGATCCCTTCTGCCTTTAGGCATCTTCTGTCTACTCAGCGAGTAGTTTCTGGGACTTTCCTAACAGTAGTTCTGCTTATCTGATACCTGCTGGATGTCATTCAGAAAAATGACATTGGAGGCTGAGGCCTCAAACTTCAGCTCCATATTCTTGGTCAGGTTTCAGATTTTCACTTAAACATGGCCCTGTCTGCGATGCCAACAGACTTGGTCTCAATATATCATCAGAGGGCGATCTGGCACTCCCACACAGCCCCACAAATACCTCTGACTATCTGATAACTCATCATTAAACACCATGTTCCCCAACAGGCTGTGGAGGCCAGGCAGGGAGGACCTCTCCCTTCTAAGAAAAGGAGCCTCTTCCAGGGCTCACAACAAAATGTCAAGTTCGGCAAAAGAAAAAAATGGAAGTCTTTGTTTCACACTTGCAAAAAGGCTCAAATTTTCACGTGTGCTTCTGTTTATATTAAGTAAAAAGCCCATTTTTCTAGGGATAAAGGCATCTTAAGAAGAGTTGTAAGGAGAAGAGACTGTAGGTCCTTTCTTAGGCAGAATTCAACTGATTAGACCCTGGTCAGACACTCCAGTCAGACCCAGAAACAGAAAACAGTGCCAATCCGAACAATTCAGCTCAATCCCTTCAAAACAACACATCATGAGACGGCATTATGGACAAGCATGTTACAATCAAACTCTGCTAAAGTGGCTTTTGCTGCAAAGTGGGAAATGGTTCTAGGAACTTACAGCTTTAATACGGTCCGACAACAAATAAAATGGAGGTCTGAGATGGAGACCTGGGCTTCGACCTGCAGAAATAAGAATGGAGGCCTGTTGGGTGCTTTGCTGCGGGCAGTGTGTTCTCGTATGCCTTTTCCAGCTGGCTCTCGCCTGATTCTCAGACACCGCTGAGAGCTTGGTGGTGTTCTCTAGCACGTGTTAGAGATGAGGAAATCCAATCTCTGACAGCTGTCTATCCACCTGTTTGGAAGGGGCTGAATTGTGTTCCCCCCAGTTTCATCTGTTGAAGCTTTAACCCCCAGTACTTCAAAGTGTGACTTGATTCGGAGATAGTCTTTCAAGAGATAATTAAGGTGCAGTGAAGTAATTAGCATGGGCCCTAATCCAATCTGACTGGTGTCCTTACAGGAAGAGGAGGTTAGAACCCAGACATGACCATGTGAGGACACAGGGAGAAGGCGGCCGTCTGCAAGCCAAGGAGGGAGGCTCAGAAGGAACCACCCCTGCTCACACCTGGATCTCAGACTTCCAGTCTCCAGGACGGAGAAAATAAATGTTGTTGAAGCCGCCTACCCTATGGTACTCTATTATGGAAGCCCTAGCACACTAATACATTAAGATAAGGTCTCTGAGGGCAGGATGGGGCTTTTGCTATTTTGATGAAAGTTCTTTGGATTCTGCAAAGCTGACCTCATATTCTCAGATGATTTTGGTAGAAGGCATGCGGGCTACCTGCTCACTCCCTGCTTCTCTCATTCCTCCTCACTTTCCCTCCTCTTTTCATCCTCTTCCCTCTCCCTTTCTCCTTCTTTCACACAAGGGGGATATGTTTGCCAACCATCCGCAAAGTGCCTATTGTGTTTCACGTAAACGCTTTTAATTTTAACGCATGCGATTTACCTGATCATGATTTGACTCTTTTCCTTTTGGATGGTTTTCAAAATCAATCCTTGTTGCAGGGTGAATATTTAACCTGTTACTTTTATTTTTGGAGACAAGGTCTCTCTCTGTCGCTCAGGTGGGATTGCAGTGGCATGATCACAGCTCACTGCAGCCTCAAACTCCTGGGCTCAGATGATCCTCCCACCTCAGCCTCGTGAGTAACTGGGACTATGGGCATGCACCACCTCACCCAGCTAATTTTATTTATTTTTTTGTAGAGATGGGGTCTTGCTGTGTTGCCCAAGCTGGTCTTGAACTCCTGGCCTCAAGCAGTTCTCCTACCTCAGTCTCCCAAAGGACTGGGACTACAGGTGTGGGCCACCACGCCTGGCCTAACCTGTAACTTCTAATTGCTACCTCAACATTTCTGAAAATGCCTTTATTCTGCCTGTGCACTGGATTGATAGTTTCTACAGGTATAGAAGCCCAGGTTGAAAACCACCTTCCTGCAGAAAGCTCCATCCTCTTGTCATTTCCAGAGTGGCTGCAGGGAAAGCTAAAGCCATTCTGAGTCCTGAGTCTTCAGGAGTTGCCTTTTTTTTTTTCTCCCTGGAAGCTTATAAAATCTTCTTCCTGTCCTTATTGTTCTGAAATCGCACAGCAAGGAGCCTTCGTGTGTGTCTATTTTTATCTCTTGTACTGAGCCCTTTAGACCTGCAAGCTGGTGTTATTCATTTCTGTAAAAGTTTCTTGAATTGTGTTTTAAAGACTTATCAGCTTCTCTGTTCTCTCCTCCTGGAATTCATCTGGAAGCTGCATTTCCTGATCTGGGCCTCCAACTTCATACATTCTCTCCCTTGTCTTGTCTCTTTTCACTTTGCTCTATTTTCTAATAGAATTTTCCAGCCACGCCTTCTCATCCTTGTACTGAGTCTTTCATTTTGACTGTCATGTTACTTTCCCCAAGCTTACTGAGTGCTTATTGTTATTTTCCGAATGTTGCTTTCTTACGGTCTCTCATTCTTGATGCATAGATGAAAACTCGTCTCATCTCTCTAAAGGTGTGAATAGTAGGTGGAGTCTCGGTTTCCTCCAGAGTTCTTTTGACTTTTATTTTCACCTGAGATACAATTCACATAGCATGAAATTTGGCCTTCTTCAGGCTATTCACACAGCTGTGCAACCACCACCATCATTTATCCCAGGCTATTTTTATCACCTTAATAAGAAGCTCCATACCTCTTAATATTCATTCCCCATCTCCACCTCTCCCCAGCCTCTGGGAAGCACTAATCCACTTTTCCATGTCTATAGATTTGTCTATTCTGGAAATTTCATGTAAATGACATAATACAATTTCTGGTCTTTTTTTTTTTTAAGATGGGATTTTGCTCTTGTTGCCCAGGCTGGAGTGCAGTGGCGTGATCTCAGCTCACTGCAGCCTCCATCTCCTGGGTTCAAGCAATTCTCCTCCCTCAGCCTCCCAAGTAGCTGGGATTACAGGCACCCATTACTGTGCCCACCCTAATTTTTTTTGTATTTTTAGTAGAGATTTTTATATTTTTAGTAGAGACTAGGTTTCGCCATGTTGGCCAGGCTGGTCTCAAACTCCTGGCCTCAGGTGATCTGCCCACCTCGGCCTTCCAAAGTGCTGGGATTACAGGCACGAGCCACTGCGCCCAGCCAATTTCTGGTCTTTTGTGTCTGGCCTTTTCCACTGAGTATAGTGTTTTCAAGGTTCATCCATGTTGTAGCCTATGTCAGTACTTCATTCCTTTTTAAGGCTGAATAATGATCCCTTGTACGGAGAGACCACATGTTGCTTATTCACGCATCTCTCGACAGACACCTAGGTTGACTCCACCTGTTGGCTGTTGCGAATTGTGCTGCTGTGAACACGGGTGCACAAACTCAATGCAGATTTGACTCGCACTTCCCTGGTAGCTAATAGTAACAATACTCAACATCTTTTCATGGGCTTATTAGCCCACATTGTTTTTAAAATTTTTTCGTGTGCTTTTACCTTTCACATTTGTTACCTCCAGCAGGTCCTTGGTGGTCAGCCAGTCCTCACCTGCATTGTTGTCCTTTTTTTTTTTTAAGTTGGCAAAAATGGTTTTTTTTTCTTTTTTAAAAATTTTTTAAAATTATACTTTAAGTTCTGGGATACATGAGCAGAACATGCAGGTTTGCTACATAGGTATAACATGCCATGGTGGTTTGCTGCACCCATCAACCCGTCATCTACATTAGGTATTTCTCCTAATGCTATCCCTCCCCCAGCCCCCCACCCCTCAACATGCCCCAGTGTGAGATGCTCCCCTCCCTGTGGCCATGTGTTCTCATTGTCCAGCCCCCACTTAGGAGTGAGAACATGCGGTGTTTGGTTTTCTGAAGCCATCATTCTCAGCAAATTAACACATTTATTTTTCTTTTTTTGAGACAGAGTCTGTCTGTGTTGCCCAGGTTGGAGTGCAGTGGCATAATTTCTGATCACCACAACCTCCACCTCCTGGGTTCAAGTGATTCTGGTGCCTCAGCCTCCCGAGTATCTAGGACTACAGGCGTGCACCACCACACCCGGCTAATTTTTATATTTTTAGTAGAGACTGAGTTTTGTCATGTCGGCCAGGCTGGTCTCGAACTCCTGACTGCCCACCTCGGCCTCCCAAAGTGCTGGGATTACAGGTGAGAGTCACCATGCCCAGCTTGTCTGTTCATTTTTCATCTGGGGAAACCCAAAAGCAGATTTAGGCATTTGCACAGGTGCCCATCCACCAAGAGCTCCCCTGTAGCATGCTCTGCCTGAACCATTTGTTAGGAGACTCCTGATGGAATTTTTTTTTTTCTGGACCAGAGAAGATGCTTCCAGTCTGCTGCCTGGAAGGTAAATGTCTAGTTGCCATCTTAGGGAGCTCAGGGACTCTGCATTCTGCTGTGTCTGTTTCCTCAACGCCCTGTTTTCTGTATAGTCCCACCTGCCATTGTGCCTAAGGCCCTCCATGCCAGCAACTGCAGTTCCAAAGAATAAATCCCCACGTTCAGCCAGGGTAAATGAGGAGCGGGCATTCAGGGATCCAACTGCGTCCCAAACAACCTTCATCCTGTCCTTCTTCCTTAGGCCTCTACCACTCCCACTTCTGGAGACACTGGGTCCTGAACATCAATGTTCTGCCATGCAAATCAAGCAATTTCTGCACGGCTGGTGTAGGATTTGGTTTTCTTAAATAGGCCAAGCCCAGCTCCACCATCCACCTGAGCTCCAGCTTCTAAAATCCGCACCCTGTTCTCTCTTCTCCTGATCTCCCCATCTATCCTTGGGGATTTACAACTTAAAAAAAAATAACTTTATTGAAGGTAGTTGAGTTCCCTCTTTGCCATGTTTACCTGGGAGCCTTCCTAGTGATGTCTTTAATTTTAACATTGCGTTTCATGTTTTACAATGATTGTCTCATGAGACAATCCTCATGAGAACCTCTGGGGAAGATACTGTAGTCACCTCCCAGTCAAGAGGAAATTGAAACTTAGAAAGTTTCAGGGAGGAATCCACATTTGCATATGGCCATGTGGCACTGGGACTTGAGCCCAGATGTCTGACCGCAGAGCCTGCACTAGCCCTGAGCTAAATGGTGCAGTTATTGCCAGTTACTTCATGGCTAGGCCTTGCCACAGTGGCTCAATGAAACCAGCACTCAGGAGGAGATGTAGGGAGAGGAGGACCTGCAATGTCCGGGGTACCATGCTGATGGGCAGTGGGAAGCTGTGCCCAGTGGGAGCACTGGTCATCAGAGATGAGAGGAGACGAACATCAGTGCAGAACTGGCAGGATATCTGGAGCCAGCACTGTGCCAAGGCACTTCAACAGGACACGGGTAAGGGTGGGGACATCCTCCTCTGCATAGGGGTATGCTCGGCTCCATTGGGGGCAATAGAGAACTGCAGCTATGTGAGCATTGATGAGTACTGTTCTTGAAGATTCTGTGACTTCTATTATAACAATTTTCAATCCCTATTCCATTGAAATGCCCTCCTTAGAACAATTCATAGTCAAATTGCTTCCAGAGATAATTGGTGGAGATCACAGGTTGCTAGACTGATAGCCTTTGTTAATGGATCCAGGAACCATGGAAGTTTCACCTTGGAAGAGACTTGGAGCCCTTCTAGACCAACATGTTTCTCTTGGGGAAACTCAAAAAGGCCAAAGGCCAGACCCAAGGTGCAAGACTGGTAAGCAGCAGCTTTGGGACCATTTTTGGGGGGAGAGCAGGAAGACGTGGGGTAAAGATGGCTCAGGAGCCTGGAGGGGGCATGGGGAAGGGGGTCCATGAAATGCCGGCTCATGGGGCTGAGTAGGAAAGCTTGCAAAGGACTCAGCTACCTCCCCAACCTCCACATCTAGGGCCAATCAGGAAGATGCAGCAATGGCCACCATCAGAAAAGGAAACCTGCAGAGGACATCTGTTATCAATATTTTGAAGCCCTAACTCCTGGGACCTCAGAATGTGACCTTATTTGGAAGTGGAAATAGAGTCCTTGCCAATGAAATTACTTAAGTTGAGGTCATATAAGAAAGGATGGGCCCTTCATCCAAGAAGATCGGTGTCTTTATAAGAAGAGAAGAAGAGACACAGACATAAAGGGGAGAGGACAGCCATGTATGTGATGATGAAGGCAGAGACTAGAGGGATGAGTCTACAAGCCAAGGAATGCAAGGATGGCTGGCAACACCAGACACTCAAAAAGGTAAGAAAGGATCCTTCCCTACAGTCTTCAGAAGGAGCATGGCCCTGCTGACACGTTGATCTTGGACTTCTGGCCTCCAGAACTGTGAGGGGGTACATGTCTGTGGTTTTTAGCTACCTGGTTTATGGTGCTTTGTTGCAGCAGCCCTTGGAAAGGTAACTGAATGTTCCATGAGGTGTCATGAGAGTGGGAATTAGCTCTGCTGCTCTGTATGGCATCACTTTTTTTGTCCTTTGTTTGATTTCCCTTATTAAAAGTAACTGGAGGTCAGGTGCAGTGGCTTACATCTGTAATCCCAGCACTTTAGGAGGCCGATGCAGGTGGATGGCTTGAGGCCAGGAGTTCAAGACCAGCCTGAGCAACATGGCGAAATCCTGTGTCTACAAAAAAAAAATACAAAAATTAACTGGGCATGGTGGCACGTGCCTATAGTGCCAGCTACTCAGGAGGCTGAAGTGGGAGGATTGCTTGAGCCCAGGATGTAAAGGCTGTAGTGAGTTGAGATCACAGCACTGCACTCCAGCCTGGGCAATAGAGTGATACCCTGTCTCAGAAACAAAACAAAACAAAAAAACAAAGAGCAATTGCTTTTAAACCCAAACCTAGGTGATAGTCAGTGTTTGCGTGCTAACTTCCGGTGAGCACTCACATGCCTAGCTCGCTGGAGTCCTGTGTTCCCAGGCTTGCCTCTGTCTGCCTGTTCCCCTGGGTCTCCACCCACAGAGGTAGCCGTGGCTCTGCAGCTCTGGAGCCTCAGGGCTGGAAGCAGATGAGGAGAGGCCTTTGTTGGTCCTGCTCAACCAATGCCCCTGCCGCCCCATAGAAGAAACAGTGGACGTGTTTAGAAAATGATACCAAGTTTACCCCTGAAACGCAACTGCACATCCTGTGTAGGCTGAGTGAGGCAAGGTGAAACTATTGACTGGTATCACTTGAGATACAGCCAACTGTTCAGACTGAAACTGAAAGACAGCATGATCCCTGTGAGGAAAAAAGGGCAGAAGTAAAAGCATGAAATCGTCACTTGTGTAGTGGCAAACAAAAAAGAAAGAGAAAACAGGTTTCACTTATTTAAATTATAAAAGTAGTTAGTATGTACTGATTCAAAAAACTTCAAAGATATAGAAGTGTATAAGATAGAAACAGAACTGCATCTGCCTCCACCTCCTCCCCTGCCCACAAGTCAGCCCTCTACATTCAGACTCCCCAGAAGCAACTGTTTTAATGCGTGGTAAACATATTTAGAAGAACTTTCTCTGCACATAAAAACATGCTCTAACATCCTTTTGTTTCACTTCGTTTTATTTTAAAAGCACAGTATTCGATGACTTGCTTTTTTACTCACTGGTATATTATGGGCAGCTTTTCACAGCAATGAATACAGATTTATCTCAGAAAGTAATCTTGAATCAATTTCAGAATAACTCTGTGGGATACATGGGGGATTATAAATTCACAACGTGCCTTAGGGGAATATACCGCCTGTTTCTATGGATTCAATTTGCAGTACATTAATTTGGCACACCACAAAGGCTGAATGGTTATCAATAGATTGGGTCAAGAAGAGAAGTATACAAAGCATTCAGCTAGTTTCAAAGCTATGGTTGTCACCACAAATGCATGAAGGGTCTATTCCGTAAGTTGGAGAAAGTGATTATTAGAGCCGGGCGCGGTGGCTCAAGCCTGTAATCCCAGCACTTTGGGAGGCCGAGACGGGCGGATCACGAGGTCAGGAGATCGAGACCATCCTGGCGAACACGGTGAAACCCCGTCTCTACTAAAAAATACAAAAAACTAGCCGGGTGAGGTGGTGGGCGCTTGTAGTCCCAGCTACTCGGGAGGCTGAGGCAGGAGAATGGCATAAACCCGGGAGGCGGAGCTTGCGGTGAGCTGAGATCCGGGCCCGGCCCCCCAGCCTAGGCGAAGGGGCGACACCCCACAAAAAAAAAAAAAAAAAAAGAAAGTGATTATTAGAGAAGCTTCAATAAAGGTCAACAGTTACAGATGATTTGAAATTTTGCCAACGTAGAAAACAGTTGGAAAACCAGTGGAAATTGTATTTTTTATCTTGAGTCAAGTAGGGAATAAACTTAATTTACATAGTATAAGAATGGTTGATATACAATGTAATCCTAAATCTTAAAATTGCTGGAGATAATTCACAAAGAAAACCAAAAAGATCCAAAAAAAAAAAGTAGTTAAAAGAGAAGATTTTATCTTCTTTCAGAGGATAAACAATCTCAAGATTCCATAATTCTTTGCATGTCTCAGAAAAACAAAATTCGTTCAAGCTATTTCAGACATTTGGAAGAACAAAATTAATTTTCTCCACCCAGATGAATCATTCATTCTATCAGAGGTTCTCAACTGGGGGCAATTTTGCCCCCCACCCCCGGAGGACATTTGACAATGTCTGGAAACATCTTTGTCACCACTGGGGGCAAATGCCAACAGCGCTGAGGCCGAGAAACTCTGTGATACTTTCCTAAAGGGATGGCTTTTTGTTTCATTATCTTATTTAATCCACTTCATAAACACATCAGAAACATAGGTCACATCATTTTCTTGTGAATCCATACCAGTCTAACGTAAAACACCCTAATCTTCCTCCAAAACAAAATAGAAGTGAAAATTCTGTATGAGAGTGACTCACATGTAAAACTATGAAGTGAGAATCAACAGTAATGCCCGAAACACATAGCAGACCTTCCAGGCAGGCAAGAGATGACTTCAGACATTGGAGGGTACGTCGCGTCTCACGCAACGAATCCGGAAGCCATCCTGCAACTCACAAGAAACCTACTTGCAGCTTGAAAAGGATTCTGAGCCAGGAGAACAAGGTTAAAATTATTTCCAACATAAAGGGAAGGAAAAGAAACTTAGCCTCTTACGTGCTTAATCACCTAATAAGACACACACACACACACACTCGCAGACAAATCGCACACACATACACAAACACACACACATACTTAAAATACTTATTTTGGATTCTTGTGAAAAAAATCCAGCTCAAGTCTATGGGGAAAAAAAAAAATCATGACCAGAAAAATCTTTCCATTTTCACTGGGTACCAGCCAATAAATCTTAGCCTCTGATGCTCTTCTGAGTTCAGCCTCTCACTTTTCCGCCCTGCTCCCATCCCACCCCAACACCGAATCAGCACCAGCTCTGGATTGTACACTCGTAAGCTCAGCTCAGGCACTGGTAGAGGTGGAGCATCTCATTGCCTCATTCATACCTGCTTTGAAAGATACCCTTGTCTTACTCAGCTGGAAGCTCTTTAAGCCCCCCATTAAGGCCAAAGAATGTGAAACATCTCAAACAGCACAGCATCGTGTACATAAACTGTTTATTTAAGAGCAGGCAGTCATAGACTGTGGGTGATCTGGGACATGCATCAATAGATTTACTGTGGCCTCAGAAAAATCCACACAGTAACCACAGCAGAGAGATGACAAAGAGTTGGTTGCAGGAGGCCTCTGCCCGGGGAGGGGGGCCACCTACCCTGTGCAGTTCAGGCAGAGCACAAAGGCTCCTCGCAGGGCCCTGGGGAAGGCTGAATCCAGTCTGCCCCTGGCTTGCCTAGCTTGGCCCTGGGCAGAGCACTTTCCTCCACCCCTCACAGGGGTGAAGGTTACTTGTACCAGCCCAATGCAAATACTTTGGTGAATGGGCTACCCTAAAACAGAAGATGATGAAGAAGGATGGTCACTCCCAGTGTATAATGAGGGGTTCCCTTTAAATAAGCTTTGCTCTGCCCTCTGCGTTTTCATTAGGAGCCAGAAAACTGCTGAGCCTTATTTGTGTTTAAGCCATCATAAACTAAATAATCAGTTCCTATTAATGACCCTAATTATTCAGCTCCTATTTTTAAATGCTGGTCTTTCAGCATGCTCTATGTGGGTGGTTTTAATTAAGCCTAGTTGTAG
Organism: Colobus angolensis palliatus; assembly: GCF_000951035.1. Taxonomy (NCBI): domain Eukaryota; kingdom Metazoa; phylum Chordata; class Mammalia; order Primates; family Cercopithecidae; genus Colobus; species Colobus angolensis. Next base: position 2,334,912 of record NW_012117154.1, read on the forward strand.
ATACGTCACATCCAAACAGACACCCTACTCAAATGATTAACAGGGCTTGGAATCTAGTTCACTAAATAGGGGTTTGCAATGGGATCATGATGTCTATCAAGCTGAAACGTATCATATAAATTATTTCTCTGATAACTGTAATGGCAGAGCGAATTGTTTATTCGAGTCATTTAGGATTAGAGCCACCACTGGTCTCAGAAGCTACATTCTCAGAGCAGTTGTCAAGTTTGCTGAAAGATTATTTTCTTAAGTTAGCTCTAAGTTGGAATGTACTGGTTTTTCTTTTGCATTTATATTTCCAGTGGCCTTCTTCTTAAAAAGTGTCTGCTGACATGGCAAAATGACTATATCATTTAAGAAGCACTAATCTTAAGTAAAAACAAACAAACAATTCACCTTCAATGCAAAGACCGATTGCTCCTCTTCAGCCCTTCCCTAGCAATCTGCTTTTGATCACTGACCATGCACTCTCAAGCTTCTGATTCCCTTAAATCTCACCTGATTTTCCAACACTTCTGACAGCTTGGAATTGCCACTTTTTACACATGAGAGGTGAGGATATCGAATTTCTGAAAAGTTATCTGACCAGCCCAGGATCTCCTGGGGCAGAGGCTGGGCTTAAGAATCACCTGCTTGAGATTTCACCTGCAGGTGTCTGACCCATGGGGCTCTGACTTCTTGGGTTAAAGCATCATCCGTGCACCTTGTCACTCTACATGGGCAGAGCAAGCCAACCCAGAAGCCAGTCAGGAGCCACTGTAACAAACACAGCCGTGACTCAGCTCTCCAGCTGCACACCTCCACCTGTCCACACTGGACACTCAGCGCCCACAAAGGATTTGAAATTATCCCAAGGGCCTTTCACAGGACACACAAAAGCAAATACAAGCTGTCCTCAGTGCTGTGCTGCAGAATACATTATCCATTGGTTGACCACACAGATTCAGTGAAATATTGTCAGAAGTTCACGTGAAAACTGTTGTCGCCATGATGTGCTTGTAGAGCCCTCTTGTCAAATCCAGCAGTGTAAGACAAATGACCAACAGAGACAGTCGTTTCCAGGGTAGGGTTTTTATTATTTTTAGCAAATTTTTCCTTGTAAGTGTTATGTTTCGGATGCTTCGATGGGCAGATGTACTGTGACAGTGATCGAGAATTGGCAGTGGATAGAATTGAAATTATGACTCATTTCAGGTGTGGTCTTCACCAGGTCTCACTCATTGGCCTTCACTGTCAACTGAATTGAAAGGGGGTCCTTGTAGTCAAGGTCAGAATTTGGGAGGCTCAGAAAATCAAGAGCTGATTGCTGTCCTTGGACAGATGTGACCTTTAGATGTTTGGCCACCCAGTCTAGTTGACTTGGATGAAATGTGTGGGGAGGCTAGAGCCACAGACTTTGGTTAAATTTATCTGACAGAATTCTGAATTCCTTCTGTGTTATCTTGCATTGCTTAGAGTTTTCTCAACACAGCTATTTTGAATTCTCTGTCTCAAAGGTCACATATCTCTTTCTCCAGGATTGGTCACTGATGCCTTATTTAGTTCACTTAGTGAGGTCATGTTTTCCTGGGTAGTGTCGATCTTGTAGGTATTCTTTTGTGTCTGGGCATTGAAGAGTTAGGTATTTATTGTATCTTCACTGTCTGGAGCCACAGACTTTGGAATCAGACACACCTGACTATACATCTCGGCTCCTCCATTATTCACTGTGTGACTCCAGACATGTTACACAACCTCTCTGAGCTTCTGATTCCCTGCATCCATAAAACTAGACAGTCATACTTAAATTATTGAATCATCACAAGGTTTAAATTAATTAATGGAGACAAAATGTCTTACTCATAATAAACACCAGTAGATGTCAAAGAGAGAGAGTGTCTTTTTTATCTGAGCATTTGTACTGAAATGAGAACATTATGATAGCAGTGAATAGCAAAGCCAAAGTAACCATAATTTTTAAATATCCCCTAATGAACTGACCATGTAGAGAACTAGTTGACACTCAAACCCCCTCTACATCTACCATCAGCCTTAACTGTAGTCTATTGGGTCAATGTCTATGCCAGTCTTAGCAACAAATGAAGACTGAAAACACTGCAAATACAGTGCAAACTGATGATGACATGAAACTCCAAATCTTGCCTATCGTATAAAATTCCCTGAAGTTAAAGAAAGTGATGGAGGAACTACCATAATTGTTCAGTGTGCAGTGAAAGCTGATGTTACCACTATAATCTAAAATTCAGTACTAAAATCCCAAATTGGTTGGGTGCTATGGCTCACTCCTGTAATCCCAGCACTTTGGGAGACTGAGGCTGGCAGATCACATGAGGTCAGGAATTCGAGACCAGCCTGGGCAACAAGGAGAAATCCTGTCTCTACTAAAAATACAGAAACTAGCCTGGTGTGGTGGCACACAACTGTATTCCCAGCTAATTGGGAGGCTAAGGCAGGAGAATTGCTTGAACCTGGGAAGCGGAGGTTGCAGTGAGCCAAGATCGCACCACTGCACTCCAGCCTGGGCAACGGTGAGGCTCTGTCTCAAAATAATAATTATAATCCCAAATTACTTCTTTTCTTATTTTAAGTTTTATTTTTCAAGACGAAGTTTTCGCTGTCACACTGCCCTTATTGGTTCTATGAAATCATGTTCCCCATTTTAAGTAAATTCACTTTAGGTGAACTTTTCTTGGTAAAAATTACTCTTTGAAGACACAGATCTACGTATATATAAACTTACATGTGTCATTTCACAGAATAAGGAAGAAATGGTTTCACAAATTATATTGCATCAGTATGAACTCTCTTTGGGCACAAACACAGGATAACACCTGTCAGGATTAAAGTGCGTGTGTGCCACTGATGAATGGGATGAAAAGAGAAGGAAGATAATACGAAGAGAAGGCAAGAAGAAGGAGAATCAAACAGACAGAAATGGAACTTCCCTCAAAGGTGGTGCAGACCTGCCTGGGGCGCCTGAGACAGGAAGGCTTTCCTCCTGAATCTGGCAGAGCTCTTCTCACCACGTGGCCAGAGTCTGCTTTGTGCATGAATGTCATTGCCTAAGTGACTTCGAGACGCAAATGGAGCGTGGTTTCACCCTCGGTCTCTCCCCCTCTGGTTCACGCCCATGTCTGATTCCTGGGCATCGCTTTCCTTCAGAAGGCCACCTCCAGTCTTTCCCACCCACTTCCAATTTGCCCTTGCCCCTTCCTCCAAGCCGAGGCAGTGGTTGTGTAAACATAGCTGTGTGTACAACACTCAGCTTTTACACTGGTCTCCATGGAATGAGTAATCACATTACCAACCTTCTAAGCAAGTCGGCTCCCTCAGGACTGCCGTCTTCCAGCCCTCGTAGTACGAAAATGATTCATTAGTTCATTCATCACAATAACATGAGTCACATGTTATGAAAAGCTAGGAGGATGTATTTTGTGTACACTGAAATCTAAGGTTTGCAAATTTCTGCAATTTAACTTTATTGAGGAGGGAGTGGGGTAGAAATGAATTCCACATTTTTTCAAAGTACGAAAACCCACATCAGGCAACATCTGCTTGAATCAGTCTCCAAGGACTCACTGTAAACGGTTGTTGATATAAATAGATGTGCTTTTAAGCAGAGACAGATGTCCCAGCCCCAAATGTTAAGAAAACACAGAAAACAATTAAGTTCAAAGACATGTTGGTTTTCATTTCTTTCCCAATAGGTGAATCTTCATTGGGCTATGACAATGCGGGGTGGAAGAGACAACACTGTGGTTCCCAGCGGAAAGGCATGTTGTGCCGTGGGTGGCAGGTGTGAGCCGCACACATGCAGGATGGCGTCCACTTGCCTCCCTAGTGTTGCTCGAGAGGCCCGGGTCATGACGCCTTCTCTTACTCATGCATTCTCATGGCATTTGCTGATTTATTTGAAGACTCCCCTATTCAGAACCCTCAGAATATTATTTCAGGGAATACTAAGTGGGAGGCATTAGAAAATAAGTTCCCGGAATTTGGGGGTCCATGGGAGAAGAAACTAGAAGCCAGCAGGACTCTGGAACAAGAGTGGGCTATGGGACCACGGTCCTCAGTGGGAACAGGCCTGCCTCTCGTTCTCCCAGAGCAAGGATCTGAAATCCAAAAGATGATCAACAAATCTGCATTTCAGCAGGAGGCACATTCCCAGTGAGCTTATCAGGAAAGCTAGCGCCAGGCAGAAAGGGTCATTTCTACATAGGGAAATTCACATTGTGTCAGGTACTTCATCAGAAAGCACTCTGACATAGATTCTCTTGTTGAATGTGAGGGATGTGATGAAGAATTTAAAGCTTCACAGAAATTAGCGACGTAAGGCAAGTTCACATTTTGACCATACCACCCTTTACATGGTAGAAAATTCTACCCCATGTGCCCAAAGCAGGTCTTCCCTTCCTTCTGAGAGGCTGAGGCAAACACCTTCCTGGGCTTTGGGCCAAGCTTTCCCAGGAAGAGAAGGAAACTGTAGCTGCTTTGGAGGGTTCTTCAGACTAAATTGGCGGTGCCAATGCTGGAAGATAAAACAGCCTGGCAGGCCACCCCCAACCCCAGGCCCCAGCCAGAGCATCCCAGGCACCATCCCAGGTTCTGTGGTACAGGCAGGGGGAGGGCGGTTGGTGCTCTTCACCCCAAGGGCATGGCCGCCTTTCTGACCTCACCTGGGAAGGGGCACCCAGGCTGGCTGAGGTTTAAGGTAGAAAAGCCTAGCTCCTTTGTTGTTTGTCATGAAGCCAAATAATCTGGAACTTGGTCCTTTCTCAGATGGTCAGGAAAAAAGTCAAAACAAAGCCCCGGGCATCACAAATCACCTTAAGACACATGTCACACTCTTCCTGGGCCCGAGCACTATTAGTGATTAGAAATAACCACTCAGGTGTGAGCACACAGGCTGGGCAGACTGTCAGAAGCTGCAAAAGCAGTCTCTGGTTGTGTCAGGCGGATACCACAATCAGTCAGCAATCTAAAAGTCTGGTGTCCATGCTGCTAGACATCTGTGAGTATTAGGATAACATGTCATATTAATCAGGCATTCACATGAGGCCACAAGCGATGCCTGATGTTTGTAGATGTAGCGTAGTTAGATAAGCCACCCCATGCTCTCTTCCTGGGCACACAGGACGACCACCGTTCCCTTTCCTCCCACTGGGTTCTGGTAAGGGGAGTGTGGACAGAAGTGATGGGAGTCCAGTAGAATTGGCCATAAAGCACTCTGAGTGATTTTTGACACACTCTCTTCCCCTTCTGTGGCAACCCTGGAGACTGTGTATTGACCATGGTGGCTTCACAAGACATAAGGAGACTAGATCCCTGGGTTATCACACGGAGAAGAACCCAGCAGAGCTGCTCAGACTGCACCAGAATGAGGATGAGGGGAAGCAAACCTTTGTGACATTACAACACTGAGATTAGGAGATTGTTAGCACAGCTAGCACTTATTCTGATGCATGCATCTTGTTTCTGGGAAGTATAGATGGATACCACCAAGCAAGGTGCTTTGAAGTAGTTTGTTGATTGGCATTTTCCAGATCAAGTGTATAGTTTAAGATCAGTCTCCCAAAAAATCACAGTTGGGAAGAGAAAGAGAAGCCCAAGAATGAAAGGAGTGTGATGCTGCTCACTTTGGGACCGAGTCCCATTAGATTCCTAGAGTAAAAAGAAACTGCAAGGGTTACTCAGTTCATTCTCTAATTCTGAGCATAGCTGTGCCCAGATCATCCTTGAGGGACAGTCTGTTCCCTATTCCCAAATGCAGCCAAGCATGAAATTCCACAGCCCACCCTAGTAATTTAGTGACTTGAAACCCAGGCCCTGGGAGCTCTTTCTGAGGGCCAATCCAAGCCCCTTGCTGGGTTGTATCTTGCTCCCATTTCTCCTTTTCCCTGAGGAAACAGACCGTTGCTTACAATTTTGATATGGTGTGTCTGCATTTATTTGATTACTAACATCATATGAATTCCCCATCACTCTTTATTCTTAAAGTAAAATCATGCATTTCCCTTAAATTTATTTAATCCATCTAGCAATTCCTGACGATGCAGCCAGCTGCACTCTTCTAAGAACTTAGAAGACTCAATAGAGAAGTTAGGACATTAGGAGAGAATTCTAGAGGCCAGGATGAATGTGGGGAAACATAGTGAGAAAACCGGCTTGGTTGGAGTGGAAACTTCCACTGGAGAATGGACAAGAAGGGCTCGAGGGGAAGAAGAGTAAGAGCCAGTCTTGGAGGGTGTGGTAGGTGGAATAATGGCCCTCCAAGGGTATCTAAGTCCTAATCCCTGAAACCTGTAAATATGTGGCCTTACATGGTCAAAGGTACTTTGCAGATGTGATTAAACGCAGGACCTCGAGGTGGGAAGATGATTCTAGATTATCCAGATGTTCCCAAAATGTAATCACAAGCATCTTTAGAAGAGACAGACGAGTCTCAGACTCAAAGAGGGAGATGAGGTAATGGAAGCAGAGGTTGGGGAGAGAGAGTTCAAGATGCTCTGCTGCTTGAAGATGAAGGGGGGACCCTGAGCCAAAGGATGCAGGTACCTGTAGAAGCTGGAAAGGGCAAAGAAATGAATTCTCTGCTGGAGCCTCCAGAAGGCATGCAGCCTTGCAGATACCTTGATTTTAGGAATTCTGACCTCTAAAATTGTAACATCATATATTTGTGTTGTTTTAAACCACCATGCTTGTTTTCATTTGTTACCATGGCCAGAAGAAATGAATGCAGACCATTTCAAATTTGAAGCTGATAAGACTTTAACCTGCCAAAAAAAATTGGGGTCTTGGACTCAGAAGGTCTTTGAACAGAGTCATGAAATCATTCATTCTTCATGTGTGTGTGGTGTGAGCTCTTCGTAAGTGCCACAGAACACATCCTTGCCCATATTGGTCCCCGAGAACCCCAGCGTGGATGACAGTGCTGCATACAGATGAAACTGGTAGAGTATTTTCTGGATGAATGAGCAAATAAGTAGCAAATGCTGCAAACTCTCTGGATGAAGTCCTCAATTCCTCTTGCCTGAACCATTTCAATATTCACCTCGTAAGCCTCCGGGCTCCGATCTTGTCTCTATTCCAACCTGCTGCCAGGGTCTTCCTCCCATGCAAGTGGTTATCTACGCTTCATCCAAATAAAATTCAAATTCCTTAAAATAGTATATAAATCTTTTGGCTTCCCTGGGCAACATTGGAAGAAGAATTGTTTCGGATCACACATAAAATATACTAACACTAACAACAGCTGATGAGCAAACAAAAAAAAAAAAAGAAAAGAAAACACACACACACACACAAAATCTCATAATGTCTTAAGAAAGTATTGGGTCGCATGTAATCTGTATGCTGTGGGTTGGACAAGCTTGGTCTAAAGCCTTCTACAGCCTCAGACTATCATCCGAGCAGAAACCACCAACACCCACATGGTTTCCTGTCTGTGTTGGCAGAACTTCACTATTAAGTTGCCCTCTCTAATGTGACTTTACTATTCTAAGAAATCATTGCCCAGGAAATAAAATTCACTCATTTTATTGTTTCAGGAACTTCGCAGAAAAACTAATTTAAATGACTATCAAACTACTCAACTCTTCAATAACTAGGGTCAAGGATGATTTACTCTCCAAGACACTTCTGAGAACCCTGCCTTAAAACCCTCACCTTGCTGTCTTCAGGACTCCTGAACCATTATATCATGATCCGTAATCCTATTCAAGCTTCTTTCCACATTGAAAGACCTGCCAAACCCCCCAAACCTTACAAATACCCCAACTTTGTCATACTCATGGAAAATACTACGCAGGCTTTGTTGAGATAGTTGTGTTGCTTACCGTGGGAAGCAGCAAACTCAGCTTTGCCTGACCAGCAGGTTGCTGGGGTGATGTCTTTGGGGAATCAGTTCTGGACACCTAAGTAAACTTACTACTTCATGCTTCCCTCTTCTAGAAGGCAGAATAATGGCTGTCCAAAGATGTCCACATCTTAATCCTAGGAACCCGTAAATATATTTCCTTATATAGCAAGGGGGAATTAAGGTAGCAGACAGAGTTAATGTTGCTAATCAGCTGACTTTGAAATGATGAGACCATTGATACAGTTTGAATATATGTCCCCGTCAAATCTCATGTTGAATTGTAATCCCCAGTGTTGGAAGTGGGGCCTGGTGGGAGGTGATTAGGTCATGGGGGCGGATCCCCCATGGCTTGGTGCTGTTGTGATAATGAGTGAATTTTCAGGAGATCTGGTTTTAAGTGTGTGGCACCTTCCCCCCACTCACTGTCTCTTGCCCTCATTCTCACTATGTGAGATGCCTGCTCCCTCTTCTCCTTCCACCATGATTGGAAGCTTCCTGAGGCCTCCCCAGAAGCCAAGCAGATACAGTCACTATAACCTGCAGAACTGTGAACCAACTAAACCTCTTTTCTTTATAAATTACCCAGGCTTAGGTATTTCTTTAGAGCAATGCAAGAATGGTCTACTACAATTATCCTAGAGTCTCCAGGTGGGACCCCATGTAAACACAAGGATCTTTACATGTGGAAGGGGGAAATTGAAAGAGTCAGTGTCAAATTGATGAGATGCAGGAAAGACTCAACCAACCATTGCTAACATTGAAGATGGAGGATGGGGCCACAAGCCAAGGAATGGGCAGGCTTAGAAGCTGAAAAAGGCAAGAAATGCATTTCCACCTGGAGCCTCTAGAAAGGAATGCAACCCTGCCAACACCTAGATTTTAGCCTGGCAAGATCTGTTTTAGACCTCTGGCCTCCAGAACTGTAAGATAATCTTGTGTTGCTTTAACCCAGCAAATGTCTGTTCATTTATTTTGGCAGCAGTAGAAAAACAGGATATTTCTCCTTGCTGATGCTCCTTTCTCCATCTGAAGTCTCAGTCTGATCTCATTCTTCTGCCTGTTGAAATCCTGCCTACCCTTTCATTTCAATGGCAGATTCACCTCCTCCAAGACACACTTCCCTGAACACCCCTTTTCTGAATTATCTCAGTATCTGGTTTGTTCTCCTATATTATTTATTATTATTATTATTATATTTTGATATGGAGTTTTGCTCTTGTTGCCCAAGCTGGAGTGCAATAGTGCGATCTCGGCTCACTGCAACCTCTGCCTCCCAGGTTCAAGTGATTCTCCTGCCTCAGCCTCTCAAGTAGCTGGGAGGACAGGCATGCACCACCATGCCAGGCTAATTTTGTATTTTTTTAGTACAGACAGGGTTTCTCCATTTTGGTCAGGCTGGTCTCAAACTCCTGACTTCAAGTGATCTGGCCCCCTCGGCCTCCCAGAGTGCTGGGATTATAGGCATGAGTCACCACGCCTGGCCTGTTCTCCTTTATTTTATACCATAACATTTACTAGGGTATGTATTGTATATCTTCTATGTCTTATAAATAACTTTTGCACAGCTGAATGATAAAGATATGTCTATTCTTTCACTGTAACCATATCATTATCCTTTTAGCTAGCTAAATAACGTCCATGGTGGGTACAAAAGTATCTTGACAGAAGTCATATGTTTCAGGAATGAAATGTAAGTTCCTCATTAATTAGGGTTGGGAGAATCTTCCTCTTTTGGAAACTAATATATCAAGTTGAAAGTCGATTCTAATAAGAGGGTTGAAAGAGTGATATGGACTTGCGAATAATAGAAAAGAAATCAAAGGAACACTTTCTGTAAGGCTAGCTTCTCCACTGGGTATCGGGGCTGTTGCTTTGAGCATACAACTTTTCTAGGGCCTATGAGACTGTTTGAAAGCCTAGACAAGAAAGAAACATTAGGAAGTTAAAATACGTTCATCAAATGTCTACAAAATGTAACCTTATCTCAACTCATTAACTGAATTTTGCATACATACAAATTCCATTACGTTTGAAAAAAAAAATGTATAAGTTTGTTTTTCTCACTTCATCAGAATTCAGAATTCTCAAGTATGCACCAGGAATGAAAATAACTACTTTTAGCCAACGAATTTTGAAAGCAATGTTTTCTCTTAATTGTTTCAAATTATTTTACATTCAAAAATATTTAAGATGAGAAGTAGACTCATTTTAACATATGTGATGGAATGTGTCATGGGGCCTCCAAGACTGAGAGACTCTACAACCAACCCAGGGCTTAAAGCAGCCCTGTTAGTTACTGGGCAGAAAGGAACAGGGTGTGGCTGACAGGTAATGTGGACGATGGTGGTAATAACAGTGACTCAAGTTCCTTGCACACTTACCATGTGTCCTTTACTTCTTAATCATCTTTTAAAAATTGAGGGCCGGGCGTGGTGGCTCACTCCTGTAATCCCAGCACTTTGGGAGGCCGAGGCAGGCAGATCACGAGGTCAGGAGATGGAAGCCATCCTGGCTAACATGGTGAAATCCCATCTCTACTAAGTAAACTACAAAAAATTAGCCAGGTATGGTGGCAGGCGCCTGTAGTCCCAGCTACTTGGGAGGCTAAGGCAGGAGAATCGCTTGAATCCAGGGGACGGAGGTTGCAGTGAGCCAAGATTGCACCCCTGCACTCCAGCCTGGGCAACAGAGCAAGACTCCACCTCAGAAAAAAAAAAAAAAAATTTGAGGTAAAACTCACATAACATACAAGTAACCTCTTTAAATGCACAATTTAGTGCATTCACAGTCTCTGGCAGCTACCATCTATCTCTAGTTTCCAGTCTTTTTCATCATCCCAGAAAAATTCCCCATAACTGTCAAACAAGAACTCTCCACTTCTTCCTCCCTTTAGCCCCAGGAAACCACCAATCTGCTTTCTGTCTCTATAGATGTGCCTATTCTGGACATTTCATATAAATGGAATCATACAAGTGACTTTCTGTTTCTGACTTCTTTCACTTTGCATGTTTTCAAGGTTCATCCATGTTGTAACATATGTCAGTTCTTCCCTCATTTTATGGCTATTTTCTTGTGTGTATTTTGAGCTATTATGAATAATGCTGCTGTGAACATTTGTATACATGTTTCTGTATGGGCATTTTTTTTTCTTTGAGACAGGTTTTTTTCTTTGAGACAGGGTCTCACTCTGTCACCCAGGCTCTGGAGTGCAGTAGTGCAATCATGGCTCAGTGCAGCCTTGAACTCCTGAGCTCAAGTGATCCTCCCACCTCAGCCTCCCAAGCAGCTGGGACTACAGGCATGTGCCACCATACCCGGCTAATTTTTGTATTTTTTGTAGAGACAAGGTTTCAAGGTTTCACCATGTTGCCCAGGCTGGTTTTGAACTCCTGAGCTCAAGCGATCCGCCCGCCTCAGCTTCCCAAAGAGCTGGGATTACAGGCTCGAGCCACTGCTCTGGCCACATTTTGATTTCTCTTAAATATATGTACCTAGGAGTGAGACTGCTGGGTCATATGGTAAGTCTGTGCTTAACTTTTTGAGGAATGATTCCTTTCATCTTTTCAACAGCAATATGGGAATTGGAAATTAGTGTGATCATGTGCCCAAGGTGACACCCTGTAAGAGGTGGAGTGGAATTTACAGTCAAGTCAGTCTGATTCAAGAGCTCCTATCCTTGCAGTCTGTCAAGATGTCTCAATAGTGTACATGAAATAGAGACTAGTGGGAGCTGAGTTCTGCATGCAGGGCACAGCAAGAGGTAGAGGCTAGCAAGTGTAGTTTGTGCTCGGGTGCATTCAGAATCGGGGACTATGAGGGTGGGGAGAGGCCAGATTCTTGAGAATCCTGAAGGCCAGCAGAGCAGGAAGCCACGGCTCCAAAGTCGGGCAGCCAGAAGTAGATGGGCTTTGAGGACCAATGGCGTCAGGGTGTGTCATTGGGGCCTTTTAGGAACTCAGGTAAAAAATGATTTCCAAGAGTAGGCAAAGTTAGAGAGTTCATCCTCAGGCACAGACAGGGCAAAGTGTGTAGCACCATGGACTGCCTTTGTGACTTTTATGATTAGATTGAGAGAATCACCACCTCTTAGCAAAGATGGCAACAAACAATGCAAACAATGCAAACACAGACACACAAAGAAGGAGAAACAATAGCCCTCATCACCATAGCCCTAGTGGTGGCAGCAATTGAGGAAATTATATAAAGAAGTTGGAGGAGCCTGTGCAACCAGCACACAGAAATGCTGAGATGTATGAATGCCTGGATCTCAAGCTTATTTATTTTTCTATTCTTCTTCTTGAATATTAAGATGGATGCATTTTTTTATTAACTTTCAGCCTTGCCCTTTTCCCCCAATATGTATAAGCAATTTCAAGCTATAAATGTGCATCAAGGTTCTGCTTTAGCTGCACATCTTTTTTCTTTTTTTTTTTTCTTTTTTTTTTTTGAGACGGAGTCTGATTCTGTCATCCAGGCTGGAGTGCAGTGGCACAATCTCGGCTCACTGCAACCTCCGCCTCCCTGGTTCACGCCATTCTCCTGCCTCAGCCTCCCGAGTAGCTGGGACTACAGGCACCTGCCACCACACCTGGCTAATTTTTTGTATTTTTTAGTAGAGACAGGGTTTCACCGTGTTAGCTAGGATGTTCTCGATCTCCTGACCTCATGATCCATCTGCCTCGGCCTCCCAAAGTGCTGGGATCACAGGCATGAGCCACCGTGCCCAGCCTCCTCATATTTAGTATTTCCTAATCATTTACTTGTAAATACTTTTAATGTCCATTATGATTTCCTATTCCACCTTTTGCTTTATCTATTGCTGCATTCCAAAAAAAAAAAAACTTAGCTTAAAATGACAATCATTTCATTCTATCTCATGATATTGTGGGTCATGAATTGGAATAAGTTTCAGCTGGTGATTCTCCTGCTGTTCTGAACATTAACTAAGGGAACTAGTGATCTTCAGCTGGTAGATGGGCTGGTCTGGAGGGTCCAAGGACTTTCACTCACATGTTGGCATCTGGGTGCAGATGGCTGGAAGGCTAACTCAGTGAGACTGCTGGACAGTGGCTACCTCTGGCCCCTGCAGCTTGGCAGGCTCTGGGGTGGTTGGACCGACTCAAAGCAGCTCAGATCCCCAGACAGAGAGGACCCAGCCAGTCTAGGAATTGAATCTGGAAAATAGCAAAGCACAATTCCACCATAGTCTGTGGCTCAAAGCAACACAGAAAGACCTCCCAGATCATTGGAAGGCACACAGCTCCTGCTGCTGAGTGGGAAGGGCAGCAAAAATATTTCCGATCATTCTTTTTGGGGAGAATTCTGTCCCCCAAAAATTCATATGTTGAAATCCCCCAGAACCTCATAACATGAGTTTTTGCAGGTAGGGCCTTTATAGAGGTAATTAAGTTAAAATGGGGTTGTTAGGACGAGCTTTAGTCCAGCACAACTGGATTAGAAGAGGAGATTCTGACACAGACACACAGGCAGAAAGCCCATGTGAGGACAGTGAGAAGGCAGCCATCTGCAAGCCAAAGAGGGAGGCCTTGCAAGGAATCAAGCCTGTTGTCACCTCAATCTTGGGCCTCTTGCCTCTAGAACCGTGAGAAAATAAGTCTAATGTTTAAGCCACTCAGTCTGTGGTATTAGTTATGGCAGCCCTAGCAAACGCATACACTATCTTTAATCTAAACATTCATGAATTCTTCATAGTTACCTTTCTTTTTTTTTTTTTTTTTTTTTTTTTTTATTGAGACGGAGTCTTACTCTGTCACCCAGGTTGGAGTGCAGTGGTGCAATCTCAGCTCACTGCAACCTCCACCTGCTGGGTTCAAGCGATTCTCTTGCCTCAGCCTCCTGAGGAGCTGGGATTACAGGTGTGCGCCACCACATCTGGCTAATTTTTGTATTTTTAGTAGAGATGGAGTTTCCTCATGTTGGTCAGGCTGGTCTCGAACTCCTGAACTCGTGATCTGCCCACCTCAGGCTCCCAAAGTGTTGGGATTATAGGCATGAGCCACCGTGCCTGGCCCATAATTACCTTTCTTAAACTCCAATCACATGGGTTTCTAACTTAATAGCATGGTGACTGGAGAATGTGGTCTGTCATGTATCAAGCATTTGAAATTGGTTGAGGCTTCCATTTCAGCCTTTGTGTATGTGTAAGATATTGGAAAATATTCTTGGTAAAATTGACCAGAAGGTGTATTCTACAGTCACTGATTAAGAAACAAGTGAAAATGGTGGTTAAAATAACCAAAACAACTAAACGTGTGGAAATAAACAAAGACCAGCCAAAGGAGAGCAAGCAGAGACGATCCATTCAGAGCTTGCTGTAGCATGGGAGTCAGATACTGTCACCTGTGTTTGGCAGAAACTCAAAGGCAGGCTGTTGAGCAAGTCCTTATCATGAGGGCAGGTTTCAAGGCTGCCATTCATTTTCCACTGATGGTTTACTTTGGGCTTACCAGGATAATCACTCATTGTTAACCAATCATCAGCTTCTATGTAAATCAAAATATTAATAGTTGGCCAGGTGCAGTAGCTCACACCTGCAATCCCAGCACTTTGGGAGGCTGAGGCAAACAAATTGCTTGAGCCCAGGAGTTCGAGAGCAGCCTGGGCAACACGGCAAACCCCGCCTCTAATAAAATGCAAAAATTAGTCTGGCATGGTGGCATGTACCTGTAGTCCCAGCTTCTCGGGAGGTTGAGGTAAGAGGATGGCTTGAGCCTGGGAGGTCAAGGCTGTAGTGAACCATGTTCATACCGCTAAACTCCAGCCTGGGTGACAAAGTGAGATCCTGTCTCAAAACAAACAACAAAAAATAGTCTCTATTTACATAACTTAAAGAAGGCCTTTGGAGAAGGTAGAAACAGACTTTGCTGCCCTCTCTGAGCAAACATTGTCTCATTAATCCTCCCCACAACCCAACAAGGAGGTTTGACCTACTGAGTTCCATTTTATGAGATAAGAAGCCACTGTATGCCTCAATTGGCTACCCAGTCTGGGGCCAGTAAGCCCCTACTTGTTATAACAGGTTGTGATTGTTTGATGTATTAAACTGAACTTTTAGAAGTCATTTCTATTCTGCTACGTAGCAGTGGGACAGCACAGAAACAAGGAAATTATATCTTCCGCTTCGACTGTTTTTCATTTTTACTTTGTGTTTCTAGATTCTCAAACTTCCTTCACTCTAGCAGATTCTCAAATTAGAGGAGAAAACAATCTTACTTTGCATAAAAACATGAAATTGGTCCTTTATGGATGCTGTGTGGTCAATCACAGCATTTGTTTTCCCAGCATAGATTGTGCTGATGCGTTGTGTATGTGGCCTGGTCTGTAGCCTGTGTGATTGATAGATGATTGAGAGAGAGAGAAACAGATTGTCAGGAGGGTTAATGATCCTCACAACACAACTGGGGTAGGTGCTGTGGTCCCCACATTACAGCCGAGGCCCAGAGAGAGTTAGGACCTCACCTAAGGTCACACAGCTTGTGAATAGCAGATCCACAATTTGATCAATGCTGCTAGGCTGCCTGTCAAAATACATCCAAAACAAAACTTACACTTTGTGTAGCATGAGCATTTAATTCTATAGGTTGCTAATGCATTGAATTATGCTCTAGTGTAACACAAACTAAAATATCCAGTTGCAAAATTAAGTAATAAATAAATAGTTGGTCTGCGTGCTGTTTATCAGTCCAAATGTGGCTGCATTTTTTTGGCCATCTATGTCTTTTAAGATTACATCCTAACATTAAGTTTTTGTTGGTTTCTAATCCCAGCCTTGGCAGTTTTGGGTAAAAGCTATGGGCATAATTATCCTCTTGGCCCTCCAGGCAGGGGTGCTGCAGATTCAGGGCTGGGGGTCAGTGGGGGCAGCTTACAAAATGTTTTTCTGTGAGGGCCTCGGCTGAAATAGAGGGGAACACTACTGAGCTCCAGCCTCTGTGTCTGTATCTTGACTGACTTCGCTGAATTTTTTTTTCCTGAAATTTCTGTATGGCTGACGAGTCTGAGACTACCACAAAGTGGCCACAAAATCTGTTGAAATGCTGTCTGTCAAGTTGGAAATTTTATGTTAAAATTCGTGGTGCAGTGCATTATAATCAACCTTATTTTTCCTTCTCCAGACTGCTTCTGGATGCTGGCAGTCATTCAGAAACATTTGCTGAGCACCTTGTACCTGCTGGGTGGACCCACGTGAAGGAGAGCCAGGAGTACAGATCATTAAAAAGCCTGTACTTTCTCACTCCCCATTTGACACCACAGAGAGAAAGTGCATGCTCCTGATTTGGGTAGATCTAGAATCTTCTAATGAATATGGTGAGTTGAGCAAGGGATCCAAGTTCTTATGATACATGATAAGAAAGGCCATAGCTTGGTCAGACACAAATAAAAGCCGAGCTTTTTAAACTCCCTAGCACCATCACCCCCTTACCAACCAGTACAGAGAGCTTAACATCGCTATACCAGATAGTGAATGTTTCTAATAAGAATGGCAAATTCTTATTTGAAAGAGATAAGGGCATTCATGTGTTAATTCAAGAGAAATACATATATGGTTCTTTAAATGATTTACTTACTAATAGCATTAAGTATGGTGTAAAGGAATTTACATACCCTAATTCTCGTCTATATACTTTTTTTGGATTTTTAAAGTGGCAACTTGTCTAAGTTGGCATTAGTATTAAGCCCTAACATGAGACAGTATTTATAGCATAAGACTTTTGCCATCTATTTTTAATTGTAGTGCTGTTTTATCAATAAGTCAATTAAATAGTTGAACATTTGAAAAGAAGAAACATGAAAACGAGTTTCTAATTGTACAGTATTGAACACATGAAAGTTCTTTTAAACTTACTCCAGAGTCTCAATAAACATGGTAAGTATGTAATAATTCACATTTACAACCACCATAAAAACGCTATCAACCAAATTATTTTATGATGTCAAAATTATATGGAAAAAAATTGAGGAACTAAAATTTTTAAAAATAGGTTCTCTGTTAGAGCTGTCTATTAAAAGGATAAATTTTAAACTCTCTGAAGTTGGCCTTCCTGGTTCCAGGAGCAGACTGTTGGCCTTCTCTTGCAAAGCTCAATTCTTTTCCTCCATTCCAGAAGACCCTCACGCCTGCCCCATGCACCTGGTTTTACATTTTTAAATGTTACAAGGAAGACCACCATGAAAGACTGGCATGTTAATAGTAGGCTAAGACAACAGGTGCTGGGGCTCCAGCTTAGAGATCCCCACAGATTCCATACTCCCCGGGCTGGCTGCAGCCATCTGCCCCCACCCACCCCTACCCGGCCCAGCCCTCCCCTCTGGGAGGTGGAATCACAGCCTGCGCAATCACCGCTGGGCCCCTGGGGGAAGTGCACCATATTGATTTTTTCGACCTCGTTTCTGTGTGTCTCACCAGTCTTTGCCGGGCACAGTGACTCACTGGCGTCCCTGTCAGGACTTTCTCCCTCCTGATAACATCTAAATGACTCATGCCTACACCACCTGGAGAACTCGGGGAAGGCACAGTTTGTTCAGGCCACCCTCACTCCAAGGGCCAGTCCTTTTATGGAATAGAAACTAAAAGTTGGTGGCCTCCATCTGTGGTTCCATCTAACAGAAGAGTCCACCCACTCACATTACTTGGCTCATAACTAAGCCAACCAGTGCCTCCGGGAACATAGACTCGACTGGCAACCCTGGCACTGAAGGTCAAGGTGTGTCAAAGGCACTCATGCAGAAGGTTGGATGCTCTTCCAAGTGTGAATGACTGGCCTGTAGCGGCTCACTACCTCCCTTTCTCCCGTCAAGATTCAGCTTCAGCTTAAATCACCTTTGCTCCATTCATCAAAGAGGAATATTTACTGTTATTGGAATGACTCTTCTCACAGTACACAAGGCTACACCTGAAACACACAGGCCTTTCAGAAAGCACAAAGGAGCATTGTGCAAGCCCCTGCCCCTTGAGATGGATGGGGGTGTAGACACGCCAGTTAACAGCCGGGCTTTGCAGGCCAGGAAGACTTATCTGGGACTGCACCATGGCCACTGAGCTTGTACCTTATTTATCTTTAAAATTGCTCCCTCATTATAAGCAGAGTTAAATACCTGGACATGTGATTTGTGTTGAAATAATAAAGCAACAAATACACACCAAGCTGGGGAGAGAATCTTGGCTAAGGTAGGAAGCCGTGGGTCTGGTCTCAGTCTGTGCTGCTGATCAACTGTGAGACGTCAGAACTCAACTGTCCACTCAGGACCACAACGTCTCATCTGAAAGGACGAGAAGACGGGAATGCACCAGAGCCATGGTTCTCAATGTGCCATCCAGAGGCCCTTGGGGGTCCCTGAGCCTCTTTCTGGGGATCTGTAAAGTCAAAACTACTTTCAGAGGCATGGTTTGCCTTTTTCACTCTCACTCTCTCGTGCTTGAACAATGGAGTCTTCTAAAGTCTTCCTGATACGTGATGCTGCGATGGATGGAATCCAGAGGGGGATAGCAGAAGCAGCTGCCTTCTATTAAACCAGAAATCATGAACATTTGCAGAAATGTGCAACAATGCCATGCTTCCCATTAATCATTTTGTTCTTGCTTTAGAATATGTTACTTTTCATTGAAAAATTTTACTCATATGATTTTATGTAAAAGGTTTATTGTTGTTACGTTTAAATACATATTTTAAGTGTTTTTTAGTTTTGATTTCTAATACAGCAAAAATTGGTAAAATCACATAGACAAGGGCTTTTGGGGATCCTCAAAACTTTTTGAGAGTGTAAAGGGATCCAGAGACCAAAACGTTTGACAACCACTGACCAAAAACTTTGACAACCATCATCTTGAAGGGTCCTTGGACTTTTCGGAATTTGGATCTCCCTTGCCTTGTTCAGTTTTCTCTCTTTTTAGCCATCTCGCACTTCCTGCCATTTCAGTTCCTAAGTACCTGACTTATTAATTATGCTTATTGTTTACCATGTGTGTTCCCCTCCCATATAAACTCCATGAGGACTGAGATATTTCTCCATGATGTTGATCAGTGCATCCCAAGCTGCCTAGAACTGGGTGTGGCCTTTAGCAGGCACTTCATCTATGTTTTTGGATGGGAGGGAGGAGAGGGGAGGGGAGAGGGCAAAGCTCTTTCAGTGTCTGTATAATGGACAGAGCAAGGTGCACCACCCCGGTGTGACAGAAGAGATGGAGACAGGAGGAAGGAAGCTCTGCACAGGATCACATGGCAGGTGGCAAAGCCAGGGCTCTGTCACAAATTCTGTTGTCACATGACTCTGTTATCTGACCCTTAAGGCAGCCCCTTCTCCTCCAGCAGAGCTTCAGGGTACCTGAGTGCCCTGCAGTTGGTGTTAGCAGAGAATCTGTGTCCAGTTGATCCCTAAAAGTTTGAGGAACACTCATTCCCCAGTGCACACATTCCTGATAAATAAATGACCTCCCTTTGTAGGAGGTTGACTGGAAGGCTCAGATGCACATGGCTGCTGGAAGTGAGGTCCTCCCACAAGAGAACCAACACATCCTTCCAGGGTCTCTGGGTCTGTGAACAGACATGGGCAGCAGGATTGGTCGAGGAGCTTCCAGGTTCAATCCTGGTGGTACAGGTGGGGCCGATTCACCAGACCAGAGTGTCTCCAGCCATCCATAGCAGATGTGCCCTTTGTGGCTGCCTATGGCTTTTAGTGCTGAAAAGCTCGGGATTAAGTAGCCGGGAGCACAGACCAGGCCTTGCTGCCTCTTCTGGACATCTCTGGGAGTGAAAAGGGAGTTCTATGCTCAGCCACCCAGGACCTGAGTTTATGGAGCTCATTTCAATCTCAGCCTCTCCCATCAGCCTCCTGGTGACTCCTCTAAGAGGTCTCAGTGCTTCCTTCACCCTCAATACTCAAGGCCTTGGCGAAAGGGAATTTTTCTGGGACTTGAAGCATAGAATCACAAGGGAGAAACAGTCAAGCAAAATTGACCATTACTGCCCAGGAGATAAGACCCAGGAGTCAGTTCAGAGAACGTGGACATGACCATAGAATTGCGTACATGGCAGGCCTTGCCCTCAGTGGATACCCAATAAATTGCTATGGGCATATGTTTTCTTTTCTGCACACTCTCTTGCCCTTCCCTTGGCTGGACCTTGGGGCTTCTGGGAGAGTGATGGGGAGGGGAGTATTGGAAGAAGAGGCTGAGAGCGCAGATGAAAGTCATCCCATCTGTTTGGATTTCAAGAGCAGTGCAGAGGCTTTGAGTGTTTTTAAGCAGAGAATAACATTAAGGAATGTACAGGTGTAGTTCGGAGATATTGCAGGCTCAGTTCCAGACTGCAGCAATAAAGTAATTATCTCAATAAAGAAAGTCATATAAATATTTCAGGTTTCTCGGTGCATATAAAAGTTATATTCACACTATATTATAGTCTATCTAGTGTGCAATAGCATTATGTCTAAAAAATGTACATACCTTAATTTAAAAATACTTTATTGCTAGAAAGTGCTAATAATCATCTGAGTCTTTGTCAAGTCATAATCTTCTTGCTGGTGGGTGGTCTTCCTGGATGATCTGGATGGCTGCTGACCAATCAGGGTGGCTGTGGCAATTTCTTGAAATGAGACAACAGTGAAGTTTGCTGTATTCATTGGCTCTTCCTTTCATGAAAGATTTCTCTAACACACGATGCTGTTTGATGGCATTTTACCTACAGAACATCTTTCAAAATTGGAGTCAATCTTCTCAAACTCTGCCACTGCTTTATCAACTATTTATGCAATATTCTAAATCCTTTGTTGTCGTTTCGACAAGGTTCAGAGCATCTTCAGCAGGAGCAGGTTCCATCTCAAGAAACCACTCTCTTTGCTCATTCATAATAAACTACTCCTTGTGTGTGAAAGTTTTATCATGAGATTGCAGCAATTCAGTCACATCCTCCAGCTCCAGTTTTCTTGCTCTTTTTACCACATATGCAGTTATTTTTTCCACCGAAGGCTTGAGCTTCTCAAAGCCATCCCTGAGGGTTAGAATCCACTTCTTCCAAACCCCTGTTATTGTTGATATTTTGACTTCCTACCATGAATCATGAATGTTCTTAATGACATCTAGAATGAGAATCGTTTCCAGAAAGTTTTCAATTTCCTTTGCCCAGTTTCATCAGAGGAACCACTCTCTACGGCAGCTATGACCTTATAAAATGTATTTCCTAAATAAGACTTGAAAGTCAAAATTACCCTATCTGTGGACTGCAGAATGGATGTTGTACTAGCATACATGAACACAGCACTTATCTCCTTGTAAATCTCCATCAGAGCTCTTGGGTAACTGGGTGCATTGTCAATGAGCAATAATATTTTGAAAGGAATAGTTTTTTCTAAGCAGTAGTTTTCAACAGGGGGCTTAAAATATTTAGTAAACCATAATATAAACAGATGTGCTGTCAGCCAGGTCTTGTTCCATTTCCAGAGAACAGGCAGAATGGATTTAGCATGATTCTTAAGGGCCCTGGGATTTTCAAAATGGTCAGTGAGCATGGGCTTCAACTTAGTTACCAGCTGCACCAGCCCCACCAAGAGAGTAAGCCTGTCCTTTAAATTTTTGAAGTCAGACATTGACTTCTCTCTAGCTATGAAAATCTTAGATAGCATCCTCTAATACAAGCTCGTTCCATCTACATTGAAAATCTGTGGTTGAGTGTAGTCACCTTCATCAATGATCTTAGCTAGATCTTCAGGATAACTTGCCGCAGCTTCTCCATCAGCATTTGCTGCTTCACCTTTCACTTTTACATTCTGCAGATGACTTCTTTTTTTAAATGTCATGAACCAACCTCTGCTAGCTTCAAATCCTTCTTATGCAGCTTCCTCATACCTCTCAGTCATCACAGGATCGAAGAGAGTTAGGGCCTTGCTCTGGATTAGGCTCTGGCTTAAGGGAATGTTGTGGCTGGTTTGAGTTCTCTCCAGACCACTCAAACACTCTGCATCAGCATGAGGCTCTTTCACTTTCTTGCCATTCATGTATTTGCTGGAGTAGCACTTTCAATTTACTTCAAGAACTTTCTCTTTGCATCCACAACTTGGCTAACTATTTGGCACAAGAGGCCTGGCTTTTGGCCTATCTCGGTTTTGACATGTCTTCCTCACTCAGATCAATCATTTCTAGTTTTTTTATTTAAAGTGGGATACACGTGACTCTTTCTTTCACTTGAACACTTGGAGGCCACTGTAGGCTTATTAGCTGGCCTAATTTCAATATTGTTGTGTCTCAGGGAATCAGGAGGTCCAAGGAGAGGGAGAGAGACAGGGAAATGCCCAGTCAGTGGAGCACTCAGGACACATACACGTTTATTGATTCCGTTCGCCGTTTTCTGTGGGTACATTTTGCGGTTCCCCAAAATGATTATAATAATAGTATCAAGGACCACTGACCACAGACCACCATAGCAGATAGAATAATAATAATAAATTTGTGCAAATAAACAATAAAAAAAATTGTGAGAATTACCAAAATGGGACACAGAGATAGGAAGTGAGCCCACGCTTTTGGAGGCATGGCACCAGTGGACCTGCTGTATACCACAACCTTCAGTTAATAAAGAACACGGTATCTGTAAAGTACAATAAGGTGAAGCACAGTAAAACGAGGTGTGTCTGTGTTGGAGAGCACATCTGGCTGCATAGTATTGACTGAAAGAAAGATAACAGAGGGAGGGTATTTGAAAAGTAACTGCCAGATGCTATGGTGCCTGCTCCTGTGCAATCAGGGAGAGCAGAAAGAAGAGACTGATTATCAAAGAAATTCCAAAGCTAGAATTCACAGACCCCCATTTCAGATTCATTAAAAGTGGATAAGAGATAGAGGAGCCTGAGGATTGTCCCTGGTTGACTGGAAGATCAGCCAGGAGGAAAGGGTGTACCTCAGAGATGGACAGGGATGGGCCTTCTGCTTGGCCTACAGGCGCCCATTCTCAGCACAGGCTCATCTAGCCAAAGACTAAATTTCCCAGCCTCCCTTGCAACTAGATGATGATGTCACATGACAAAATCCAGACCAATGGGCCTGCCATGTGCAATTCTGAATTAGTGCCCTTAGGAAGATGAGCCTCTGCTCCTCTTTCCTCCTCTCCTAGGGAGGAATGTGAATGTGGTAGGGAGACATCTTCAGCTAGGAGAATGAGGACAGAGTAAGGTGGGAGGATCCTAAGTCCCAAAACTACCACAACATCACCAAGCCAACAAACCAGCCTAGAGTCACCTTCCCCAGGTGTTATGGGAGTGAATAATAAACCTCTATTTCTTTTTTTTTTTTTTTCTTTTGAGACAGGGTCTTGCTCTGTCACCCAGGCTGGAGTGCAGTGGCACAATCTTGGCTCACTGCAACATCCACCTTCCAGGTTCAAGTAACTCTCATGCCTCAGCCTTCCAGTTTGCTGGGATTATAGGTGCCCACGACCACGCCTTGCTAATTTTTGTAATTTTAGTAGAGCCAGAGTTTTGCCACGTTGCCCAGGCTGGTCTCAAACTCCTGACCTCAAGTAATCCACCTGCCCCGGCCTCCCAAAGTGCTGGGATTACACAGGAGTGAACCACTGCACCTGGCCAAACTTCTATTTCATTTAAGCCCCTGTATGTGTGGCCTTCTGTTACTGATGTTATTTTCGAGTGTCATTCTATGTGAGGGGCAGAACAACTTGCTTTTGTTGTATTTCAAGTGACTGTATCGCTGAATCAACAACTCTCGGAGCCACACTTCCTCTGCCTACAGGCTCTATGTTGACTTGTGGCATGAAGAACACCTGTGAGGCATCTGCAGTGTACACCAGCCCAGGGACAGAGGCCACGTGGGCCTGAGCCTGCCGCCGGCAGTGGCGGACACAGATGCTCCAGCAGGAGTGAGGGGGAGACACTCCACCAAATGAAGGCCTCAGGGTCATTCGGACTTCGTGAAAACAAGTTGTATCAGGTTTGCTGGTAAAGCGGCTGGGCGGCTGGGGCAGCTGTTATTTATTCTTCAGCAGGACATTTGGCGCAATGTCTTACATCTTCATGGGTAGTGAGACAAAAAGAGCTCACCACTCCTCGGTGATGTCAACGCAGAGGGAGAGTCCTAGTGACATACTACGGGCTTGGCCTTAGTCACTATTTGTTCAGTGACTTGCTTATCAGGGTTATATGTGGGCCAAAGCAGTTTCTAGTAGAAGAGACCTTGGATAGCAAACTCGAGGGTCATAAAGATCTGGAGAGACTGGAATGATGCACTGAATCTACGCAGACTCATTCACTCCTCCCCATCCATTCATTCAGTGAAAGCATATTCATCGACACCCAGAGGACGCCAGGTGCTCAGGAAGGTGCTGGAACACCACAGGTGAAAAGGGTCCTGCTCTCACTGACCCTGCGCTTTCGTATGTGGAGAAAGACAATGAAATACAACAGACCGAGGCAGGTGGATCACCTGAGGTCAGGAGTTTAAGACCAGTCTGGCCAACATGGCAAAACCCCATCTCTACTAAAAATACAGAAATTAGCTGGGTGTGGTGGCATGTGCCTGTAATCCCAGCTACTAGGGAGGCTGAGACAGGAGAATCGCTTGAACCCGGGAGGCAGAGGTTGCAGTGAGACGAGATTATACGACTGCACTCCAGCCTGGGGAACAGAGAGAGACTCTGTCTCAAAAAAAAAAAAAAAAATGCAACTGAGAGATAAAGCAACAAAATCATTTTTGGAGGGATAATGCTGGGAGCGCATTACTGGCAGGATGTGATAGTGACATGAAAGTAAGTCTCCTTCCGCTTGGGATCAGCAAGAACTGCCCTGAGCCAGTGACATTTGCCTCAGATGATGCAAAGGAGCCAAGCTTGAGAGCCAGGTGGAAAGAACTCCAGGGAGCAGCGAGTGCAAAGGCCCCAGGGTGGCAGCAACGGGAGTTTTCCAGGAATAGACCCAGGCAGGTACACTGGAGTGTGACCAGCAAGGAGGAGAATGAGGAAGGGGGTGGGGACCAGGTCACAGAGGGCATGGTGAGGAGTTTGGATTCTCTTCTCTGCAGGGTGAGAAACCTTCCGGGGATTTTGAGGAGACAGGTGACGTCACAGGATTAACTTCTCCAAAGGCTACATTGGCTGTTGTGTGCAGGGTGGATTCTAGGAGATAGAATAGAGGAGAGCTGGGAGGCTCTTGCATAGCGGTGATGACCAGGGCACTAGAGAAGAGACTGTGCTTGAGATACGTTCTGGAAGCAGAGTACACGGCATCTGCTGATGGTTTATGGGGGGTGAAGGAAGAAGAGAAATCCAGGACAACTCCAGGTCTTTTGCTGAGCAACTGGTGGGTGGTGGTACCGGTTCCTGGGACGAGGAGCCCTTTTCTCCATCTCTGCTAATAACTCGCTGGCCTGAGCCAGCCTCATCACTTGCCTTTCATGCCCCTGTGGTCACATGGCTGTCTGCCCTGCTGCCACCACGCCTCTTCCCCATGGTCTGGGATTGATCGTGTGCAGGGCAGCATCTGGGGTCCACATCAACACTCCCACGCACCAACAGATGAGCTGGAAGGAAGCGCCTGCGTGGTTCACACACAGGAAACAGACAGGTGGTCACTGTGTGGGACTGTCCTTGGATGGCAGGACAAGGGCGTGTCTCTGGTCGAGGAGGGGAATAAAGGCACCAGGCAGGGGAGACGCCTGAGTTGAAGGAATGAGTCCAAGGCAGAAGCCCACCCAGAAGATGAGGGCTGAGGGAAAGAGGAGGTTCTCACGCACAGTGAAGCAGGAATCAGGGGGCTCTCCGGACCCGGAAGTGACCCTGGGCCGGCCAGGGGACATTCCAGTCTCTACCAGACCATGGGGCTGGCTGTGGGGTACTTTAGGTCTCAAGCTTGACGTCTGCAAGGCCAGCCTTTTTTTTTTTTTTTTTTTTTTTTTTTTTTTTGAGACAGGGTCTTGCTCTGTCACCCAGACTGCAGTGCAGTGGCTCATTGCAACCTCTACCTCCCAGGCTCAAGCAATTCTCCCACCTTGGCTTCCTGAGTAGCTAGGACTACAGGCACGCATCACCATGCCTGGCTAGTTCTTGCATTTTTTTGTAGAGATGAGGTCTCACCATGTTGTTCGGGCTAAGGCCAGATTTTTCTTGCTGATGCAGGAAGAGGGACTGGATCAGACTCAAATCTGAGAGGCCCTGGAGGACCCAGCTATGAGAAACTAGCAATGAATCGAAGCAGGAGGGCCAAAGGTGGCCTGCTGGCTTCTTCTCATTTTTCCGGCCTCTGACACCTCACACCATTGTGAATATGCAATTGATCTGAATTTGTAAGTTCTTATTCTTTTTTTCATGACTTTTTTTCCTTCATGAATGGCAGAGGGTGGCTCACCCCCAGGGACGGGGCTCAACTTTTCAGCACAAACTCACTACCACGTAACGCATTCGGTGTCCACTGGCTGAAGCCGTTTGATAAATCCCTTTTTCTCATTTTTACAGAGAGAATGTCTAAGATCCAAGCTACTGCTTAATTCAGCCATTTGCCCTTTACCCGAGTTTTTCAATGTACTCCACACTTGCCTGCCCCTGCTGAGAGCCCCACTTTCCTTGAATGTGTTTCTCTCTTGGCCTCCATCCCTGCCACCAGCCTCCTCCCTCTCTTTCCCTTACAAGTCGCTTCTCATGATGAGATTGGACTCGTTTCCCAGGGTTCTGGTAACAACTTCACTTAAAACAGAGAAATGTGCCCTTTCACAGTTCTGGAGGCCAGAAGTCTGAAATCAAGGTGTTGGCAGGGCCACTCTCCCTCTGAAGCCCCAGTAGAGGATACTTCATGGCCTCTTCCAGCTCCTGGATCCCTGACACTCTCCTGCTTATGCCTGCTTCTCTCCCCCGACTGCCTCGTTCTCACACGGCCACCTCCTCATCTCCCTGTGTCTCTCCTCTGTGTGTCTCTTATAAGGACACTTGTCATTTGACTCAGGGCCCACCAGGATAACCCAGGATAATCTCATCTTGAGATCCATCACTTACTACAACTGCAAAGTCCTTTTTTCCAAACAAGGTTACATTCATAGGTTCTAGGGGTTAGGATGTAGATACGTCCTTTCAGGGACCACCATTCAACACACCTCAGGGAGTCACTGTTATCCCTTGTGGGGTGTTAATGCACAGGAGAAGAAAAGAAATCCAGTCAAGTCACAGTAAAATACAAGCTGGGCAGTGGGTAAGGTTCCTTTGCAAGCACGTAGCCACAAGAATGAAGGCATTATGTCTTGGCCAAGTTTCAAAACGACGCCTTCAGGGTCTCCAGGTCCTTAGGGTCTTCAGGGCTGCATGTATTTTTTTTTTTAGATGGAATTTTGCTCTTGTCACCCAGGCTGGAGTGCAATGGCACGATCTAGGCTCACTGCAAGCTCTGCTTCCCGGTTCAAGTGGTCCTCCTGCCTCAGCCTCCTGAGTAGCAGGGATGACAGGCACCTGTTACCACACCCATCTAATTTTTGTATTTTTAGTAGAGACGGGATTTTGTCATGTTGGCCAGGCTACTCTCGAACTCCTGACCTCAGATGATCTACCCACCTTTGCCTCCCAAAATGCATGAGCCACCATGCCCAGCCAGGGTTGCTCTTAAATGATGAAACCAATGGGCTCTACAGCCTCAAATGCCAAGGGTCAAGCTGTGTCCTCTTCTGCCAAGAACAAGGAAGCGGTATGTCTGGGTGATATGTCATGGCTCATTGTCTGCCGTCAGGTTGGGACAAAGAGCAGAGGTCTGGGCCTGGCGCTCAGCTCAGCCAGCCAGGCCCCCAGGCCAGGCTGAGTCACTGTGTCCTCACTGCTTACCCCAGGACAGCAGTGCCCACTCCGCTCATCGCAGGGCAAGGGGCGATGAAGCTGATATCTGGGAAACAGTTTGAAAACTGTGAAGGGCTCCATGGGCAAAGTGCCATTCTCTTTGTTTTAGTGGGGAATCACTCTAGGAAAACATTAGGAGGATTTTGGTCCTGAATCCTCTAGAAGTGTGCTCTGCGACTTTGGGCAAATCATTTAAACTGAAGATAGTAATGCTGCTCAAAATCAGTACTGTTATAGATGTGTCCACCTAGGAAAGGTATAAAGCACTATATAAATGTGAGGTTCCATCATTATTATAGTGTTTACCATTTCAGCAAAGTATTGTAAAAGACATTATACAATGCATTTACATCTCTTCCCTGATAAAACTTTTACTATAAGCATTAGTACTTACTAACCAGCATTTTACATTTTCCTTTCAAATGGTGAAAGTCCTTCCTCAGAATTAAATCATGCAATTTTTCCAACTGATATTTATTGAGTGCTGTGCATCTGGAATTATTCTAAGCATCGCAGGAAAGTAGTGAACAAAGCAGACATAATTCCTTCCCTAATGGGGTGGAATTTGTGTGGAGACAGACAATTATTAAAGCAGAAAAGCAAAAGATAAAGAATGTAATGATAATGATAAGGGCTTAAGAAAAAAAAAACTCAATCGGTGTCAGAAAGGAGTTGTTGAAATTTTAGGTGGGGCAGCCAGGGAAGGCCTCACCAAAGGTAACTATTTAGTAAAGAGTTGGCGGCGGTGACTGTAGGAGTCACACGGACTCTGGGGAAGACCCTTCTAGGGAGAGGGAACAGCTCAGGAGGGAGCCGGCCTGGTGCCCAAAGCAGGAACTGAACGAGGAGGCGGAGAGGTCATGTAACTGCCGGAGGCTGGGTCTCAGGAACTCCAGGGGCCCGACGGGCTTGCCTTCAGGCCTTTCCTCTGAGTCACACAGGAGCTGTTGGAGGGCTCTGCCTGAGGACAGACAGGCTGACTGCTGTTTTAACACGATCCCTCTGGCTGCTGTGTTGAGAATAGGCATCACGTTTATAAGCCTTTTGTAATGAGTATAAGTATTTGAATGCACAAGTCATACTGAAAGTCATTTTTTACATGTCAAATGCTTGCCTTTTCCTCTAAACTAGAGCAGGTCATCCCTGCAGTGAAATGGTCCACTCATTTTTCTATACCAACGCCAAAGAGTAGAATGAAAAGAAAGAAACGAGAAGGCACGACTCGCTGTTTCTTGTCAAACGTTCTTGCTACCAAGAAACGTTCACGCTCAAGAGTGGAGAAGGGGCTGCCTGCATCTCGTGCCCTCTGGGTGAGCCCCGCTATGTCTTCCTTCACCCTCCTCTGCTGGGAGGGTGGGAGCTGAGGGGACAAGGACACCTGAGAGAGGCCTGTGATGGGCTGCCCAGTGCCACCCAAGCCCCTGCTCCACGTCTTCTGCCCCCGCCCAGGTTGGTCCAGAAAAAGAACATCAAGGGTTGTTACCCAATTCTGGTGTCAAAGACACCCTGAGATTCCTCCATCACTACCGACCAGCGGTTTCACATGTAGCTACAAACAGAAACGGGGTAATTGGGTTTAATTTAAAAAAAAAATACATTGACCATAAAAAGGAATGAAGTTCATCCATGCAGTACATGCTACAGCACAAAAGAACCTTGAGAATATTATGCTCAGTGTAAGAAGGCAGTCACAAATGACCACATATTGTATGATTCCATTCTTATGAAGTGTCCAGAACACTTCATAAATCATAAGGCAAATCCATAGTGTCAGAAGGTAGATCCATGGCTGCTTAGGGCTGGGGGTCGGAGGGATAATGGGGTGAGAGTTAACCAAAACAGGTTTGGTTTTGAGGTGATGAAAATGTTCTAAAAGGGACTTGGATAATGGTTGTACTTACCTGTGAATATTCTTTTTAATATTTTTTTTTTTTTTTTTTTTTTTGAGACATAGTCTAACTCACTCTGTCACCCAGGCTGGAGGGCAGTGGTACGATCTTGGCTCACTGCAACCCCTGCCTCCCAGGCTAAAGCAATTCTCCTGCCTCAGGCTCTTGAGTTGCTGGGATTACAGGCATGCACCACCACGCCCAGCTGATTTTTGTATTTTTAGTAGAGACGGGATTTCACCATGTTGGCCAGGCTGGTCTCAAACTCCTGACCTCAAGTGATCTGCCTGCCTCGGCCTCCCAAAGTGCTAGGATCAAAGGTGTGAGCCACCACGCCTGGCCCTTATCTACGAATGTTCTAAAAACCATTAGATTGTATAGTCTAAGCAGGTTGCTATGGTCTGAATGCATGTGTCCCCTCAAAATTCCTATGTGAAACCTAACCCCCAAGGTGACGGTGTTGAGGTGGGGCCTTTAGGAGATAACAAATCATGAGGGTGGGGCCCTCATGAATGGGATTCGTGACCTTATGAATCAGGCCTGAGGAGCCCTTTATGCCTTCTGCCATGTGAGGACACAGCAAGAAAGAGAGAGCCTCACCAGACACTGAATCTGCTGGTGCCTTGATCTTGGACCTCCCAGCCTCACAAACCATGAGAAACAAATTTTTGTTGTTTGCAAATTTCCCAGTCAAAGGTATTTTGTCATAGCAGGAGAAGTGGACTAAGACATGGATCAATTTTATGGTGAATTATACGTCAGTAAAGGTGTTTCTAAATGTGTGTGTCACACACATATGCATACATAGATGCACAAACACACAAACACAATGCTCTTTTGTGACTT
Organism: Colobus angolensis palliatus; assembly: GCF_000951035.1. NCBI lineage: Eukaryota > Metazoa > Chordata > Mammalia > Primates > Cercopithecidae > Colobus > Colobus angolensis. The sequence goes on from NW_012117154.1 coordinate 2,365,334, forward strand.
CTAAAGAAAGGCTAATAATCACAAATAGAAGTATTTACACTCATCCAGGAGAATTTGTAAACATGCCCTTTCAACTCCCATTGTCAAACAAGAAAGAATAAGGTTTCAAGGCACTGAGACAGAGTGAGTCTGACATGGAAATCCAACCCTACCTTGGGAACAGGGGCTGACAACTCACCACCAGCATGTGCCCTGTGTATCTGCAGTGCCGTTGGCTCCCTGCACACAGGGCAAGGTCTCTCCCAGGACCATCTGCTGAATTTGCAATGCCCAGTACAAAATGAAAGTGGGCCTCTTATGCAAAAAATATTACAAATTTCAAGATGGTGACCACAAAGAATTAAGCCAAGTGCTTATGCTCTTAAGAGGTATTTCCTTGCTAGGAGAACTGGGACAACTCCCATGGAGTTCAGTGAGAATCTTCCAGCAGATGAGGGCTGGCCCTCCTCTGGCTCCTCAACCTGCACCAAACGGGCATATACCAGGTGGTGACGACTGGAATTTAGAGGTAAAGGCAGGATTCACCTGGAGAAGAGCACACGAGGCGAGGCGAGATGACTTTACACCACAGCCATAGACGAGAGATACTAAGAGCTCAGTCGGTCTGAAATAGACACACTAAAAGTCATAAATGGGAAGGCGTGGGTGGAAAGTCTTGCAGCAATTGGAAAGCCATTCCTCCAAAGACGTGTTACAACTTAAAAATATTTCAACTTCTGAATGATTTCTTTATACACCTGCTTAAGTCAGTGACATTATTCAGTCTTAACACTTTAATCCAAGTTTTATTTTGTCACCAAAATGTGAGTTAAGCTAACTTAATCATTCGCTAGACTGACTGGCACAGTAATGACTAACTCTTAGCTTGTGTGAAGACTAGTGGTTCAGTTTTCTAGTTAGCAAAATACATAAGCCGATGCACTGAGGATTATTCAGTTCCATGCATACTGTTGGAATCATTTTGTGATTCAGACAAAAAAACACAACTATAAAATCATGTATCTGTACAGGTCTGACTCAGTTCAGACACATTTATTTAGGGATTATCAGTTTTACAGAATACAACGGGTTGCTATTACTATTTTGGTTGTTCAGACTTGCCTAAAGCATGTCACTGTGCAGTTTGATATGATGGTGGATTTTCAAGCGGTTTATACCCTCCTAGAGTACTGCCTTATAAGGGAAAATGACTGTGTCAGGGTGGCAGTGTGGTGGACGAGGGGGCCCGGAGGCCTGGAGTGTGCCCTAGCCTCGCCAGGAAACAGGCATTTGACCCTGGGCAACGAACTGATCCTCCCTGGGTCTCAGTTTCTGCATCTGACAAACCAGACTTGGTCTCAGCCATCAACTCTCTGAAGTTTTTTCCAGTTTTAAAATCCAGTGTTTCATTTTCTCATTTCTGAGCACCAAAGGCAAGAAAGTCATAGTGAAAGACACCACGACTTCCATTGACAGCACTGGGATTGATTTTATACCTTGCTGTCAAGCAAAAGCGCCAGGGTGGGGCAGCAGTGATCAGGGATGCCCGCAGGAGACCAAGCCTTCCAGGGCCAGGGGACCTGCTACTTATTTATTACACACTTAACGACGTGCCAGACATTGTTCTAAGTGCTCGGGAGACGTTAACAGAGGGAGGCCCAGAGGGGCCCACAGGTGGCCTGCTAGGGAATGGCTGGGCTGGGATTTGACCCCAGGCAGTCTGGGCCCACAGGCTGCCCTTCAGAGGTGAAGACGGTAGCCCTGCCTGGGTACCATGTCTTCATGGCCACAGGGAGTGCAAGGGACAAAGGAGGCTGACAACAAGCGGAAGGAATTAGAAAGCAGCATTAGCAAACGTTTTTGACCACCAGCAGAACACCCTATCTGCCATTCCAAGGAATCTCAGAGAAGAGACTAGACACTGGCCAACGCTTGCATAATCTGGGTCCACCCTGATGGAGCGGGAGGCAGCTCCATGGCCCCACATCTGCCCAGGATTCTTGGTAGCTGGGCCAGCCTGCAAATGGGCAAGGTTGGTCAGATTCAGAGGTGGGCAGAAGTAGGGGTTAAGCTTATCAAGTCCTTGACCCCAATATATATCAATGAAATAGCCACCACTGCCAGACACCCCCCATGAATAGTCAGCAGGCCAGATGCAGGCAGCAGCTCACACATGAGGAAATGATTTCTATCTCTAGGTTCTTTCTTTTCTTCTTCCACTCCTTACCAAAGTCTCACTGTGCATGTGATTTTGACTGAACTGTGTACTTCACTTTTACTTCTCAAGGGCAGGGACTAACTAAGCCTTATTCATATTTGTCTTCTCAGCATCTGACTCTGTGTTCGCTAAGTGAACAAATGATGCACTTCCAACCAAATGACGTCATTTAACTTGCAACTGGAAACCACCACAAACTGCCTGTCAACTATTGATTTGGATTTTAAGCTAAATACAGACATGTTTCTAAGGAGATGTTTTTGTGTGTGTTTTTTTTAAAGGATGACTTCGTAAACTTGCTAATCATGTCTCATAATTATGTCTGGATCCTAAAGAACTCTTTTCCTGCATTTTACTCTCTAGATATTTCATGTTTGTAACGTATATATTCTACTGTAATATCCCTTTTCCTCCTCTCCTCTGTGAATGTCCCTTTTTCTTAAGGGGAAAGTGTTAACATTGCTCATAACTCAGTCCGCCACGGTGCATCTGATCACTCCACCCTGTGCACCTTCTGACTTTTAATTTCCTTCTAACACCCTCGACTTTTGATCTCCAAGCACAAGGGCTGTACTTTTATTAGGTTTAATTTACTGTAAAGCTCATTGTTCCCTGTGAATCGCACCATAATAGTCAATGAATAATCACTGGCTTCAGCCAGACTGCTTTTTAATTCTGCTGAGTAACTGGAAAGCCAACTAGTATTAAGAACAAAAATGTAGGGAACCCTGATATTGCCCCAGAACTAGGATAAGCCATTTTATTATGAACATGTGACTGCCCAGGTGCAGAGGTGGATCAGCTACAGGGCAGCACCCAGGAAAAGGGGTCTGCTTGGGGGAGCCCCAGACTCCTTGGAAGGGGAAATAGGGAGGACCAGGGACCTGGGTGGGAGGCAGAAGATGGGCTTACGATGACTCCAGCACACAGGCCCAGCTTCCTCTTCCCGCAGCCTCCCCATCCTCTTCAGCTCAGCCGTTTGGTCTTCCAGCCAGGATACCCTTCCCAAGGCTTTCACATATTTAAACCCGCGAGGGGCGGGATTTGTGTGTGTGTGTATATGTGTGTATATGATAGTTTTTTCAGAAAGTTTTTAATAAAATCCTCCCTGAGGGGAGCTTGGAAACATATTCTTTTTTTTTTTTTTTTTGAGACGGAGTCTCGCTCTGTCGCCCAGGCTGGAGTGCAGTGGCCGGATCTCAGCTCACTGCAAGCTCCGCCTCCCGGGTTTACGCCATTCTCCTGCCTCAGCCTCCCGAGTAGCTGGAACTACAGGCACCCGCCACCTCGCCCGGCTAGTTTTTTGTATTTTTTAGTAGAGACGGGGTTTCACTGTGTTAGCCAGGATGGTCTCGATCTCCTGACCTTGTGATCCGCCCGTCTCGGCCTCCCAAAGTGCTGGGATTACAGGCTTGAGCCACCGCGCCCGGCCGGAAAAATATTCTTAATAGCTAGATCATTTTGAGTCCTTCTCTACCATGTACTCAACACTCACAAATTCTGCAGATTTGGTTCTATGTCATTCATCACAGTCTTAAGGACATCGGTTCCATAATCATCCCTTATTCTGTAGAGGAATCCCAAGGTTAGTGAGCACAGGAAGGCTCCACTGTCGTGAACCGGTGGTCTTCAAACTCCTGTGCTCCTCTTTTGATATCTTTCTGCTCATATATATTGGAAACAGTCCAGCATGAACAAAGCACCACCTCCTAGCCCCCAACCTGTGCCAGCCCTGCAAAGAGCAAAGATGTCTCCACTCAGGGAGCCCTGGAGCACCTGGCACTCAGCACCTACGTACACCAGGGCAGACATGGTGGGACAAGGCAGTCTGCTTGAGGCAAGCGAGCTTCAGGAAGTAGCTGAGCTTTGGGGAGCAGTTGTCTACACCCAACTTCTCAGGGCTGTGCAAGTAGTCTGAGGGAGAAAGACCCTATATTAGCTGAAACTGCAGCCCAGATGAGTCAGTATTTTCTGCTACGGTTTTTAAAAAAAATAGTAACATACTCTTCACGTCTCCATGGTAACTTACTATGGCTCTGTATTCCATTTATGGAACTCTTTCTTGACCTAGCTGTGTTCTCCAATCTGGGCCTGAATATACACTGAGAAGCCATCAGAATCAATTCAGTCTCCAAGAAATATCACTTCCCCTATACGTGATTTTTTCAGCGGTATAGATTCTGACTGTGGCTCATGCCACGGTGATACCTGGAGACCTTCAGGGACCCAGAAACATTAAGGTGCACCGATATCTCATTTATCTGGATAACTCTAGACCCAGAGTCGCCATGGAAACCGAAAACCCTGAGTTACGGAGAAGCTGGGCCATTCCTCTCCCTTCCGGGTGGTGCCGCAGTCCTTGAGATGTGAGCAGCTTTCAGCCCCGTGGCCTCGCTTAAGCTGGGCTTTCCTATTTCATCTACAACTTCAGGAATCTAAACTTTCCTGCAAAATATTGAGCATGTGACCTGAGTCTAAACAGCCATGGACTCAAGCACCTTCTGATAAAAATGGAAACCACAGTGTGGGGGGTGGTTTTGGCCATGGGTTTGGGAGCCAGATAAACTCAGGTTTCCACCGTGAATTTCATTGATCTGACCTGGCAGGTTATTCATCCTAAGGTTCAGTTCCCACCTGTGTAAAGTAGGCGCCAAAAGTCGTCCGAGAGTGACAAGGATGTGCGTGGAGTGCCCAGCCCAGAGGGAAGCGCGGCCAAGGCTGGTCACTATCTGGGCACCGCTCAGCTCCAGAGGGCGCCACTCCCGCGGGATCGGGGCTTTCCGGGAGCAGCGCGGATCAGCACCACGACTCAGGGTCACAGACGGGGCCCGTTTTCTACAGGCAGCGCCTCATTTGGAGCCTTTTTGTGATAGAATGATCATTAGTCCTAAATCCGTTCGGAGGTTCAAGAATGGGGTCGGCTCAACTTCAGGGCCTTATTCCCCAAGCCCGACTGCCCCTCGGTGCCACCAGCACCACTGCTCCGTCCCTGCGGAATTCCAAAGGCAGGTTTGGCGTTAGGGCCTTGGCTCTGGGGAGGACGCCGAGCGCTCCACGGGAAGTCTCCGCCCGGCTCCCAGGGCGCACACTCGCGCGCACGTGGGGCCGAGGCCCTGGTCCCCGGGCCTCAGGGCCAGCAGGCGAGGGACCCAGCCGAGTGACAGCAGGCGGCGGAGGGAAGGCTGGACCGGAAGAAGCCAGCTCCGCCCCGCGCTCCCTCGCCGCCTCCGCCCTCTTCTTCTCTCCTCTCGTGCGCTCCCTCTCCTCTCCCTCCGCTCCCCCAACCCTCCTGCAGCCCCCTTCCCTCTCCTCCGGCTTCTCCCCATCCTGCCTACCTCCCTTCCCCTCCTCCTTTCTCTCCTCCCCTTCCCTCCCCTCTCTCTTCTCTCCTCCCTCCTGCCCTCCCTTCCCCTCCCCTCCCCTCCCCTCGGCCGTCCCTCCTCCCTCCTCCCTCCTCCCCCCGCTCCTGAAGAGCGCGCCGCGTCGGGGACCGGCCGGTTACTTCCTCCAGCTACTGACGAGTGAGGTGTCGCTCCAGCCCAGAGCTCCCGGAGCCGCCCGGCCCGCGTCTGGCCTCCCCGAACGTCTCTGGCCCGCGCCCTCGCCCTCGCCCGACGCGCACGGAGCAAGCCGCGGGCCCTGAGCAGTCACTGTCCCGACCGCGCGCCGGCCCTGCCCGCAGCGGCGCGGTAAGAGCTGGGCCCCGGAGAGCGGCCCGCGCGTGGCTCCAGTCCCAGGGAGGGTCACCCGGGGCCCGGGGTGGGGGAGTCGCGGCGGGCACCGACATGCAGCTCTCGGGGCGTTGCCGGGGGTGCAGATGGGGGTGGCGGATGCTCCGAGGACTCTAGGGGCGCGCGTCTGAGTTCCGCACCGGCTCGCTTTCCGATTGTGGAGTGGCCTCCGGGGCTGGCAGGGTCGGCCGGGGTCCCTGCGTGCTAGGGCCGCTGTCGTGGGGCTCCCCGAGCCGCGGGCGCGGCCAGGGCGCGCTGGCCTGTTTCGCTCGCTTTTGTTTTTAAAAGCAAACGCGGGCCTGGTAGGGGGTCCTGCCCAGTGGGTGTCCCGGCGAACATGATTTCGCGAACGGGAGGGGGGCACAGGAGAGGGTGTCCGCGGTGGCCAGGCGCCCCGGCTTTGAGGGTGACTTCCTGGAGCGGCGCCGGGCCCGGAGGATCTGGGGCGCCTAAGACACCTGGAGGCTGTGGCACCGCGGGAGCCTGCGGGGCGCGGGGTGTCATGGTCACCTGCCCGCTGCGTCCAGGGCCCGGCATGGGAACCCCTTGGTTCTGCCAGGAGAGCATGGGGAATCTGTCGGAAATAGGATCTGATTGCGCCGGGCTGCCTTTATTTTCTCGTTCACACAGCCTTTGAATGAAGGGGTAACTGAGTGTTTGCTTGTGTGTGTTTGGGTTGCGTGTGTGTTATCCTAGTTTATTTTTTACGGCAGAAGACCTTTTATGTTAGCCTGTACTCAATTTCAGGATAGCCTAAAATAGTAGTTGACAGTGCTAGTTATTTACAAAGTAAAGAAATGAGCAGTCCCTTTGGAGATAGGAGTAATTTGTTTTACTTCACCAGTAAGAGATTATATTTGTTCCATACAATGGAAGCCCCTGTGCGTTATCTGCCTGCCCACACCACCACCAATCAGGGAGATAAATCTCCACGTTAAGCTTTATTAAAATTCTGAGTAGTAGCGCAGTACAGTAAATGTTAGCACCGACCATCCGCAGGGAAATGTTCAGATACTTATTTCTGGGATTAGTCATTCATCTCTCTAAACTGATCGCCTTCAGAGCGAAAAAAGCAAACTACCTTCAAATGTGTGTTACAAGGTTGTGGTGTTTCTTTTTTTGTTTTCAAATCTGTCAAAATAATCTTACATAGTGATTTCTTGTTCCAATAAGGGTACTGTTGTCAGGCAAATTCTCCTTGTTTTTAAATTCTCAGCTGTTACATTTCTGCCCTTTATCTTTTTTTTTTTTTTTTTGGTTCAAAAGCAGCGATCCATCAGCAACACCAAACTTGAAATTGATTTATGCAGAAAAACTTGGCTTGTCTGCCACCTAACAAGCCCTGTTGAGTAAACTAAGCAAGCTTAAATTTGATTAGTTGTGTGTCTGCCTGAAACCATTTAGTAGAGCACTTTAATTCTGCATGGTTTTTACAAAACTCATTAAAAGCTGGACAACAAATGAATTCTATTCTGTAGCTAGTAATTACAGCTCTTTATGTGGGAGTGGTAGGCTGCCTTTTCTCCTGGTATTTGTACACAAAAGCTGGGCAGAGTTTTTCCACTGCCTTCCACATTCATTTTCTGTCCATCTCAGAGAAGCTGAAAAACAGAATCAAGTCAGCAAGCAGTCTGCAAGCCTAAGGAAGAAAAAGAGCTGATCCATCCGGCTCTGGATGGATAACTGGCAACACCCAAGATGTCTATGATTTTGCCCTTCTGTTTGAGGCTTATTTCTTTAATCAACAGGTACCAGGGCTTATATCATGCAGATAGATGACATAAAGCTCTAGAGGAAGGAGCATTTCACATTGGAAGGAGTAGTGAGAAGGGCCTGGTCTGATAATATCAGGATGGGGTGGGGAAGGGTCCATTCCTCATCATTCATGTTCTCCCGGCAGAGGACTGTGTGGAGGACTCAGAATTTAGGACCATACTCAACTGGGGTTTAATCTCCATTTTGCCCCATGGTGGCCCCCCTGGTAGCTATGTGGATCCTGGGCAGGTTGTCCGTGTTGCTGGGCCTCTGTTGCTTCACTGTATGACGTCTGCCTCTCAGGGATGCAGGAAGATTCAATTATGTAGGAGTGGATGACCCCCCAGCACGGGGCTTAGCTCTTAGTAACTAGGCATTCTGGCAATGGCAGCCATCAGTAGGAGACACTATTGATTGTTGAGTGAATGTAAGTGACATAATCCACCAAGTGGAGATTCTGAGTGAATGCGGCCACTTTGGATCCAAGACTGCTGCCCTTCTCTGTCCTCCCATAGGACTATTATTTATTGCCAGTGCTGACCAGCCTTTGTTGGCTGCCATGATCATTACCTGCACTCCGAGGGTTTTAACAGAATTTTCTGATGCCTCTGGCTTCACCTGCTGCCTTTTAGCCAAGAGGGTGTGTGTGTGTGTGTGTGTGTGTGTGTGTGTGTGTGTTGGGTGTGTGTTGGGTGGCAGGGCTCTTGGAAGGTCTGGTTTAGCCATAATGTTGATCGTAAAGAGAAAACAAGAAAATAAACGCAAATTAAATAGTTCTGTGCGCATATGTTATTTTGCCACATCCAGTAAGTTCTATCAGTTGAATGTTGTCTTAATTGAAGTTCTCAGTTGTAAACAGATAAGAGCACCCAGTGGAGGCTATGGAGCTGGGCTTAGAGCTTTGCTACCAGCCTTCAGTTCCATAGCCATGAACCTGGGAGGGCAAGGAATCGCCCTAGAGGTGAAGGCTACTCATCAGTGCTAACCCAAGGTCTCTGAAAATGAATTTTAGTTACTCTATTGTCTAAGTATCTTTCTTATTGACATGTAACTTAACCTGGCTGAACAATTACATTTTAGAGCCCCAAATAAGTTTTCAGTCTGTTATGGCATTGTCCAATTACAAGCCTCATTGTAATAGCCATGTTAAAAAACAGTAAAGCAGGTGAAATTGATTTCAGTGTATTTCGGATTAACCTAATATATTTGAAATATTGTGTAAGTATAAAAATTATTGAGCTTTTTACTTTTTTCCACTAAGTCTTTGAGAGCTAGTGTGTATGTGTGGATTCATACTAGCCACTGGTTGAGAGGTTTGTAACCACACATGACAAGTGGGTACCATATTGCTTAGCCCAGGCCTAGTAGAAGATTACGACTCAGTCAGAGGAAGTAAGGCAGATCCATGCTTGGAATCAGTTCCTCTTGAAGAAGTGCACAGCCAAGCAACACACAAAGCAGAAATATTTTGAGCTCTGTATTCAAAGCAGGAAGATCTGGGACCATGTAAGGGGTTGGTCTTCAGTTCTCCCTTTGATCCCTTCACTGGGCGTGTGCTTTCTCACAGCCTGGAGAGTGGAAGGGAAGAGGGGGGATTTCTGGACTCCTTTCCTGTCTCTGGAAATGGCCCCCTGCAGCTGTCCCGAAGCTCTCAGGTTGAGCGGATTGTGTCCAGAGCAGACAGGAGGTGGCCCACTGCCCCGCTGTACCCACCCAAGTGCTCACCTAAGCTGACCATGGAAATGTAAATGAGAAGCCTGACTCAGGCCCTCTTGCCCTGTTAACCCAGCAAGGAGGCTCTGACTAGCCAGCCGGCAAGTGACTTTTTCTGTGACATCTAAGTGGAGTTCAGTGGGGAATCAGCATTATTATTCAGTCACCAAAGTAGCATATCCCGTTGTGATACTGAGAAATGCTTTCCTCTTGAGACCTTTGTGAGGACAGCCATTTAAATAAGAATTCCCTGCATTCAGTTTGGAATTACCTGTTAGCTGCAGAGCAGCCAGGATCAAGTCTGGATGCCACCACTGATGAGTTCTTAGTGTACTTAATCCTTTGCCTCCTTGACTCTTTCTTTTTTTTTTTTCTGAAGATGAATGATTTTGGAATCAAGAATATGGACCAGGTAGCCCCTGTGGCTAACAGTTACAGAGGGACACTCAAGGTGAGTGAGCAAGTCTTAATTTTTTTTAATTGGAAAACTCGATCTCTAGGAGGAAAGAAAAAAATGGCCTGGGTCCCAGAAAACTGATTGTAGCCCTAGCTTTTTAATTTATTGACTGTGTGACTATAGGCTATTTGCTTACTTGCTCTGGGCCTCGGTTTTCTGGTCTGCAGAATGGGTATCTTGATGTGTATTGTTCTTCTCCTCCATGATATGAAACCAAAGGCCTTTATAGTTTGTTTTCTGAGGCTCCTTCCAGGTGAAAATCCTATAACTCCCAATAAAACAGCTGGAGAGGCTGTCTCTACTGCCTTTTCTGTCTACCCAGGAGTTTCCTTGATGGATGGGAAGCTGTTTAAGAACTGAAATGAGAGAGAAGAGGCAGACAGACCCAACCGCTGCAGCTCCTATCAGAAAGGGCAGCAGCCATGGAATTGTAGGTAGCCTGTTACTGGTGCAGAGAACAAGCAGGCCTACTTATGTTAAAGCAAAAACCAGATGAAAAATGAAAGCGCCCTCTCTGCTGCATAAACATTTTATGTAGCTTCTATCATCATTCCTTTTTGGAACATTCTTTAGTAGCACAAACTGGTAATTTCCCACTTGTCTTCTCCAAATATGACAGCAAGATTTGATTGTTTTCAGCATTATGTAGTAAACATGTTTCAGAAGCATGATTTTAAAATTGGCCTCCTCAAAGCTTAGCGTCTTGCATAATGATGATGTACGTCTCTGGCATATTACATTTTCCTTTGTATGTCATTATTGAGGTTATTTGTCTGATGTGACCCAAAGAGCTAAAACTCAGCACAGTCCTTTCTGCAGTATTCTAAAGGTCATCAAACTTCAGCCTAGTGAGTTTGCTTGTTTGATTTGGCCAGACATTTTAAGCAGGGCAGAGGTGGTACAAGAAATCATGGTATTGGCCGGGCGCGGTGGCTCAAGCCTGTAATCCCAGCACTTTGGGAGGCCGAGACGGGCGGATCACGAGGTCAGGAGATCGAGACCATCCTGGCGAACACGGTGAAACCCCGTCTCTACTAAAAAATACAAAAAACTAGCCGGGCGACCTGGCGGGCGCCTGTAGTCCCAGCTACTCGGGAGGCTGAGGCAGGAGAATGGCGGGAACCTGCTTGCAGTGAGCTGAGATCTGGCCACTGCACTCCAGCCCGGGCAGAAGAGCGAGACTCCGCCTCAAAAAAAAAAAAAAAGAAAAGAAATCATGGTATTAAGTTGAAACCACACCCCTAAGAAAAATGCTTCAAATAATTGAATAATTATATTCAAATAATTCGACGATGCTTATGCAGTTTCTGGATATGGAAGAGAAACAGTCTTACTGAAATTGATGTGTTGAAATAGGAAGCACAGATTTGTATTGTCTTTTGGCTTCCTGGCTTTAAAAAAAAAATAGAATTTACAGTTAGGAAAGGCATTTCTTCGTCGCCTGGGCAATGCTTGTGGGAACTTTAAAAGTTTATTGGAGGTTTCGTCAAAATTAACTCTGCTCTAAAGTAGTTTATAAATCCAGATGAGTAATTTGCACTTGCCCGATGGATTGGTTTTCCTGGTAGATCTCAGGCAGTTGGTCATTATTGACTCGGATTTTTTTTGGGCTGGGCTCCAGCCTCTGCCTGCCCTGTTTTGTAATGCGTCATTCATTGTTCTGCATTTGTAAAAAGAAAGCGGGTAACCGATTTTATTTGTAAATGTGTTACACATTTTCTTATTGATGACTCAACAGATGGGTCATTGTATTACACATAACATGGGATTTCCAGCTTATGTTGGAAAAATATAGTCTTTCTTCACGTGTTCCTCAACAATTTAGGCAATGATGAATCCAGACATTATCTGTTAACTTACAAACGAGTCTTATATTAAAAGCTATTTCTTTCATAAATGTTATGTAAGATGATCAGAAATCGATGTCGTGTAAGGTTTTATCTTTCTATGTGTCTCTCCTCTTCTGCATATAGTTTAGTTTAACTTTAAATCTATTTCCTTTGGAAATCTTTCCCCTTAGTAGGTGATTTGGGTTTTTTTGTTTTGTTTTGTTTGTTTTTTGGTTTTTGGTTTTAAGCAATAGGGTCCTTATCTGTTGCCCAGACTGAAGTACAGTGGCTTGATCGTAGCTCACCGCAGACTTGAACTCCTGGGCTCAAGTGATCCTCTGGCCTTAACCTCCTAAAGTACTGGGGTTACAGGCATAAGCCACCCCACCTGGCCGGGGAGCGGGGAGTGGGGGTTCATTTTTAAGACACTTTACTTTTTATAAAATGAAACGTTAAGGAATTTTGTCATGTGTTACTATTTTCCAAACCATTGGAATTGATGTGGAAAAGCATCTCTAGTTTCAATTAAATTGTTTCATGGCAAACATTTCAAAATAAATGCTTCCAAAGATAAAGTAGTGTATTTCATTGTTTGACTTTCAATTTTTATCCGGTCATTTGCCTTTTAACTGCATTGTGCTCAGACAGCCTTGTCAAGGGTCATTTTTCTTACACACACAGCCTCACTGAATTTTTCTCGATGTAACAGGAGGGTCAGGTGTTTGGTAAAGGGGTTTCTGAGGCTCCTCTTGACACCGTTTTAAGATTCTGTTATTTTTAGATTTGTGTATTTAATATATTAACTTAAGTGGATTAGGCCACTAAAATAAATTCCCAGTCACTCTGACTGTGTGAGGTTACTTAAATAAATCCATAGTGGCTGGGCACCGTGGCTCATGCACGTAATCCCAGCACTTTGGGAGGCCAAGGCGGGTGGATTACAAGAGGTCAGGAGTTTGAGACCAGCCTGGCCAACATGGTGAAACCCCGTCTCTACTAAAAATACAAAAATTAGCCAGGTGTGATGGCGGGTGCCTGTAGTCCCAGCTACTCGGGAGGCTGAGGTAGGAGAATCGCTTGAACCCAGGATGTGCAGGTTGCAGTGAGCCAAGATTGCACCACTGCACTCTGACCTGGGTGACACAGTGAGACTCTGTCTCAAAAAATAATAATAATAATCCACAGTAAAATAGAATCATTTCAGTCACTTTGACCATTTTACAAGTCTGTTTTGAGGACTGACTGGTGGATTCCATGTTTGCTTCAAAATTGCCAGTTGAAACAGGGAATATTGGTAGGATTGCCCGCGGACCACTTTTACAATAGGTCATTAAATCAGTTTAAATATTGTATTTCCATTTTCTTTTCCATCTGTTTTTGCAGCGCCAGCCAGCCTTTGACACCTTTGACGGGTCCCTGTTTGCTGTTTTTCCTTCTCTAAATGAAGAGCAAACACTGCAAGAAGTGCCTACAGGCTTGGATTCCATTTCTCATGGTAATTTGTTCCTCAGACTTGACAAATTGTGCCTGATTTTCCTAAGTAGTCCTGTTAATAAAGAGATGACAGTTCCTAAGCGAGAAATGCTGATATCTGGAATCTTTGCTATGAATAACCAGAAGGCAGGTTTTCATTTATATCAACTTGGTGATTCTGATGTGGATTCTGAGGTCTTGACTGCCAGACGCACCCCCAGTGAGCCGCCGTTAGAAAACTGCAGGGGACCCCTGAGCTGTCCCTCCTGGATGTTTCCACATTAGCAAGCAGGTCCTCATCTCCCTCCTCTGCCCCGGAAAACAGACGGAAGAGTAGACATTAAAACACACCCAGGCCGGGCACGGTGGCTCAAGCCTGTAATCCCAGCACTTTGGGAGGCCGAGACGGGCGGATCACAAGGTCAGGAGATCGAGACCATCCTGGCTAACACGGTGAAACCCCGTTTCTACTAAAAAATACAAAAAACTAGCTGGGCGAGGTGTCGGGCACCTGTAGTCCCAGCTACTCGGGAGGCTGAGGCAGGAGAATGGCGTAAACCCGGGAGGCGGAGCTTGCAGTGAGCTGAGATCCGGCCACTGCACTCCAGCCTGGGCGACAGAGCGAGACTCCGTCTCAAAAAAAAAAAACACCCAAACTTGTAATTTGGGTTTGCATCATTAGTTAAATCATCTCCCCTGCCCTGAGGTTTGGGGGCAACACATTGTTCTTTGTAATCCTCACCCATCTGTATTTCTTAATGTAGTTCTTCGTGTCATTGTTTATTCTTCTTAAAGGAATAGCACGTCAGATAATGTTCGCACAATTACTGTGACACAGCTATTAGTTGGAAACGTGCCAGAGATGACTGTGTCATATGAAGTAGGTGCCGAGAATACAGACCAGAAAATTAATTAAAACGCACACACTGGCGTACGCGTAACGCTGCATGGCAGCTATTTATCATTCTTGAAATTGCTGAGGGTGTCTGCAGAAGATTGTTTTCAATAAAAACGGAAGGTGTGGTTCCATTACTGGGCTAAGTGCGGCACATTCATGTCACACTCACTTCTCAGCTCCATGCCTAGTTTAACGGAAGTAACTTCCAAATGATACAGTCCCTTCAGCCTTTTGACCAGAAACCATGCAATTCTTTTCATTGCCTACAATTTTAAAATAGACTTAGCAGGTTTCCCTACGCACAACTGCTTTCTGACGCTTTGCAAAATAGAATCAAATTTGAGTTTTATGATTTTTTTTAATAAGTATAGTTCTGAGACATATATTTTCTCAATTGTAGTCAGAAAAGTTTTTTGTTAATAGTTACACTGTTTTAAGGAATCATGCCAAGGTATCAGATCAAAATTGTTCCTTTCCAAAAACTAAGATGTCTCTCCTAAACCTCCACCTGATATCACCAACTTGAAGTCCTGATGTCCCCTTGGGGGCTTTCCTTCCAGATTCGGCCAACTGCGAGTTGCCTTTGTTAACCCCATGCAGCAAGGCTGTGATGAGTCAAGCCTTAAAAGCTACCTTCAGTGGCTTCAAAAAGGAACAGCGGCGCCTCGGCATTCCGAAAAGTAAGTACTGCTTTCCTGAGCCTGCACTGGGTGAGAAGAACCAGCTGGAGAGCAGTTGTTTGATCTTGACTTGCTGGTTAAGCTTTTGCTTGGGGTATTCTGCAAAGAGTAGCATAGATGTCGTTAACCTGAGCCAGTTTCTGTTTTACCCCAGTCAACTGAAGACTTGATCCAGAACTCATTAAATATATAGTAGAAGGACACGTTACTGGTGTCTTGGAATGTGCCTGGTCATGGCAGAATGGTGACATGTCATCGTGGTGTCTTGCTCATTTGTGGGTTCTGGTATATGTTGGGACTTGGTGCATAAAGTAGGGATGACAGTGGTCTCACTACCTTTCCACTGGTTTTACCTCACGTGTTCTATCTTTTCTTTTCTCCTGGTAGACCCCTGGCTGTGGAGTGAGCAACAAGTATGCCAGTGGCTTCTCTGGGCCACCAATGAGTTCAGTCTGGTGAACGTGAATCTGCAGAGGTTCGGCATGAATGGCCAGATGCTGTGTAACCTTGGCAAGGAACGCTTTCTGGAGCTGGCACCTGACTTTGTGGGTGACATTCTCTGGGAACATCTGGAGCAAATGATCAAAGGTACCAGCTGAATGTCTTGCTTCTCCTTGTCCAGGATGAGCTGTGGCCGGGAAGACTGATTGGGAAAGTCACGTGGGTGTTCTTCAACCTTAGGGTTGCCACTTGTAATGACATAGAGTACCTTGCCTCAAAATGCCACTCAAGTGAGTCAGATATATGGCAGTGATTACAGATTTTTATCCCACTTTATGTGAGTGTGTGTGTGTATAGCATCAGGTATAGCCACAAGGCAGTAGCCTTAGTCACTAAATTGTTCTCTATTGCTGGCTGTATTCATCACGGGAGTCCATGTTGACTCAGATATGTAGGACAGGCAAGAATTCCCACGTCTTCTGAGCTCACCTTACAGAGCTAAAAGATATGGCAGCTGTAATGAAAGGGAGCCTTTACTCCCATAAACCCTATGAATTCTACGTAAATTTTCCTACGTCCAAATGGAACGTATTTTGGATGTTGAGGATTGTTGAGGGGGGCGGGGTATGTTTTTAAACAAGTAAGAAATTGATATATATTTACACGCTATCGTCTTGTACAGAAACTGGCCATTGATCAGTAGAAATCTCACCAAATACAGAGGAAGTCTTGATTCAAAACTTAAAATAGCAGGGAGACCAATGTTTAAAACACATTGAGTTAAAAAAGAAAAGAAGGTCAGATGCAGTGGCTCACACCTGTAATCCCAGCACTTTAGGAGGCCAAGGCAGGCTGATCACTTGAGGTTAGGAGTTCAAGACCAGCCTAGCCAATGTGGTGAAACCCCGTCTCTACTAAAAATACAAAAAATAAAAATAGTAGTGGGCATAGTGGCACACGCCTGTAATCCCAGATACTTGGAAGGCTGAGGCAGAAGAATCCCTTGAACCCGGGAGGCAGAGGTTGCAGTGAGTCAAGATCACACCACTGTACTCCAACCTGTGTGAGTGAGACTCTGTCAAAAGAAAGAGAGAGGAGAAGAAGGAAGGAAGGAAGGAAGGGAGGGAGGGAGGGAGGGAAAGAAAGAGAGAGAGAGAAAGAAAGAAAAGAAAGCACATTTATGGAATTCAGGGAACTAGTCCTCACCTGACTGATTTTAAACACACTGAATTTCAGCATCAACTATAGACTCAGAATCTCAAAACCACCTAGGATTCAACAGCTAACTTTTTTTAGTTACGGCTTCTGAGGGCCAGGGAAACTCATTTTTAAAGACCCTCATTTTTTCTGAACTTGGACAGGGCTTTTCTACCAAGTTTCTGGTGATCTGTTCATTGGCAAATTGGGCCTGTTTTGCCATTCCTCGGGCCTGTGAGTTTGTGTGTGTTTGGGTTTCCAGGTGCACATATACTTTGTAATATATTCGTATTAAGTATGTATACACGGTGCACAAACCTTTTCCCTTTCAAAGTTCTTGGGCAGTTAGCCATCCCAGACTCCCACAGCCCTGGAGACCTCCTACACCCTGGGGAAGCGTGCAGGTTTGGAAGCAGTGGGACTGTAAGCTTCACGGGGGCAGACACCATCCATTTTATTAATTTCCTGTATGCAGCCTCTGGTACAGATGGCATTTCATAAATACTTAAGTGTTTCTTGAATGCATGAATGAATTCAATACACCATCTGGACCTTTTGCAATAGAAAATTTAATGTTGCCAATGACATCATTCATTTTGGAAAATTTATTTTAGTAATTAGAAAAATGGGTTGCTTTCTGTCGTTCTTTGAAAAAGGCAGGCAGGGACGTGGAGCACCATGAGATGAAATGTGAAGCACTCCATGCATGTCATCATTCTAAAATTATCATCTCACAGGAATTCAGAAAGTCAGTTTGTTCTTGTGTAGTTTTCACCTACATCTGCCATCTTTTGTCTCCTGTGTCTGCTTTTCAGAAAACCAAGAAAAGACAGAAGATCAATATGAAGAAAATTCGCACCTCACCTCCGTTCCTCATTGGATTAACAGCAATACAATAGGTCAGTCCGACTGATTCTGCCCTGAAGAACTTGGTCTTCAGTCTTCCCAGTAGACTTGGACTCTCTGCTGTAGGCTCCTAAGGGGCCACCTAGACCTGTGTGCGTCTCTTATGGTGGCCACACGTGGGTGGTTGAGCTATAAGCTGTTGAAATGTGACTGGTCCACATTGAGATGTGTAGGAAGAGCACAGTCATGCACACCAGATTTGGAAGTCTTAGTATGAAACAGAGAATATAAAATGTCTCCCTGATAATTTTTAACGTATCGATTACATATTGAAATGATAATTGCTACATGAGGCCAAGTAAAATAAGAAAATTAACTTCACCTGTTTCTTTTTGCGTTTTTCATATGGCCACTAGAACATTCACAATTGCTTAAGTGGCTCACACGATCTTCCATAGGTCAGCACTGTTAGTGCCAGTCCAGGCAATTCTTAGAGCAAGGAGCAGAACGAAGTGAGCTGGTTACCGCAGTCACCACCTGTTGGTCTAGTGTAGCAAACAAGAGGTGGCGGGCACCGAGTGTGTGGGAAGCAATTTGTAAACTGGCTTTGAACTTGGGAGCTTAAAGAGCTGTCATGGAATCTAGGTCCTTTCTTCCGATTGCTGGCACTGGGGAGGACACATGGTCTGGCCAGGCCAGCGTGGGAGGGCTCCTCGGAACAGCAGGCTTGGGTGGTGTTGGTCCGGCCCAGTGTTTTCTCTCTGCCCCCAGCTCCACCATTGAGACCCAGTGGAGCCCAGCTCTCTGCCCCACTGGGGGCTTCCTGCTCAGGGGGTCTTTCTGAACGTGGTACAGTGAGACACCCTGTGCCTGCCTGAGCCTGAATCAGAGTCAGAGAGCTTCCTTCCCTCTCCAGAAAATACATTATTCTGCAATGGACAGAGACAGGAGCAGTGTGATGAAGGAGCAGAAAGCAAAGTGGGCTGTGCCTCAGCGCACAGGGTTCATGGCCTGGTTCTGCTCCTTATGCATCACACAGTGCATGACACATCACTTGGTCTCTCTGAGCCTTACTCTCCTCGGAAGCTGCAAGAGCCAGCGAGCCCTGTCTTCCTGACGGTCCCATGAAAGCACTAGGGTTGTAGAAATAGGAACATTGAGTCCTGCCTACAAAGGCTGCAGTTATTTTGGCAAAGGGCTGCTGGTGGAGAAGATGAAAGGTTTGAGAAGAAGGCTTGGTGACAGACCCCCACCAAAGGCCGGGTCTCCACTGAGGTTCTGCAGAGGGCTGGAGTGTGCGGAGTGCTCACCTGTGATTTGCTCCGAGGGGTTAGTTACTGTGGTAACACTGACTTTAAGAGCTCTGTCGTCCGATTGTTCTGTCCCAGGTTTTGGCACGGAGCAGACGCCCTACGGAATGCAGACACAGAACTACCCCAAAGGCGGCCTCCTGGACAGCATGTGTCCGGCCTCCACACCCAGCGTACTCAGCTCTGAGCAGGAGTTTCAGATGTTCCCCAAGTCTCGGCTCAGCTCCGTCAGCGTCACCTACTGCTCTGTCAGTCAGGACTTCCCAGGCAGCAACTTGAATTTGCTCACCAACAATTCTGGTAAGATTGGAAGCATCTTTCAACAAGGCTGTTGGTTTGCTTCTGAGAACCCCAGAGCCGTCATGAACCTCTTAATAAATACTTCCTGGGTTCAGCCATTACAGAAGGAGGTCAAAGCCCATGTTCTAAGTGAATTTCCAACAAGCATAACCCTAATATGTTTCAGGTGCTGGCCCAGGTACTGCAGGCATTAAGTAAACAAAACACAGTCCCTGCTGTCACAGCCAGACTTCTCCACGCTTTGGGATATTTATGGTGGTGATGCAGGAATGTGACATTTCTTTTTATGGAGATGTAACATAAATACAGTGCACAAATCTCAGGTCATGTGGCTGGTTGAATTTGTGTACGTATGTATACCTATGTAACAACCATCCAGATGGAGATAGAGAAGTTTCCAGTAACCTGGACGGTTCCTTCGTACCCCTTCCCATCAATATCATCCCCCCCACAGAAAGGAACTATTCTGACTTTTATCATCATGGATTAGGTTTTGATTTTCTTGAACTTTACATAGATGGAATCATGCGGTATGTTTTGTGTTTGTCTTTTACTCATCGTAAGGTCTGGGATTCATGCATGTTGTTGGATGTAGCAGCCACGTGTTCTTTTGCATCGCTTATAGTATTCCATTATAAGAATTTTATTCATTCTACTGTTGATGGA
Source organism: Colobus angolensis palliatus (assembly GCF_000951035.1). NCBI lineage: Eukaryota > Metazoa > Chordata > Mammalia > Primates > Cercopithecidae > Colobus > Colobus angolensis. The sequence continues at coordinate 2,384,827 of NW_012117154.1, forward strand.
AGATAAGATTTGTGTAGTATAGTTACCCTAAGGAATAGGCACCTGAGTAGAGAGCATTTTGAGAAGTCTGCAGGTGCATGATTGCACTGGTAGTGGTTGGTGATGCTGTGGTCGTGCCCAAGACCAACCGTGTCCTGGAGGAATCAAAGTATGTGCTTGGTTGTCTTTGCCAGGGACGCCCAAAGACCATGACTCCCCTGAGAACGGTGCGGACAGCTTCGAGAGTTCAGATTCCCTCCTCCAGTCCTGGAACAGCCAGTCGTCCTTGCTGGATGTACAACGGGTTCCTTCCTTCGAGAGCTTTGAAGATGACTGCAGCCAGTCTCTCTGCCTCAATAAGCCAACCATGTCTTTCAAGGATTACATCCAAGAGAGGAGTGACCCGGTGGAGCAAGGCAAACCAGTTATACCTGCAGCCGTGCTGGCCGGCTTCACAGGTGCGTGTGGATCTCGAGGAGCCTGGCCGCCCAGTCTCCTGGGTCCTGTCCCTTGTTTCCTTTCGAGCCACAGTACCACGTTCACCGAGGGTGTTTCTAAGCTTAGGTACACAAGTGCTCTACACTCCATGTTTTATGCATGGCTCACTGTATCTCTGAATTAGAAAAAAGCCACACTGGGTGGAATTTCCATGTACACAGAGCTCCGTGGAGTGAATGAAAATCGACAGGCCACGCCCTCCACCTGGGACTTCTGTGGAGTAGTTGGAGCAGGGGGTGTGGCCTATGCAGTCTTCAGCTCTGACTCACCCACTCCAAGAATCAAAGAATGTAAACTGGCTTAGGGAGGGGCAGCAGAGCCAGTCTCAAATAATATGGGCACTGTTTACCTTTTCTTGCTTCTAAAATCTATCTACTCTTATTTTTGAGGTTTGGGTGAGAGCTATTCTAGGCAGAGGACAAATATTAAAGCTGCTTTTAGAAACAGATATTTCCAGTACTTTAGCGAAAATACTGGAGCTTTGTTTTCACTGGCTTCATGTGTCCTTAAATGTGCTGTTTTTTTTTTTTTTTTTTGACCATATGGAGCCACTGTGGATTGAAATTACCTAACTTAAAAAAATCTGATACATTTAAAATAAAGATAGTGAGGCATTCATTCTTTTCCTGTCGTCTAAGAACAACCAGCCACGTAAATGTATTAAAGTACACGGAAAGAGTGTGTGAAAGCTATTCGCGCTTTCATTATTGGGAGTTCAGGGCCTGAGAAGAATAAACAGCCGTAACGTTAGTGTGGTTCATTTTAATAGTAACATAAGTTTCTGTTTATTGACTGCCAGCTCGGTGGTTAAGTAGGCATACAGTCTGTATTCTGTAGGACAGCCTGGCATGGAGGTGGTATGAGGCCATTTTACAGATGGGGAAATTGGCTCACAGGTAGACGGCTATCGGTGGCCACACAGCTCTGGTTCTAGAATGCCTGTGCCGTGCTTTACAGCAAAGTTTTATTGATAATGGCCATTGCGTTTCTGAGGAAGAGCTATTTGGTAGAAAGAGGTTGGGCTTAAGATCGGAAGATCTAGGCTTTTCTCCTCTTTGCTGTGATGGGTGTGTGATCCAGGACAAGGCACCTGGCCTCTGAGCCGCATCTTACCCCTCCTCTTTAGAACAGGACCCGCTGACACTTACTTTGCATGCTTCACCAGACAGAGGCTGTGAGGCAATGAATGTGACCCCACGTGGCTACTGAGTAAACCGGGCTCACATTAAGCAATTTACACATGATCATTTGGCAGGAAGGTGGCATGGGATCCTACGTATGACACGCCTCATTCTGTGATGAAACACCCCATCGGCCACCCCCATCTCTGCCCCACTGGGTGTTTCTAGAAATAAACCTTGAAGGTTTTTAACATAAGGAACAATTAAACCAGATGGGGAATTTTAATGCCAAGAGTTGGTGGCCCTAAACTTTCTTCCAGAAAGAACAAACCTAGCCATCAAGGGGAAGGGTGTCTCGTCTAGTGACCTTATTTTCTAGGAGTAGGCAGTGCGGAGGAGGAACTCACATTTGGTGCCCAGCCCCATCCCATTAAAACACTCAGTACTGTCACCAACACCTTGAGTGCCACCCTTGAGTGTCACATCGGAACCCCATTCAGAGAGCTGGGTCTGCATTCCTAAGTCAGCATGTACAATTAGGATAGTTGAAGCCTTGCTGTATTTTACATCTGTGAAAGGGTATGATCCGTCTCCCTCCCTCTCCCCACAGGAAGTGGACCCATTCAGCTGTGGCAGTTTCTGCTGGAGCTGCTATCTGACAAATCCTGCCAGTCATTCATCAGCTGGACTGGAGACGGATGGGAGTTTAAGCTCGCCGACCCCGATGAGGTATGGCCAGAGCCCTGGGAAATCTCTGGGTTTGAAAACCTGATTTCCTGGTTGGGTTCAAAGACTCAGTTCTTTGGGCACAAAAAAAAGGGTTCACCAGTACTAATGAGAATCTTTCTACGTGAGGCATCCTTGACTGTTGGGAAAATGGAAGTGGAGTCATGCTTTGTGGATAAATGTGTATAGTGTTTTCTGGGTATGCTTCGTACAAGGGCGTTGCACAGATTTCACTGTCTTGATCAGTTGTCTGATCAAGAGGCCCAAGCTGCAAACTGAGGTTCTCTGCCAACCATTTGAAAATGCCTTAGGAAGGCTGTCCTTGTCCATTGGTGGAACAAGCCTCCTGTGGCCCCAAGCCGGCTTTCTGTCTGCTCCTTAGCTGAGCCCAGCAGCGTTGACCCCAGCCCTGCAGGGTTAGAACCAGGAGCCCTGTCTAAAGGAGAAGGCCAAGGACAGGTGGGATACCAACCCCTCCAGAAAAGCATTAGAGAGAAGCCCTTGGTCTCTGGCACCAGAGAGCATAATCAGTCACCACTCCCACCCTGCCCCCAGTTCCCTTGGGAGACAAGCATTGAGGAATGAGTATATCACGCAGCTCAGAATCCCACCCGGCACCTGTTAACTTCAGTAGTTGGAATAGAATCCTGGAGGGTGGGTGACACCAGCGTTTCCCTTGTCTCGGGACCCTCCTGGCTCTGAACCCTTGGCTCCCAGGAGGTTTTGCTGAGCTGGGGCCAGAGAGCAGGGACCTCACTCCCCAGTGGTTCTGCCCCTTGGGGACACAGTGCCCCTGCCATAGGTACTCAGAGGTACTCAGAGGTACTCCTAGGTACTCAAAAGATCCTCCTGCAGACCTTGTGTAGGTGTCAAGTTCTCTCTAGAGTGAATGTGCCTCAGAATCATAATCAGGGAGGAATGTCATTCACTTTTTCTTCACTGACAAATTGAATTTAACTCTTTTCCATCCGTGTTCACCAAAGGTGGCCCGCCGGTGGGGAAAGAGGAAAAATAAGCCCAAGATGAACTACGAGAAGCTGAGCCGGGGCTTACGCTATTATTATGACAAGAACATCATCCACAAGACGTCGGGGAAGCGCTACGTGTACCGCTTCGTGTGCGACCTCCAGAACTTGCTGGGGTTCACGCCCGAGGAACTGCACGCCATCCTGGGCGTCCAGCCCGACACGGAGGACTGAAGTCGCCAGGACCGCCCTGAGCCGGCCCCAGGCTGGTGGACTGAGTGGGAAGCCCATCCTGACCACCTGCTCCGAGGACCCAGGAAAGGCAGGATTGAAAACGTCTAGGAAAGTCGCCAAGAAGCAGTGGCCTTATTGCATCCCAAACCACGCCTCTTGACCAGGCTGCCTCGCTTGTGGCCGCGACGGCACAGCTGATTCTACTCATAGTGCTTTTACATGAAAATGGTCGAGAAAGAGGCACCGGGAAGCCATCCTGGCGCCTGGCAGGCCGTGGGACGGGATGGTTCTGGCTTGAGATTCTCAAAGGAGCGAGCATGTCGTGGACACACACAAACTATTTTTAGATTTTCCTTTGCCTTTTGCAACCAGGAACAGCAAATGCAGAAACTCTTTGAGAGGGTAGGAGGGTGGGAAGGAAACAACCATGTCATTTCAGAAGTTAGTTTGTAAATATTATTATAATCTTATAATTGTTCTCAGAATCCCCTAACAATTCTATTTAACAAAAATTGTATATTGTAATTTAAAATAATTATATAACTGTATTTGAAATAAGAATTCAGACATCCAAGGTTTTATTTCATTTTTCAGTAGCACATATGGAATTTTGCAAAGATTTAATCTGCCAAGGGCCGACTAAGAGAAGTTGTAAAGTATGTATTATTTACATTTCATAGACTTACAGGGGTAAGGCCTATGGGGGGGTCATCCCTGCTTTTTGTGCTTTTTTTTGTTTGTTTTTTGGGGGTTTTCTTGCCTTGGTTGTCTGGCAAGGACTGTACATTTGGGAGTTTTTATAAGAAACTTAAATGTTATTATCTGGGGTTCTATCTGGCCTCTGCTTTCTCCTTTAATTGTCAAGTAAAAGCTGTAAAGCAGTATTTTTCTTGACAAATGGCATATGTTTTCCACTTCTCTGCATGCCTTTAAGTCAGTTTATACACAAAATGGATTTTATTTTTTAGTTTAACTGTGTTTCTCCAACAGCTCACCTCTCCCTGACCACCCAGCCATTTCCTTCCTGTGCTCCACGTTCTTCTGTATGATTAAAATAAGAATACTATTTTTGGAAATATGCAACTCCTTTTCAGAGATCAGGAGGGATTTATGTAGCAGCTATTTTTACTGCAAAAGTAATTCACTGGAAAAAAAATGTAATTTGTAAGAAAGCTTTATTTTTATCTCAGCTCCATGTAAAGTTAAAGTTACTGTACAGAGCTGAAGGATGGGGGGCGATGGGGTCTTGATGAAACCTCTTGAACGAAGTACAGTTTGTTCCATCTTTGTGCACTCGTGCGTCTCAAACCATCTTAATAGCATGCTCCTCCTTTTTGCTCAGTGTCCACAGCAAGATGACGTGATTCTTATTTTCTTGGACACAGACTATTCTGAGGCACAGAGCGGGTACTTAAGATGGGAAAGAGAAAGCATCAGAGCCGTTCATTTGGAGAAAACGTTTTGATCGAGATGGAGACTTTTGTAGTCATTTCAAAAGAGCACCTGAGTCATGTGTATTCCTGGCCTTTGTAAATGACCTGGTCAAGTTGGTTTCAAAGTCCGACGGGCTTGTCTGTTTACTAGCTGTGTGGCCTTGGACCGGTGGCTGACATCTGTAAAAAATCCTCCTGTGATGCAACTGAGGAATCGGGTGGCCGGGCAAGCTGGGAAGAGCAAAGCCAGAGCTGCAATGCCTAAATACCCACAAAAGACCGTTCCCAGTATACTTAAGCACAGGATGTTTTTCTCAAGTGGGACGTATTTATCACTCGGACATCTGTTTATAATATAAACAGACATGTGACTGGGAACGTCTTGCTGCCAAAAGAATCCTAGGCATTGGCTCATTATATATGTGAGGTTGAACCACGTGAAATTGCCAATATTAGACTGGTTTTTATCTACAAAGAAGGAGTTTCATGGGGTTTGACCTAATAGTTACGGAAACTACAGTCCTTATAAACCACTGGCATGGTAATAAACAGATCTTAAGTATAAAAATTTTGTAATTGGGCCTTTACTCTCTCAATAATAAAGTATTTTGTTTATATAAACTCCTTGTGATAGTCCTCGTTCTTCCTCTCCACACCCAGCATGAAGGAGTTGGAGGAAGGATGTTAACCCCAGATCCATTCTCTACCCAAAACATTCCATCGTCAAGCGGCAAGTCTGTTTGACTGGTTTATACACAAGTGACTTAGAAGCCACAACCCAAATTGGAATCAACTCTGAGCCCTTCCTAAAAGAATTCCCAAAAAGTACTCCTTCAAAGCAAAAAATTCTTTTAAGAAGGTGTTATAATAGAAAGATTCAAATGTCTTTGCCAGAAGCTTGGCAGAGATAACTAAGGAGAGATCCTAGGATGTTTATATTAAGTACATTAGAATTTGAGGTTTAAGTACTTTCGGAACTGAGAGAGAATACTCTGTCCCCTCAGTGGAGTCTGACATTGGTAAGGTGATGGTGGTCTTAGGACACCTATTTTCAAATTTGTTCTTTTATATGCTTCAAAATTAGTGAGTATGCCAAAAAGCTTATGTGGGTTATATTCATTGGTGTGCTAGAGCCAGCTCACTGTGTGCTCCCAAGAGCTACATGTCTCTTCCCACCACCACATGAGTAAAGGTAGCTTGAGATGGGGCATGATGAGAGTATTTACACCATGGGAATCGGCAGATACTACAAGTCAGGGCCTTTTCTCCCCCAGAGTGCTGCTTGTTAAACATTTACCAGCACTCTACTGGTTATATCTATCAATGACTTCCATATTAGAAATTAAGGTAAATTTTAAAAGAATTCATTTAAAAATAATTTTATGTATTGGCATTAACAGCATTTTTTTATAGTGAAAAGTAATTATTTTTTTAAAAGTTAGCATGGCATTGTTTCACATTTGCAAATCTCCTTAATGTCTGGGTTAGTATTAGAGTTGGATTCTTCTGTTCCTGCCTTCAGTCTCTTCACATATATTTTGATAGAGGATGTGGAAGAAAATCCAGCCTAACAGATATGTAACTGAAACGAGGAGCATTTAAGGCTGTTTCAGATAACTGTAGATATTCTTTCTTTACTATGCCAAAACTTAACAAAGTATAACTCCTTAGTTGCAATTCAGGTATGAAATCATATTAATGAACTTTCCTAAGGTTACATTAAATTCCACTGGTCTACCTTGCACTTTGAGTAGATCTTTTACCCATGTATGATTTTGTAACATCCTGCACGGGTCATTTGGAAAATACTGCTTCAACATGTTAACACATTTCAAAATATAATGTTAAACAATTATACTACTTAATATCACCACAAATCACATCAGAAAAGTACTGGGAATCTATCAAACTCACAGTGGTGGATACCAATTTTTTAAAATTCAAATTTTCACTTGAAACCTCAAATTTTATAATCAGCAACAAATATCCCTAAGTTTATTTTGGTGGTGGGAGGGGGAAGCGACAGACTCACTTTATTTGTTTTTGAGTAAGTACCAGCCAAATACCCAAATCAGAATAATTTGCCAGTTATTCTCTCAGATAAAAGTGATGTTCATGAAGAGTGGATAGTTTAGCTTGCAACTCAAATACACAACTGTATTTCCTTAGAACAATCACCTATTTCAGTATGTATGCAGATCAGTTCTTTACGTGTACTTTCCATTTTATTACACAGAAATTAAAAAGATGAGTGTTCCATTAGTAAAAATTAGTTTTTACTGCTTCATCACAAGTCTTCCTGAGGCCGGGTGTGGTGGCTCACACCAGCCTACCCAGCATGACAAAACGTCATCTCTACTGAAATACAAAAATTAGCCAGATGCGGTGGTGCATGCCTGTAGTCCCAGCTACTTTGGAGGCTGAGGCTGGAGAATCACTTGGACCTGGGAGGCGGAAGTTGCAGCGAGCTGAGATCCCACCATTGCACTCCAGTCTGGGTGACAGAGTGAGACTCTGTGTTTAAAAAAAAAAAAACTTTCTTTTTTCTTTTCTTTTCTTTTTCTTTTTTTCTGCAAGTGCATGGTGGTGGTGGATAGTGCAGTGACAGTGACTGTCAGTACAGTTTAGTGCAACTGTTCTGGTTCACGTGATTTTGGTTCAGCACTACAATGCAAAACCACCTGTGCTTTTGTACCATCATAGCAAATGTCAAAAAGTCAAGCATGGATTTGTATCCTTGTAAAAACAGTCTTAACCATGAGGATCCTTCCAAAAGGGTCTCAGAGACCTCAGAGTCTGTGGGGCACGTTTTGAGAATTGTTCTAGAAAAAAGAGAGGCTCACTCAGAGCAAAAGTAGTGGACCTCAGGAGGATGAAGTGAAAGTAGGGAAAATTAGCCTTTGGGCTCCCGAATCCAGTGTCTGTGCTTCCTGTCTTCTGACCTTTTCTTAGCCAGGTAAGGAGGAAGCATTTCTTATTTAAAACAAAAAGAATTGTCTAGTCTGCACGATAAAGAAAAGTTCCTTCACACAGGGTGAAATGGATACTCAAAGCCCTTTTCCTGCCATCCTTCTTTGTTCTTTTCCATGCTCCAGTCCAATTCCAAATCTGTTGTAGGAAACAAAAAATGTATATTTTGCCACTTGTTTTTGAGACAGGGTCTTGCTTTGTTGCCCAGGCTGGAGTTTAGTGGCATGATCACGGCCCACCGTAACCTCAACCTCCTGGACTCAAGTGATCCACCCACCTCAGCCTTCTGAGTAGCTGGGACTACAGGCGTGCACCACTAGACCCGTCTGATTTTTAAATTTTTTGTAGAGAAGGGGTCTCCCTGTGTTGTCCAGGCTGTTTTCAAACTCCTGGAATCAAGGGATCCTTCTGCCTTGGCCTCTTAAAGTACTGGGATTATAGGCATGAGCCACTGCACCTGGTCCTGCCACAATTTTTCTGAAGCTCAGAAGAAAAGAGGAAAGGAAAGGGAAATAAGTATTTAGAGAAATCATTTTTCTGAACATCTTCAAAACTGAGATTGGGCGGAGATGAGGTTGTGTGGCCTGCCTGCCCGCCTTTCCTATGGTGGGGGAGAAGCAAAATTAAATTCCCATCAGTCCTGCCCCACGTCCTGGCTCTCCCCCATATCACCCTACCAGCTTTCTTTTCTGATAGGGCTCCAGAACTCCACATGGTGGACACTTGTCACAGGGAATGATTTAGGCTTTAATGGGGCTGCTGGGCAGGGGTGCAGGGCTTGGGGGCCAGAGAAAGTAGAGCAGGAACTGAGGCAAGAGGTGGAGGGAGCAAGCTGCCCCATCACCTCCCCTGAAACATCAAGCAAGTTAACAGGAGGATTTCTTGTGGTTTGCATCTGGACCTTGTATTATCACTATCACCAGATCTGTCAGGCACTATTTGTGACCTTGGGGATGCAATTTAATCACTCTCTGCCTCAGTTTCTCCTCCATAAAGCCAGGTCATTGGTGGCTGTGGTGGGATTGATCTATTGGGGGTGTAAGATTGTGTGAAGTCAGTAACTTGGGTGGGGATGCTATCTGAGCAGAGCACTCCGAGGAAGATGTGTTTGAGCCAGGAGGTCTGCAAAGAAAATATGGTTCCCGGACAATCACGTCTCCATTTTCATCAGAAGAAACCCACGGGCAGAATTCTGTGGTGAAACAAGTACTTAACGGAACCAAGACACAAACCCTGGTCTTCTGTTTTCTGGTGGTGTTCTCTGGCCAAAATAACCCTGTTATGTTTGGTTGAAGTCATTATAAATGCTGCCCCAGATGCTATCTAGGGGCTCCTCCGTTTCTAGTTCCTCCTTCCACAAACCAGAGACCACAGACCTTGATTTGAATTTTAAATTATCCAGGAACCTCCTACCCAAAGAACACACAGCCCTCATGTACAGCAGCCGGTGGCAACTAGTTGAGTTCAAACAGATACAAGAATCTCATAATCTGGGCCAGATGTTAATCGTCTTTTCTGTAAGAGTAAAACTGAAGGGTGAGTCTCAAAGCAGGGCAGGGGGAAACCCCTTATTGTGCAACTCTTTTGTAACTCCTGGGCGGAGTTTGGACATGTAACTTCTGCTTGAAATTTAACATTAGGGGAAAGACCATTTTTGGTCATAGCTGAGGTGATGACATCTTGGCAACTGGAATTGACATGGCCTTTGTTCCATGTGCTATGAGTAACTGTCCCCTCCCCATTTCTCGAAGTCATGTTCAGATGGCAAAACTGCCCAGGATTACCACATCTGACTCCTGCTAGCTGTTTCTGTGTCTATGGCTTCATACTGTTCAGACATAGACCTGGGGCTCAGCACGCCTGTGTGTGTTTGAGTGGCATAAGGTCAGAAGCACAGATCCAGGAAAGACTGAGGCCTGGAGGAAGGTGGGTTGGTTGAAGGACAGAAAATGGAGGTGGGAGCGAACGAAGAAAAGTAAACGAAAAAATGAACTCTTAAGCAAAAAAAGATTGCTTGTCTGCTGTAACCTGTAAAGTTCATGATGAGAAACACCTTTATGATTTGCTGGTAAACTCCACCCAATTTGGTTCTGAAAGAGGTTATTTTTCATTGCAGTGCAAGCATTTAATTAGTTAACTGGGAAATACAGCACCATTTTCAAAGCTCACTTTCATCTGTCATCTCATTTACACCTCCCTGTGACCCTGGGAAATTGGTTTTACTATGCCCATTTTACAGATGTGGAAACTGAGGCTCGGAAAGGTGAACCCCCTAAAGAGAAACTGGAGAGGCTTATCCTGACTCATCCATGGTCCCTGATCCCTTGTGCTGAAGATGCAGACTGTGGCTTGGGAATAGGGGAGGGCTCAGAGGGCTGGAGCTCAGCTGAGTGGCCAGACGTTCCCTCAGAGGGCACCCTCCTTTGGCTTCCGCGCAACCCTGGTAGTTGTCAACAGTGCTGCAGGTGCGCCTCGCCTTCCCACCCTCTGGATGAAGCTCGTCCTAAGGAATTAGCATCTCATTTCTAATTCTCAGGTCCTCAGCAATCAGACTTGTATTTTGGGTCAAATTTGCATACCTTGGGGCTTCTGTCTTCTCAAGCTATGCATGGACCCCAGAGCAAATCCCAACCACGGTTCATGTCAGCCTCTGGAAATCTGCAGATCACTGGAAGCCAGGCTATCCACACTTTCTGGAAGCCATTTCCTGGTGAAGCGGCCCAGGAGGAAAGAAGCAATGGCACAGGAGGCTACCTAGAGTGAGAAGCTTGGAGCCCAGCACTTCAACTATGTCTGTGGCTGGAGCCAAAATAACCAGTTGCTCCTGGTTGCTGCATGTCAGCAATTGCATCACAACAAGAAGCCACAGGGCATCACCTTGTCACATGCGTTTCAGTGTCTCTGTAAATCAGCCCTGCAGCTGGGATTAAGATAGTTCAGGATCCCAAGAACACACATACACACACACAACCCACTTGCACGTACATGTGTGCAGTCACACATCCAGAGACACGCATAGACATACATACACACATGTGCGTGTGTGCACACATGTATTTACATGCACACACACATGCACTCATACACTGACACACATGTGCATATGTGTATGCACACATGAACACACACACACACACGCCACTCCTTTTGCTTGCTTCACCTTGTCTGTCTCTGCTCCTCCTGGTGGTCATCACCTCCCATGCCCTGTCTCCTGTATCAATTCCCCAGGACTACCTACTATAACAAAGTGTCACAAACTTCGTTATAGTAGGGGGGTTAGAAATCCAAGATCATGGTGTCTATAAGGTTGGTTCCTTTTGAGGGCAGTGAGGAGAGAGTCGGCTCCAGCCCTCTCTCCCCTTGGCTGGTAGATGATCATCTTTTCCCTGTGTCTCTTCATGTCACTTGCCCATCTCTGTGTCCAAATTCCCCCTTTTTATAAGGATACCAGTCATATTGCATTAGGGCCAGCTCTGATTATCGCATTTTAACTCGATTACCTCTCTAAGTAACGTACCTGCAAAGACAGTGTCATTCTGAGGTTCCGGGGGTTAGGATTTCAACATATCAATTTGAGGGCACACAATACAGCCCATATATGCCTTAACACTAAGTAAGTTACATAGTAGTTCTATTTTTACTTCTTTGAGAAATCTTCATCCTGTTTTTCATAGTGGCTGCACTAATTTTCACTCCCATCAACCGTGTGTCCCCTTTTCCCTGCATTTCGATTTGCATTTCTCTCATGATTAGTGATGTTGAGCTTCTTTTTTCATACATCTGTTAGCCATTTGTATGTCTTTTTTTTGATAAATGTGTATTCATGTTTTGCCCACTTTTTAATACGATTATTATTTGTTGTTGTTGTTTTTACTGCTGACTTTGAGGTTTTTGTATATTCTGGATGTTAGTTCTTCGTCCAAATGAATAGTTTGCAGATACTATCTCCCAATCAAAAGGGCATCTCTTCCCTTCGTAGATTGTTTCCTTTGCTGTGCAAAAGCATTTCAGTTTAATATAGTCTCATTTGTCTGTTTTTGTTTTTGTTGCTTATGTTTTTGAGGTCTTAGCCATAAATTTTTTTGCCTAGCTCAATATCCTGAAGTGTTTTTGCTATGTTTTCTTCTACCAGTTTATGGTTTCAGGTCTTATGCTCAAGTTTTTAATTCACCTTGGGTTGATTTGTGTACATGGTAAGAGATAAGGGTTCAGTGTCATGCATCTATATGTGAGTATCTACTTTTCCCAGCATCATTTGTTGAAGAGGGTGTCCTTTTCCCATTGTATGCTCTTCATGCTTTTGTGGAAAATCAATTGGCTGCAAGTATGTGGATTTATTTTTAGGTTGTCTATTGCATTAGACTCTGTGTCTATTTTTATGCCAATACCAAGCTATTTGGGTTACTATAGCTTTGTAATATATTTTAAAGTCAGATAGTGTGATGCCTTCAGCTTTTTTCTTTTTCCTCAGAATTGCTTTGGCCATTCAGATTCTTTTACACTGTTTTTTCTATTTCTGTTGGAAAAAATGGTGTTGGCATTTTGATAGGGATTTCATTGAATCGGTAGATTGCTTTGGGCAGTGTGGTCATTTTGATTATATTAATTCTTTCAATCCATGAGCATAGGATGTCTTTCCATTTGTTTGTGTTCTCTTTCATTTTTTTTTTCATTAGTATATTATTATTTGTGCAGTGAGCAGAGCGAAGTCAGGGACACTATTTCTAGAACTTGGCTGGCTCCCCTCCCCCAACCCAGCTGATTGTCCTGGTTGCCAGGCACTTGTTTACATTAGAGACAGAACAATCTGCAGGGTTCTGATTGGTCAGTTGTGGACCTTAGGCCACTGGCAAGCAGAGGCAGAGTCACAGAGGGGCTGCTACTCCTCAAAATGCCTCTCCAGCCACTCTGGAGCTGGTGGGGGCTGCCCTGCTGGTGATGGCTTGAGAGAAGCCCTGGGCATCCCTGGGAGGTCCTGGTTTGTGCTGCTGTGGTGATCTTAATCATCAAGAGATGACACACTTTATAACACAGGAAAAGAACTGAGCCAAACACTGTTTCCATCAGGAGGTCCATGTAGAAGGCAGCCAGAACATGTAGAAGGATGGGAGTCAAGACACAGGCCCAGGAAGCCTTCAAGTCACCCTTGATGGAGGCCAGACCTTGAACGTTATAATCCCTCTGCTTGTCAACCATTAATGCAAATCTGAGGTCTTCCCTCCTGAACACAGGAGGTTTTCTGGAAAAAGCATGGAAAAACAAGCCTCCTAAATGTTCCCAAGTGACTGACGTAGGACACATCTTAAAAGGATCAAAGGAGGATGAAGAAAAACTTCAGAAGAAAATAACAGGTGGTTTGAATGAAAACACTCATTTTGCAGAAAGTCCAGAAGTGCTCAACCAAGAAAGTACAAGATGGAAGCAAAGAGTACAGAAAAAGGAGGCGAAAGAAAAGCTGGAACTTTTGAATGCACAAATAAGACAGGTCATGAAAAATACCATGAACCAATTAAAATCTCTAGCTGAAAACTTGGACACCATGTGGTTGCGAGATTTCCCTAGGGACCACAGTGACAAGAACTAGAAACCAGAGCTAAACAGAAAAACAGAAAAGGAAGACTGCCTCCCCCAGCTCCCGCCCACCTAACTATAAGTCAGAAGAGTTTGCTGGGTGATGGTGACTTAAATCTGTCCTGTGAAAGTCAAGAAAAAACAAGAAATAGCCAGACAATTGTCAGAAGAAAATGCAATGAATGAGAGCTCACAGGAAAAATCAAATGCCTCCAAACTGAGAAAGCATCTTTGCAATTTGAAAATGCCCAGCTGGGCCAGGTGTGGTGGCTCACGCCTATAATCCCAGCACTTTGGGAGGCGGACGTGGACTGATCACCAGAGGTCAGGAGTTCAAGGCCAGCCTGGACAACATGATGAAACCCATCTCTACTAAAAATACAAAAAATTAGCTGGGTATGGTGGCATGCACCTGTAATCCCAGCTACTCAGGAGGCTGAGGCAGGAGAACCTCTTGAACCCAGGAAGTGCAGGCTATAGTGAGCCGAGATGGTGCCACTGCACTCCAGCCTGGCGACAGAGCAAGACTCCATCTCAAAAGAAAAAAAAAATCCTGGCTCACAGGTGAGATCCAGAACATGCAGCTGAAGCTTCAAATCCTGCCTGAATCACATCAAGAACATACAGTGCAATTTCAGAGAAGATCATCTGAGGAGGAAACACACAGCTTAGAGATGAAGAAACGTCCCAGCGTGTGAAGAAACGTGAACACACACAGCGGATTTGAAGCCTCTACAAGGAGATGGCCAAAGACATCAGCAAAGAATTGGAGAGAACCACTTCCTTCTATCAGAAGAAGATTCTCATCTGTGAGGAAAGAGCTCAGGAAAGCTGGAGGGCAGTTCTGTCCACTGAGAGAAAGCTCCAGGAGCTAAGAAAAGAAGATGATTGCAGTAGGCTGAGCCTGGCTGACGTGGAGTACAAGTTCCAGGCTTTCCCTGGGGGATCCTTTGCTCCTCCTTCTCCAGGAATAGCCCACAGAAGCCCAGAAGTAACCAGGGGTCCCCTGGGTCAGGGACCAGAAGTATCAGGTCCCCAGCAAGGAGGAGGGAGGTGCTGTGAGGCTCAGGGACCAGGTTTCACTCAACTCTCCCAACAGCAGGGCCCTGAATACACAGGATCACAGTGGGACACAGCAGCCTGCGCTGTCTCCTTAAAGTGAGCTTGATTTATCTCTTTTTAGTTTAGCTATTGTGACTTGGGATGCCACAGTTTTCATTTCTTGAAGTTTGGTATAGCATTATAATTTTATGTTAGTATTTTAAAATACAGACATCAATGTAATTCTCGTAAATGTAATTCCTCATTACTGGACCCTTTAGATTACATGGTATGAGTATTGTGTTTTTATTTAAACTCTCCTTTTAAGTTTGAGATGGGTGGAGACATTTAAAACAATAAAGTTCATTTCTGAATGCCATAAGCTGTTATTGTACATCTATACAAGTGACAATATTTACCTGAATAAATTTTAATTGTTTTTAAAAACAATGCAAAAAATCTTAAGAACAACATGCCATTAAAACTACCTAATATTTGTATTAGTTTAGTTCTAAATTTATTGACTAATCTGGGGGAGTCGATATTTTATAACTGTTTGTTTCTTGTTTTGTATTTTAACCATTGTATCTTAACCATTGATGTTTTAAGACAAGGTTGTTTAAACAATTCTAAACTATATAATCAACAAAAATATTTCCATTGATGGCAGCAAACCCATTCTCTGTTACACACACACGCACACACACACACACACACGCACACACAACACCCCCAATGTTGAGGGAAGCGGCTTTCAGTTGTTATGTCAGTATCTGAAGAAAACGTAGAATTAAGAGAGATACAAAGTGTTTTTTTAATATTTATATAAATAAAGGAAAACATTTGTATGTACACAATTTGTACATACAGAAAAGACAACTAAATTATCTTCACACTAACGGAGAGTTGCCTGATGTATCAGACAAGATTTCAACAAGAAACAGTTCATGAAGAGACTGTGATGCAGGACAGTTCCCTGGGCTGTCACAGTTTCCTATGACAGTTTCCTGGGCAGAGATAAAGGCTTGGACAAGAGATGGTGAGGCTCCCAGGGGCTAGCACTAGGAAAGAGGTAGTCTCACCTCTGGGCCTGAAGGGAGGAGGATGTGGTGTCATCTGAGCCCAGGGAGGAACAACTGTCTTAGGACGTGGAGAAACTAGAGGTAGAGGTGCCTACTAAGGTGGCCAGGGCTCACTGCTGGGGCTGTGCCCCCCAACGTCCCTGCAGCTGGCTGGGGAGGGTGGGAACGTCAAGGCAGGCTCTCTGGAGGAGGTGGTCCCTGAGCTGAACACTGACAGATTAGTAGGAGCTACCTCCAGTGCTTTTCAGACATGTAGGGGTAGATGAATCACTTGGAGATCTTTCACTAAGCAGGTTCGGATTCATCAGGTCTTGCAGCAGGAGCTGAGACCCCGGGTTGCTCCCAGGTGCTGCCTACAGCAGGATGAGATGTGGAACAGCAAGAATCCTTTGATAAATATAGGGCAGGATCTGGGGAAGTTGAAGGGACAGGAGCATTTCCGGCTGACAGTACAGCCCAGGCAAAGACACGAGAGCACAGACAGCCTGGGTCTGCGCGAGCTGCGCCATGCGACTGGGGTTCTGCAGCCCAACATCAGGCAGGAAGGACAGGACACTGAGAACCAGCATGCAATGTATGCAGGGTGTCTTCCCAATGATCCTCAGAAACACTCATATCTGCCACAGGCAAGTCTTGTCCTCAGGATGCCACCTGTCTCAGAGGAGCGTGAGGAACCGTAGGCTGAAGGTCCCCCTTAGAGAAGCCACCATGGAGGGTTTGGTTGGCCTCCAGAATCCCCTGTGTGGGTCAGCAGCTCCCTGCTCCCCCGGGTGCTTGGCCCAGACATCTGGAAATCCCTCCTGACTCCTCTACATCCATCCATCAGGTACTCATAAATTCCACCCTGCAAGGCCCCTCTACTCTCTTCTGTCCATCTCAACTACCACCATCCTGCAAGCCACCATTCCCTCTTCCCAGGCGCTCTGTTCCTTGGCTAACCACCTCCCTTACTAGGCCCCCACTTCACTATTACTTCCTCCAATTCATGTCTGCACACGGCCAGAGTGACCTTTTACCAAAGACTTGAGCATGCTTCGTATGAAACCAGACCTTGGCCTGCATGCGGTGAGCATGCAGCAGCCCTTGGCCTTAGTCCCTGTCTCCTACCTCGGGTCATGAACAGCAAAGGTGAGCACACATCCCTGAGTGCCCTGGATGGGCCTGGCTGGGGCCAGCGTATCATGCTGTACCCAGCTTATTATTCATGGCTCCCTTTCACTCTTAAAATTGCTTCAGTTATGACAATAAATTATATGATCACACAATGAACGGGTCACTTCAGTTCAAACTTTTCAAAGAGAACTGCAACATTCTTAAAATATAGAAGCTCATGAGAAAATAGACAACATGAGTCAAATCAAACTCTAAATACAGCCGTGGACAGTCAAAGAAACACCACTGCTTTGCCAAGTTAGCCCATGTGGGAATATCATGTTTTTGGTTAAGACAATTGTATATTCTTAAAGGCCAAATGTAAACCACCTCAGTTTTGGGAAGGTCCCAATAAAAGCTGAATAATGTGTAAGCATAGTTTAAAGTTAAGGCCCCTCTAATTTATTGTGGACCTGAAGATATTACGCTTGCAAATCGTTTCACAAGAGTCCATTCTAAAGTTTGTATGATGCAACGTTCTTGTGAATTATAGACAAATGATTCATCTGTTTGACTCAGATTCAAGGACATTTTTTGTGGTGAAGTAAAGCACTGAGTCTCAAGATATCATGTAAAGATATGGAGTTGCTATGCCAGGAAAAGAACTATAGAAAGAGCAGCTAGGAAGTCAATGTAATAGTCAACACACCTCCGGGGCCCTCCCTGGGAGCCTCTGATTCCATTGCTCTTGGGTGAGCCCTGGATACCTATATTTTCTCCAAGTTCCACTCATGATTCTAATGCTCAAAAAAGCTGGGGAATCACTGTAATAAGGCATGATCTTGAGAGTTATGGCCCAGAGACATGCATCTGCCTCTGACTCAACACAAGGGGCACCCCGCTTCTCACGTCTTGTGACTCCATGGTGTACAGTGTGGTCAGTTCAGCCTTTATGTCTACTCTCTGTCCTTCTCCACTCTGTGGGGTGCTACTGACCTGTGCAGTGTTGACCACAAACAGATTCTTACCCCATGGGTTCATCCCATGGGGATTTCCAGAAGGAGACTGGAGGTTCACTCTCCTGCCTCCCCCGATCCCTTTTTTTTTTTTTTTTTTTTTTTTTTGAGACAGGGTCTCACTCTATCACTCAGGCTGGAGTGCCATGGCATGATCTTGGCTCACTGCAACCTCCGCCTCCTGGGTTCAAGCAATTTCTCCAGCCTCAGCCTCCCGAGCTGCTGAACTACACGCACGTGCCACCATGCCTGGCTAATTTTTTTATTTTTATATTTTTAGTAGAGACGGGATTTCACCGTGTTGGCCAGGCTGGTCTTGAACTCCTGACCTCAAGTGATCTGGCTGCCTTGGCCTCCTAAAGTGCTAAGATTACAGACGGGAGCCACCATGCTCTCCTGCCTCCCTTTTGACCAGCTGGCCTTGAGCTGGCTGTGTCTGTGGGCCTGAGGCTATGCTCCTTTCAAAGGCTGGCTCTCCATGGCTCCCCGTGTGGTTCCTCTAACTAGTCCCTTCCCTTGTCCCTCGAGGCTTAGAAGGTGCTGAAGCTGAACTGCAGGGAGCCCCAGTTTACTGCCTGTATTCAGTACCTGTGTCTGCTGTAAGAAATTTCCACATACCCATTCACTTAAAACAACATATAGTTATTATCTTACATTTCTAGAGGACAACAGTCCAGAAATAGTCCCACTGGGTTAATATCAAGGGCTAGTGCCTTCTGGAGCTCCTAGAGTCAGCCTTCATTCCCAGGCTGACGGCCCCTTCCACCATCCTGAGAGCCAGCAGTGTGGCATCTTCAACTCTCTCTCTGCCCACCCTCCGCTCTCATCATCATTCACCTCTGTGAGGATCTTGCTTCCCTCTTTCGAGGAACCCTGTGATTACATGGGTGATCCATGACAGTCTGCCCATCTCCAGATCCTCAGCCACCCTGCAAAGTCTCTTTTGCCGAGTAAGGCAGCATGTTCACAGGTTCTGGGGAGCAGGAGGTGGACCTCTTAGGGGCCATTATTGCATGTACCGCACCTTACTTTCTACTTTGCAGTTTCCTATGCCCAAACCTTTGTGAACAGCCCCTTGGTGTATGAACCTTCCTCAAAATCACCTATTTCCAGCATCATTTTTTCCTTAACTCTGTGCACCATCTCTAGCACTTATTTTTTTAATGTATTGAAAAGATAGACTCGCTTAGCATGTATGGAACAGCTTTCCAAGGGAATGAATAGATTTGAGCAGTTTGCTGATAGAGGTGCCCAATGGAAATATTAAAGTACAAATGAGAATGTTGGTGGTTTCCATGAAGTGAAGGTGTCTGACCAGACAGTAACGTGAAAATCATATCTCCACAGAGATTACCCACTTTTGAATCACTCTGTCAAGGCGTTGGCACAATGCTGCCCTCATCATCGAAAGGCGATGACTACAACAGTCTTGTTCATTCAAGAGCTGTACTCCAGTCAAGGAACTGAGAACCTCCCAGGGGGCACAGCCTTGTGCTTGGTTGTGCAACCAACGTGCCTTATTTCTAATTTCACACACAATGTGTGTGATCAGCAAAATAAGGGCCCCCCAAATATATCTATGCCCAAATCTCTAAGGCCTCTGAATATGCTGTATTACATGGTCAGAGAGACTTTGCAGATGGAATTAAATTTAGGGACTTTATAATAGTGAGATTGTCCTGGATTCTCTGGGTGGGCCAAATTAATTCCATGAGTCCTTCACAGTAGGGAGCTCTCTGAGGCTGGGAGCAGAAGAGGGATGCAGCAGGAAGAGAAGTCAGTGGGAGTCTGATCCCGAGAAGGATGGCATGCACGCTCACTGGCCCTGAGATGCAGGGGCCGCGAGTGAGGACCAGAGGCAGATCTCTAGGGTGTCTGATGGCCCCTCCCAGCTGACAGCCAGCAAGGAAACAGGGACCTCAGCACCACAACCATGGGAACTAAACTAGCAGCATCAATGAAGCTGGCTGCTGATTTTTCGCAGAGCCTCTCAATAAGAACCCAGCTGTTGACATCTTGGTTTCAGGCTTACAGAACCCAAAGTAGAGAAAGCAGTTGAGCTGACCCAGGCTTCTGACCTACAAAACTTTCCGGCAGTAAACCGTTCTTGGTTTTAGCCCCTAGCTTTGTGACTGTTTGTTATGGCAGCAACAGAAAACTAAACCAAGCCATTTCAGTGAGAGCAGGACAAGCGCTGTAAAATTGTATTCTCTAGAAGAGAAAATTTTCATTGTTTATTTCTGACGATAAAAATGATACACTCTCATTCTTGGAAAATAAAAAAACATGGAAAAAATAAAGAAGAAAAATTAAAATTACTTATAATCTCACCAACCCAAGATCATTATCATTATTGCAATGGACTATATAGTGTTCCCTCAAAATTCTTACGTTGAAATTTCCAACCACCGATGGGACTGCATTTGGAGGTGGGGTCTTTATGGAGATAATTAAGGTAACTGAGGCCATGAGAGTAGGGCTCTGATCCAGTAGGATTGGTGTCCTCATAAAAAGACATTTAATAATTATATATATTGTATACATACAATCGCGCACTCTCTCTGTCACGTGAGAACATAGCAAGGACACGTGAGGACAGAGCAGCTGTCTGTAAGCCGGGAAGAAAGCCCTCATCAGAAACTCAACAGGCTGGGACCTTGATCTTGGACTTCCAGCCTCCAAAACTGTGAGAAATAAATGTCTGTTGTTTAAGCCACTCAGTCTATAGTATTTACTTATGGCAGCTCAAGCATACTAACATAATTACTGATCACATTTTGCTGTATTTCTTCCCGATATTTTAAAGCCCACATACAGTATTTTTCTTAGAAAAAGTAAGATCATGTCATATATAATCATACAGCTTCTTAATAAGTAACACTGTTACTATTAATATGTTACTAGAAAAATTTCAAAAATCTGTTTTTCAATGACTACATAATAGTTTTTCAAACTCCATAATGGCAAGGTCTTTCCTTTTTTAAAAAAGTGAGGTTTAATTTACATGCAGTAAAATGAACAGATTGTAAGAGTTCAGTTTGACCAGTGTATTAGTTCATTCTTACACTGCTGTAAAGAAGTACCTGAGACTGGGTAATTTGTAAAGAAAAGAGGTTTAATTGGCTCCTGGTTCTGCAGGCTGTACAGAAGGCATGACAGCCTCTGGGGAGGCCTCAGGAAACTTACAATCATGTCAAAGGCAAAGAGGCAGCAGATGCATCTTACGTGGCTGGAGCACAAGGAATAGAGAGAGAGGAGAGAGGTGTTGAACACTTTTAAACAACCAGATCGCGTGAGAACTCTATCACAAGAAGAGCATCAAAGGAAGAAACTGCTCCCGTGATCCAGTCACCTCCCACCAGGCCCCCACTCCAACATTGGGGATTACAATTCGACACGAGACTTGGGCAGGGACACAGATCCAGTCCATATCAATCAGTTCTGACAAATGCATACAGCTATGTAACTCACACCACTATCAACATATAGATGTTTTCGATCATTTTAGAAAATTCCTTCTGTGCCACTTCCTGATCAATTCCTACCATTCCAGAAACAACTTCTATTCTCATTTCTATCCCCATGAATTAGTTTTCCTTGAGAAGGTCAGAAATGTTACCATACACTTTGTACTTTTGTGTCTGCTTCTCCCACTCGGAATAATGCTTTTGAGATTCATGCATGTCGCTGTGTTTCAGTGCTTTTGTCCTATCTGTTGTTGAGTTATGTATGGATACACTGCAATTTTTTTATTGGTTCACAAGTTCATGAACACTTGGGACATTTCTGTTTTGGACTAGTATGAATAAAGCTGCTATGACCATTTTTGTGCAAGGATTTTTGTGGGCATGTGTTTTCATTTCTCTAGGAACTGAACTGTGAGTCATAGGATAGATATATGTTTAAAATTGTACGATACTTCCAAACCATTTTTCAAAATGGTTACATCATTTTACATGCTCACCAGCAATATATGAGTTCCAGTAATTCAACTTCCTCTGCTATACTTGGAATGGTCAATCTTTTTCATTTTAGCCATGCTAGAGGGCTGAAGTCTATCTCGGTTTCAATATGTATTTCCCTGATGACTAATGATGTTCATGTGCTTATTGGTCACATATCTTATTTGGTAAAGTCTCTTTTTAGTCTTTTACCTAATTTTAATTAGGGTTGTTTGTCTTTTTATTATTAAATTGTAGCAGTTTTTACAAATATATGCAGATGCTCCCTGACTTGCAATGGAGATACATCCTGATAAACCCGTTGTAAGTCGAAACTATCGTAAGTTGAAAATGCATTTAATACTCCAATAAAGCCATTATAAAGTCAAAAAATCATAAGAATGGATGTTTTCTCCCAGTCTGTGGCTTGCCTATTTCATTTCTTAATAACGTCTTTTTTTTTTTTTTTTTTTTTTGAGACGGAGTCTCGCTCTGTCGCCCAGGCTGGAGTGCAGTGGCCGGATCTCAGCTCAATGCAAGCTCCGCCTCCCGGGTTTACGCCATTCTCCTGCCTCAGCCTCCCGAGTAGCTGGGACTACAGGCACCAGCCACCTCGCCTGGCTAGCTTTTTGTATTTTTTTAGTAGAGACGGGGTTTCACCGTGTTAGCCAGGGTGGTCTCGAACTCCTGACCTCGTGATCCACCCGTCTCAGCCTCCCAAAGTAATAACATCTTTTGATGGGCAGAAGTTTTTAATTTTGGTGAATTCTCATATGGTTTGGCTGTGGGTTCTCATCCAAATCTCATCTTGCATTGTAATCTGAATTGTAATCCCCATATGTTGAGGAAAGGAACTGGTGGGACGTGATTGGATCATGGGGCCAGTTTCCCCCATGCTGTTCCTGTGATAGTGAGTTCCCACAAGAGCTGGCTGTTTGATAAGAATCTGGTGCTACCTCCTTCTCTCTCTTTCTCTCCTGCCACCATGTAAGATGTGCCTTGCTTCCCCTTCACCTTTGTGAGGCCTCTCCAGCCATGCAGAACTGTGAGTCAATTAAACCCTTTTCCTTTATAACTTACCCAGTCTCAGGTAGTATCTTTATAGCAGTGTGAAAATGGACTAATACAAATTCCAATTCCAATTTTGTTGAATTCCAATTCCAAATTTTGCTGAATTCCAGAAAATTTTTTTCTGTGACTCTAATAACAAATGTGTCCACCCCTAAATTCATAAATATGTTTTTAAAGTTTTCTTCTAGAGGTTTTACAGGTTTAGTATTATGATAAGGCCTATGGTCCACCTTGGAATAAATTTTTTGTATGGTATGAGGTAGGGATTGAGGTTCTTCCCTCTCCTCATATGGATATCCACTTACTTCTGCATCTGTTTTTGGAAATTTTCTTTTTTTCTCATTGAATTGCTTTGTTGAAAATACCATTTGACCATACAGTTGGGAACTTACTTCTAGAATTTCTATTTTGCTCCCTTGATCTTTTTTTGTCTGTTCTTTCAGCAGTACAGTACTGTATTAGTCTGTTCTCATTCTGCTAATAAAGACATACACAAGACTGGGCAATTTGTAAAGGAAAGAAGTTTAATTGACTCACAGTTCCACATGGCTGGGGAGGCCTCACAATCACTGTGCAAGGCAAGAGAGAGTGTTCAGAACTCCCCTTTATAAAACCATTAGCTCTCATGAGACTTATTCACTACCATGAGAACAGTATGGGGAAACCACCCCCATGGTCCTGTTATTTCCACCTGGCTCTGCCTTTGATACATGCGGATTATTACAATTCAAGGTGAGATTTGGGTGGGGACACAGCCAAACCGTATCAAGTACTGTTTTGATTACTATAGTTTTAGGTTAAAATTTGAAATCAGGTAGTATAAGTCCTCCAAATTTGTTCTTTTTCAAAATTATTTTTGCCATTCTGTGTGCTTTGAATTTTCACATAAATTTTAGAATCTGCTCATTTATTTCTATTTTTAAAAACCATCTGGGATTTGGATTGGGATTGCATTGCATCTATACATACATTTGGAGATAACTGATATCATAAGAAAATTGTCTCCAAATCCATAAACATTGTATATGTTTATATTTATTTAGGTCTTCTTTTATTTCTCCACAACATCTTACAGTTTTTATTATAGAGGTATTACATACCTTTTGTTAAATTTATCTCTAAGTATTTCATATTTTGGGGTACTATTGTAAAGAGTATTTTAAAACTTTTCATTTTAAATGCTATATAAAAATATATGTGTATATAAAAACACATACATATGAGTGTATTTATATATCTATCACTACAGCTATATGTTTATATTAATGTCTATATCTATATCTATCTTTGTTTGAGTCTCTATTTTCAGACTTGGGCAAACTCTATTCCTCAATTCATGGAACAATCTCAGTATTGATCTATGCATGGTAGGTGCATTTCATACATATGTATGTATTTTTAACAATGTAAGAAGCACCCTCTATTTCACCTTCCAAACAAAAACCTAACTGACAGTAATCTATGTCTAATTTCATGGTTCCCTCCTCTTAAGGCTTATCCCCTGGTCTCTATAGTCAAGTGTCATCATCCCAAATCAATGTCTGAATTCATTGAATCATTTTCCTGTTCATGGATTTTGTGGTGATGTTTCCAGGTTTTTGCTGTCACATTTAATTCTGTAATAAGTATTTTTGTGTGGTATATTTGGTTCAAATACTGATTTTATTCTTGGGATGTGTTTTTATAATTGGAATTCCCTCGCTAAAGTACATCAAAGGGCATGAACATTTTAAGATTCTTGACAGATTTTAGCAAAAAATTTCCAGAGTACTTGTATCAATTAACTCTTTCACCAGCAAGACAAGAATGCCCACTTCAGAGTAACTTTGCCAAAATTTATCAAATGTTTTTTAACTTTGTTAAATATAATGAGTGACACTTAATTTTTTCATTATTCATATTTTATTAGACAGTGGTTTTTCCTACTCTGCAAATTTTCTATTTTGATCTTAAAATATTTGTATTTAATGATGTTTAATGGATTGTGGAGAGTAACTAGCTGCACATCACCTTTATAGAAAGTATTTTTCCCTTTTAATTTTGTTCATGATTATACCAAGTTTTATACAGACTCCATCCTCATGACCTAAACACCTCCCAAAAGGCCCAATTCCCCCCGAACAGCGTTACACTGGGGATTAAGCTTCCAATACATGAATTCTGGGGGACACATTCAGACTATAGCAAATATTAAAACTATAAATTGTATAAAATTTTATAAACACAATTTATCTATAAACTGTTAGGAAGTGCCATTGTTCTAAGGTCATCCTAGTCCTGGTCAGCCAGGCTCACGTGAAATAAAATCCACCTGGCTGTGAAGACACCTCCTTCAGCACAGTGCCATCATCCCTGCCCTCTACTTAGTGAAAAACAATGGGACTTTTTTCTTTCTTTCTTTCTTCTGAGACGGAGTCTAGGAGTCTCACTCTGTCGCCCAGGCTGGAGTGCAGTGGCACGTTCTCGGCTCACTGTAAGCCCCGCCTCCCGGGTTCATGCCATTCTCCTGGCTCAGTCTCCCGAGTAGCTGAGACTACAGGCGCCAGCCACCACGCCCGTCTCTACTTTAAAAAAAAAAAAAAAGGGGACTTTTAAAGCGTTGCATTGGAAAGCATTACCTACTCCTCCAGCCTGATCTGGAATAGCCTCAGGCACCCCAGCCCTTCTCAGAATGAGGGAACTTTCTCCAGCTCCGCAGGGCTGTGCAGGGCCCCTTCCCAGTGCAGCCTTGACTGTGGGGTACGGTCCCTCTGCATGCCACTCACAGGACAAGTTTAATCGAGCCCAGTTTAAGGATCACAACCATGATGTCTACAAAACCATGATGAACTACAACCATTTGTAGGTCATTAGTTCAGAAATTCATTACTGAACTTCTGTGAACCTCCACGGTGCAAGAGCCCTTTTTGAAATGCAAATTTGGATAGATTCCCAGTTCAGGCTTACTTATATGCCAAGATAAATGAAAAGAGGATTCTTAAATGTCATTCAAAGATGATTTCTCATCTAGCACACACCCAAAGCTTCTGGAAGTCGCCCAGTCACTCACTATGTTATTCACCACGTAGGTATTGCACAAAGACCACAAGAAAAAGTCATCGTCCAAACCAGAGAAAGGAAATTGACCAGTGACCTGTCCTGGGCACATAACCGCATGTGATGAGAGGCAGGACCCTGGCAGGGCAGAGAAACCAGCTCCTTTCAGAGGTTTCCAGACTGTAAATTTCAAAGCCCTGTACAATTTCAACAACAATGAAAATTTAAGGATCAAGCGTACTGGCCTTTCAACCTTCCACTTTGCCAAATAAGCAATTTGAAAAAATAGGTAACACTCATTTTTGCTATCATTTTATAAAAGGATAGTTTTAACAGAAAAAAAGGGTAATAAAGAAAGCTATCTTAGAATAAAAGACAGTTTCTCAATTAAATTCATTTGAAGTATGAAAACTTGCTATACATTCCTTATTTTTCTACTTTTGTTTGCAGGCCAGTGAAAAGGTTTTCATGTGGACCAACCCCAGTCAGAAAGCAGGCACTTGGGGCCGGGCGCGGTGGCTCAAGCCTGTAATCCCAGCACTTTGGGAGGCCGAGACGGGCGGATCACAAGGTCAGGAGATCGAGACCATCCTGGCTAACATGGTGAAACCCCATCTCTACTAAAAATACAAAAAACTAGCCGGGCGAGGTGGCGGGCGCCTGTAGTCCCAGCTACTCGGGAGGCTGAGGCAGGAGAATGGTGTGAACCCGGGAGGTGGAGCTTGCAGTGAGCTGAGATCCGGCCACTGCACTCCAGCCCGGGCCACAGAGCGAGACTCCGCCTCAAAAAAAAAAAAAAAAAAAAAAAAAAAAAAAACAGGCACTTGGAAACCTCGTGTCTGTGAAGAACAAGGGGTAGAACCTCTGAAATCCTCCCCTTTGAGACTTCCTGTGCATTCACACATCCTTTTGTGTGCCTTGAAAATGTAACAAACAGACGTGGGCAAGAGGCAGCCAGAAGTCCCCGGCACAGGGCCTGCAACCTATCTGCTTGCATCCTGCTTGGGAGACATGTCAGAGATAAACTCCAGAAGTAGTCACAAGGGGTGACAGCGGTTCCTGCCTGGCTCTGCATCCAACAGCCTGGTGGAGCCTAGGCTAAGTCTACAAAAACACGGAGCTCAGATCTCCTACCTAGATTTTTTGGCTTTATTCAGGCAGAATTGACAAATTAAAAGGTATGCATTTAAGGTGTACTACTTGATGATTTGAAATACGTATACGCAATTATGCTAATTAACATATCCATCACCTCACAGTTACCTTTTTAGTATGTGATGAGAACACTCAAGATCTGACCTCTTAGCAAATTTCAAGTGTACAATACAGCAATGTTCATTGCAGTCACCATGAGGGACACTAGATCTCCAGAACTTGTTACGTTTTGATTGATTAGGTATGAGCTGGGCCTAATGATAGCATTTTACTCTTTTTCATTTGTTTGTTTTTGAGACAGGGTCTTAACTGTCACCCAGGCTGAGTGCAGTGGAACGATCATGGTTCACTGCAGTCTCAACCACCTGGGCTCAAGCAATTCTCCTACCTCAGCCCCACAAGTAGGTGGGACTACAGGCACACCACCACGCCTAGCTCATATTTTATTTTTCGTAGAGACAGGGTCTCACTATGTTGCCAAGGCTGGCCAGGAACTCCTGTACACAAGTGGTTCTCCCGCCCTGGGCTCCCAAAGTGCTGGGATTACAGGCTTGAGCCACTGCACCTGACTGGACATTTTACTCTTTATCACAGCATTAGATACACATGGTTTAAAATATCACAAGGCTTATAATGGAAACAACTAGCCCCTGGCTTTGCCTACCCCACCCTGCTCATAGCCATGAGACTACCAGCACCAGTGCACTTAGTGATGCTTCCGGGAATTTACTTCTACACTTGTTAATAACACGCTCATAGGACTAAATCCTGATCCTCCATTGAGCACATTAACCTTTGGGGTCTGCAAAACTACAGCTTTTCCCCCCTAAAGATGTCCACATCCTAACCTCGGGAACGCAGGATCCTGTGAACATGTCACTTTCCATGGCAGAAGGGACTTTGCAGGTGTGATTCAAGTAAGCGTCTTGAGACGGGGAGATTTTCCTGGATTATCCAACCTGGTCCAATAGCATCATAAGGGTCCATATGAAAGGCAGGGATTATCCAGCCTGGTCCAATATCATCGTAAGGATCCATATGAAAGGGAGAGATGACAGTGGAGTCAGAAAAAAGAGAGGTCACCATGGAAGCAGAGGTTGGAACAATTCACCGTGAAGACAAGAGGAAGAGGCCAAAACTGAGGAATGTGGTGGCCTCTGGAAGCTGGAGAGGGGAGATTCTCCTCAGAGCTTCCGGAAGGGAGGACGCCTTGATTTTAGTGCAGGGAAGATTCATTTCAGACTCCTGAACTCCAGAACTGCAAGGTCTCACTTGTGTTATCTTAAGCCACTGAACGTTCGGTAATGAGTTACAGAAGCAACAGGAAGCCAATACAGCTCTTTAATACTCCCCCAAATTACCACCCTGTTGCCCCAACAGACATTCGCTTCTCTTTCTTCATCTTCCCAGTGTTGTTTATCTGGGTCTTTAGTGAAGTCAGTACTATGATTATGTAAATATTTTCCACTGAGCCACATCAAGAAGTAAGATTGCATTTCTGTCTCATACATGTGTATGTTTTCAAGCTTATAATTACTTTGGATTTTCCCCGATGCACCTCTGGCTAATTTTCAACAGTCATGATTTACTTGTAAAACCCTTTCTCAATTCTATTTTCCGCACAGACTGTATACATAAAAAAAAAAAAAACGTTCAGTTCATGTATTTCCTGGAGGAATCCCTCCGGGAAACCCTGGTCTCTCAGCTCCCACCTGGACCAATAGCTCCCTGGGTCCCCTGCATGACTGCCAGCCTGACAATCCCTTCTGTCCTGCTCTGCTTCATTGATTTCCCTGCTGAGACTCCTCTTTCTTGGTTCTCTCTCTTATCTTGGATGAGCATGTGCCCAGTAACTGCCTGAGAAAGGGCGCAGACAAGAAAAGTTTCTTGAGATCTTGAGTGCATGAAAATGCCTATATTTCGTTTTCATAATTGATCAGTAGTTTCATAAACCAAGAATTCCATATTAGAAATTCATTGCCCTTCCAGAATTTTGAAGGCCATTGTCTTCTAGCCCCCTGTGTTGCTGTTGAGAATACTAAGGGCCTCCTGATTGCTGATATTTGCTAAGTGGCCTCTGGAAGCTTCTAAGGCCTTATCTTTATCTCTGCTGTAGTGATAGTCCATGATGATTTACCTTGGCCTGAGCATCTATCAGGAGATTTATACCACTTAGCTCTAGGGAATTTTCTTGCATTTTTAAAAATAACTTATTCTCTGTATATTTTTTTCCTCTTCTCTCTTTTGGAATTCCTGTTTGTCAGCAGTTCAGCCTTCAGGGCTTATTCTCTTATCTTTTCATCTTTCCTCTCCTATTGCTGACTCTTTGGCCTTTTGCGGTATATTTTTTTTGCAAAATTTCTCAGTGTTATCTTCTAATCCTCCTATAGAATTTTGTTTCAGCTCTGTCCTCTTTCCTGCCCCCAATCTTGGAGCTACGAATGTTCCTCCTAGGAGCTTGATCTTGAATCACAAGTATACAGTTCCTCTTAAGTCCTGGAAGATTTTAATTGTGGGTTTGTCCAGAAAGTTTCCCTCTGCTCCCTGAATTGCCTGTTTTCTCTGAAATCCTTTCTCTCTTGTCTTCAGTTTATGTTTGTGTGTGTTAGAGGACTTCCTGTCTGGTGATCCTTGGCTATCTATTCATAGTTAAGAGTGAGGCACTAAAATATTGATCAGAAACTGGTGTGCTGGGGCAGGATTTGCCTATGCAGT
The DNA here is from genome assembly GCF_000951035.1 of Colobus angolensis palliatus. NCBI lineage: Eukaryota > Metazoa > Chordata > Mammalia > Primates > Cercopithecidae > Colobus > Colobus angolensis. The sequence continues at coordinate 2,414,473 of NW_012117154.1, forward strand.
GAGAGGCAAAGTACATGTTCAGAGGAGTCTGCATTGTTGGCATCTGGAGCCTGTCCTCTGGGTGATGTTGTCCTCAGAGGTCATTTGTTTTCCTGCTTGCTGGTTATAGCCTTGGCTATGGCTGCCCTGGATCAGAAATGGAGAAGGGGATGGAAGTCCACCATTCAGTGTGCAGAATTCATACCCCCATCTCACCCTGCATTGGGGTGTCAGCTGCCTCGATTTCCCAGAGGATCACCCTCGAGTCTCTCCTGGGATCAAGGAGCTAGTGTCTGCCTGAGCAGCAGACCTAACAACCCTTAGACAACATTCGATAACCCAGCTCTTGCCAGCCCCATCTCATCCCGACCTTTCAGAGGGCCTGGAGTCTGGAGTCTGATTCCTGAGCTCTTGGGTGGATCCTCAAGGTCTTCTGCTTGCACCTCTGACTGAGACACTTGGCAGTCAGCTTTCTTCCCTCAGCTAAGTCACCTTCCACCTATGGCTGTGTTGCTTTCCTCTTCAGACATAGCTTACATTGTCATTCATCTTCTTTAATCCCCAGTCCTGGGCTCTTCATCCTGTAGGTTCCCTGTTTTCATGCTTTTACTCACATTTTAGGAGGGGTGGGAAGAAACAGAGATGAAAGTGCATGTGCTACTGGCCATGTTTAAGGCTCTTCTGCCTGGGCTAGGCATGGTTGTTCACGCCTGTCATCCCAGCACTTTGGGAGTCTTAGGTGAGTGGACCACCTGAGGTCGGGAGTTCAAGACCAGCCTGGCCAACATGGCGAAACCCCGTCTCTACTAAAAAGTACAAAAATTAGTTGGAAGTGGTGGTAGGCGCCTTTAATCCCAGCTACTTGGGAGCCTGAGGCATGAGAATCGCTTGAACCTGGGAGGCAGAGGTCGCAGTGAGCCGAGATCGGGCCACCGCACTCCAACCTGGATGACAAGAGTGAAACTCCATCACCAAACAAACAAACAAACAAAAAAGCCTCCCCCAAAACAAAGACTCTTCTGCCTATGCCTGCCATAGACACTGAAGGGAAAACGCAAAGCACCTTCCAGGAAAGCTGACTCACAGAGGTGCACAGAGCCAACCCAGGAGATTCTTCTCTTTCCCCCACAGCATGCACCCATCCCCAGCAAGTCCTGTCAGCTCTGCTTTAAACAGGACCAGGCTCAAAGCTCATCTCTTCACCTCCTTCACTACCTTCACTACCATCCATCTGGGATTCCTGCAGCCATCTCTGACCAGACTGCCCTGCTGTGCCCTCTTCAGTCTATTCTCAGCACATTAGATTCAGCTGGAGAGAGTCCTGTTAAAACGAAAGTCAGATAATATGACCCCTTCACTCTAAACCCTTCAACAGCTTCCCATTTCACTCATGACAATATCCTAAGGCCTTACCATGAACTGCAGAGTCAACGCAATCTTTCCTCATCGCCTCGTATTCCTGGCTTCTTCGCTTAATCTGCATCAGGCACACTGAACTCCTTGCCATTTCTCACACACACTGAGTGTGTTCCAGCCCCAGGACCTTTGCACTTGCTACTCCATCCCCAGATACTCCTATGGTCACATCTTCACTTACTTCCATGCTCAGCTGAAATGTCACCTTATTAGAGAGACCGCCATTGTTTTATCAATCCATTTGTGGCCTGAAAAAGTCTGATTGTGATTCCTGGGTTCCAAACACCTTGATCCTTCAGCTACTGATATTACAATCAGAAATTCATGCAGGTTATTGGTATTCTGACATCTATTTGGAATCCATGAAGACCCCTAGGCCAACACTTCTCCAGCTTTAACGTGCATGTGAACCAGAAAGATGCTATAGCCAGTGCTTCCCAGACTTTTACATACAAAGGAATCACCTGGAGAGCTTGCCAAATGCTTATTAAGACTCAGCAAGTTTGGGACTGGACCAGAGGTTTGCATCTGTAACATGCGCCCAGGTGATGTTGAGCCTGCTGCTCCCCAGCTTACCTTTTAAACAACAAAGTCTAGACCAAGGTGAGGATACTGACCCTCTCATCCCAGACACACAAGAGAGAGAGGCTGGGCCTTCACCCTTCCCATCCCCACCTGTGGGCAAGTTACTCCATCAGCCAGAAGATGGTCAGCTCTTACAGCCTCAGAGATCTAATGATGGAACAGCTGCAGCGCCTGCTCCCTGGGTGCCCACCTGTGGGGTGAGTCAGCTGCTGGACTGAGATGACAGCTCATGAGCATGTCTCCTGGGACTGTGCCTGTGGCCTGGGCTTGGGCCAGACTCTGTCAGCAACTAAATGCACCCAGAAGGTTCTCCTCAGCTCTGCAAATCCCACCAGCTGCCTGACCTGCTTTCCCCAAGCCCTACCACTCCTCTCGCCTACTCTTAACTGCCTTCGTCACCCTGATTAGGTCAAATGGCATTCTCTTCAGAATGACCTCTACCATCTGTTGAGACTCTGTTATTTGCCAAGCAGTGTTGCAGGCATTTCCCTTGCATCATTTGGTTTAACTCTCACAAGTGTGCTGTGTGATGACTGTTATTACCTTCTTTTAAGATGAGGAAATGAAACTGCAGTGACAGTAACTAATTTGCTCAGGATCACAAAGCTGGGAATTGGTGGAGGTAGGATCCCAGGCTGGCTCTCTGATTCCATCCTGGGCGGGGGCATCACATCCATGCCATCACCCTGCTTGCCGTCTACCAGGCTGCACTACCTCCATTATCTTGGTGGACAGGGGGAGAAGCACCACCTCATCTTCATGGAGGAAAATGCCGTACTTCAGCATCCTTCATCCTGACACCCAGGGAAAAGAAAACATCCCAGTCCCATCTGAGCTAGCATTCCTGTCTTACAAGGAACTATAAGCGTTCCTGTCTTACAAGGAATTATAAGATGGGATAATAACTGAGACTCCCAGGTGAAGTTCACAGCCCAGGGACACAGGCTCACTAAAAACCTGAAACCTCATCATTGGACTCTATATAGAATTATTCCCCTCCCCCATTTCTGCCCAGCACATCAGCAGTGCTCTTTTATAGTGACTGGAATACAATACAAGCCCTATGTCAGTGAGCTTGAAGATATATGAATAGAAAATTCTCAAGCTGAAAGACGAAGGGAAGAAAGACTTAAAAAAAAAAAGGAGCACCATGTTTAAAAATGACAGGACAATTACAAAAGGTGTAACATACATGTGGCGGGAATACGAAAGATGAAGAAAGGGAGAAAGGAACAGAAAAAAATATTTGAAGTAATAATGACTGAGAATTTTCCAAACTTAATGAGACACCAAACCACAGATTCAGGAAACTAAAGACAACACCAAGCAGGATGGATATTTTAAAATGTATACCTCGGTATATAATATATATTCAAATTGCAGAAACTCAAAGATGCAGAGAAAATAATGAAAGAATTCAGAGGTGGAAAAAGAACCTACCTTACATCTGGGGGACCAAGGGTAAGATGACGTCAGACTTCTCCTCGAAAACCATGCAAGTAAAAAGAGAGTGTGGAGTGAAGGGTGGGGATTCTCAGGTACGACGCGCTCACAGCCTGCATGGAGGCTCTATGATGCCCCTCGTTTGGAGATTCCAAGAAGAGTTTTAAGTTTATTCCACCAGAGTGCACCACCATTAAATGAGAAAGACTCGTGAACTAGAAGTGCTCGTGAATGTGATGGGTGTACATGTTGGGGCTGTGCCTGGCTATTTGATTGTCCCAGCAGCCAGCCTGTGGTGTGTGGGAAGATCAGGGCAGGCTCTCTGGAGGAGGCGGCCCCTGAGCTGAACACCGAAAGATGAATAGGAGCTATCTCCAATGCTTTTCAAAATTGAAGGAGCAGATGAATGAATCACTTGGAGAGCTTGTTACTAAGTAGAGTCCGATTCATCCGGCAGGGGCCTGAGCCCTGCTTTGCTCCCAGGTGATGCCTATGCTGGGATGAGATACGAAATAGTGAGGCTCTTTAGATCATTATAGGGCAGGAGTCAAGGAAAGATGAAGGGACAGGGAAGGAAAGATTTCTGGCCAGGACAAGGCATAGGCAAAGACACAAGGGTGCACACAGCTTGGTCTAGAAGAGCAGGAGAGTTTGTGCTCTGGAGCCAGGGACCCAGGAGGGAGGGCAGGACCAGGCAGCAGAATAGATTCCCAACCCACACAGATGAGCTCTTCCCATCATCCTCTCCAATGCCCCTATCTACCATGGGTGAGCTTTAGTCCCAGAACACTTCATTTTTCAGAGGAATACAAAGGACCACAGACTGGAGGTCACAGTGGGGAAGCAGCCGTGGAGAACACACTCTGCCTAAACACAGAAACAGCTTGTACAAGGAATAGCCTGAAGACGAGGTCAAAGGCTTCAAATCACGAACCAACTCACGAGCTCCAGACAAGCTCATTTGTCCCATGAGCAGGATGTCTGAGACCTCAGTGAATCTTAGGGAACACATCAAATGCAAATACACCTTATGTCTAAGGATTTGATGACAAATGAGTATTTTTATCCCCTTTGGGATAAAATAATGTGTATTCTGCTGTGCTCTTCTCGACTGAAGAGGTGTATATATACATACAATTATATATATGTGTATACATATATACACACATATATGTTTGTGTGTATATGTATAAGCACATTAAACAATGTGACACAACACCTGTATGCTTTTTTATTTCATTCTACAAATATCCTTAGTGAACTCCAACCACCACATGAGGTGCAAGGTTCAAGAAAAGATGCTATATAGGTTGCATGTACTTTTTCAAGGGTTCTATGCTAGTTACACTTCTCTTTTTTTCATTTATTCATTCAACAGAGATTTATTAAGCCCCTTCTATGTACCAGGCAGCAGGCAGATTTGGGAGATACTACTGTGAACAAGACAGACAAGGTCCTGGCTTGAAAGAGCTGAACTTGACTGAGAGGCGGGTGGTAACTGCAGCCTCGTGGATGCAGCAGTTCCCTGCCAAGATCCCTCTCCAGTTCAGTTTCCCAGGAGCCAGGCAGGGAGCTCGCCTGCTGCACAGCATGGTCAGGGAAACTTGTAATTACAGCATTTATTAGGACAGATTAGAGAGCCAAAAGAATCACGTCGTTAAAGGAACAATGAAATTAAAAAAGAGGTTAAGCAAAAACCGCAGGAGAAAAACCCATGCAATCGCCGGCTATTACAGGCTCACAAGATAGCAGTTACATGATTGAAATCTCCACCTTAGTCTCTGATTTGCTTAGGCATTTTTAGCTGGAAGAAACCGATCAAATCTCTAGTCTTGAGCCTGGGGCCGTCTTTTACCCGGCTGTGTGTACAGCTGGGAGGCAGCTTTGCAGAGGCCAAGGGCCGTGGTTTGGCCTTGGGCAAATGACTTAATCTCCAGGAGCCTCAGTTTACTTATCTGTAATAATTCCTGCCTTGCAGGCTGGCCATATGACCATACGGCTGAGAAATCATACCTGTGTTGTGACCAGCACATACATTCTCAAAGAGAAGTAACTGCCAGTCAGTGGTAGGCCAAGCCGTTAGAGCCTGCAGCAAAAGGAAAGTTCAGAAATACAGATCCTCTTCATTTAAAATGTTGCTATTTTGCCATCATGGAATTTATTGCATTCATTTTGATTATATATATAGCATTAAAATAGTATCTATCTTGGCTGAGCAAGATGGCTCAGGCCTTTAATCCCAACACTTTGGGAGGCCAACGCAGGAGGATCGCTTGCAGCCAGGAATTCAAGACGAACATAGGGGCAGCATAGCAAGACCCAATCTCTACAAAAAGTTTTTAGAAATTAGCCAAGGGTTGTGGCACGCGCCTATAGTCCTAGCTACTCAGGAGGCTAAGGTGGGAGGATCACTTGTTCCCAGGAGTTCAAGGCTGCGGTGAGCCGTGATTGCACCACTGCACCCCAGGCTGGGTGACAGAATGAGACCTTGACTCAAAAAAGAAATAAAAATGAAATAAAAATATTATCTATCTTGATTACTGAGATTTTTGGAACCCCCTTAAATTTTTTTTTATTTTGGTAGAATAAACATAACATAAAATTTACCATTTCAACCATTTGAAGTGTGTGGCCAGTGCCATTAACACACTCACATTGTTGTAGAGCCATCACCATCATCCATCTCCAGAACATTTTTATCTTCTCAAATTTAAACTCTGTATCCATTAAACAGTAATTCCTGTTTCCCAGTTATCCTCAGTTTCTGGCAACCATCATTCTTCTTTCTGTCTTTATGAATTTGGCTGCTCTAAAGACCTCATATAAGTGGAATCATACAGTACTTGCCCTTTTGGGTCTGGCTTATTCAGCATAGTGTTTTCAAGGTTCATCCATGCTGCAGTGTGGATGAAAGTTTCCTTCTTTTTTAAGTCTGAATAATATTCCATTATATGGATATACTGTATTTTGTTCATCAGTTTATCCATCAATGGACATTTGGGTTATTTCTACTTTTTGGCTGTTGTGAATAATGCTGCCATGAACGTTAGTGTAGAAATACCTGCAGGGGTCCCTGCTTTCAGTTCTTTAGAGTACATACACAGAAGCGGAATTGTTGTGTCATATAGTATTGTTTAATTTTTCCAAGAAGGGTCATACTAGCTGGGTGCAGTGGTTCATGCCTGTAATCCCAGCCTTTTGAGAGGCCAAGGCAGGCAGATCGCTTGAGCCCACGAGTTCGAGATCCGCCTGGGTGACATAGCAGGATCCCATCTCTACAAAAAATTTTAAAAATTAGCTGGGCATGGTGGCATACACCTGTGGTTCCAGCTACTTTGGAGGCTGAAGAGGGAGAAGGCTTCCTCCTCCTTAAGCCCAGGAGATTGAGACAGCAGTGAGCTGTGGTTACTTTATTGTACTCCAGCCTGGGCAACAGAGTGTGAACCTGTCAAAAAGGAAGGAAGAAGAAGAAGAAGAAGAAAGAAGAAGAAGAAAGAAGAAAGAAGAAAGAAGAAAGAAGAAGAAGAAGAAAGAAGAAAGAAGAAAGAAGAAGAAGAAGAGGAAGAGGAAGAGGAAGAAGAATAAGAAGAAGGAGGAAGCAGAAGAAGAAAAAAGAAAGAAGAAGAAGAAGAAAAGGAGGAAGAGGAAGAAGAATCAGAAGAAGGAGGAA